>NC_051068.1:42114470-42423470 GCF_004664715.2 Peromyscus leucopus
GATGCGCATGTTAATACAGTTCTAGCAAGAAGAAATTCTGTATTTAATGTTACATCATGAGGAAAGGGGCTGGAATTCTTTGGATTATTGGTTAAAATGTGGATTAAAGGAAGCTCCCCTGTGAGAAAATCAGGAATGTTCAATCTGCCTTTGTTTATCATAGAGCCTTAAGTTCAGAGAATTAAGGACATTGGAACATTAGAGCACATTTATCATTTAGGATTTACTCCCCTCCACAAGGAATTTAGGAAAGACACACCTTTTACTGTTACTTTGATAAATACATTTGGGAGGCATATAAGCTTCCTGGTTGGTCCCTGTAGGCTAGACTGTACACTGGAAATCACAATCACTCTGTTGAAAAAACGTAAATGCAATGGAAACAACTGGATCCCAAGATGGTGGGAGTTATGGGGTAGCATTCAACCACGAGAGTCAAGATGGCTTGGTTACTGTAGTAAATAGCACCAAGTAAGTCAAGGTACCAGTAAGAATGGTCTAACTTTCCCAGAGGGTTGGCCAGTGAATCATAGTGTTTCCAGGTATAAAATAGACTGGATGTCTACTAATGATCTGTGGAAGCTGAAAATGCAACAACAACAACAAAACCTTATTTAAAAGTCACAACCCCTCAAAGTAACAATCTCTCAATCAATTCCTAGACTTGTGTCATTTTGAAGATCCCCAAATACCTTGAATGAGAGGAGGCTGTCTCCTCAGGGATGGATACTAGTATAGTACCAAAATTTTATATTGCTAATATTTGATCTTTTTCTAATAAGAACTGTGACTTTTGGCATGATAACTACATGTCAAAGAGAATAAAGTGATCAAGCCCTTTAAAAAAACTGCTGGACATGTGGTCTAAGTTGTATTGACTCCAGGAAACCTAAAATGTCACTCAAGTCAGAGTAGGGACTTACAGAAGTCAGGCTAGAATTTGGGCTTAGATCCATCTCACCATGAGCCTGGTGTCTTTTGGAACCATTCTGTTGTGATTTTTCTTTTGTAGAACACGTTAAGGTAGTAGAAAGACTTTAGTGAAGTTTCTCACATTAGTTTCCATACTGGTGGAATAATAGTTTTTATGGTAGTAAAAACAAAATGAAATTGTTACACCTGGGATAATAGTAAATCAAAAGCAATCCTGCTTTCCTGGAGGTATTGCGCAGGTCACACCACCATGAATGCCTAGAAAAATGCAGCAGGGTAGATCCCAACACTTCTGGCTCTCCTATTTGGGGAAGACACACTGTTATTGATCTTTCTTTGAACAGATCACATATTGGATCTCAAAGAAAGTGTCCACTAATGCAGAGAATTTGAATAATGTCTTATATTCTATCTTACAGTAGGAGAAGCTACAGAAAATACAAACTTGTGGAGATTAAATGACACACTATTGAAATCAAGGAAGAAACTTAAAATTCCTAGAATTGAGTGAAAATGAAAAAACCAGCACACCAAAAGTTAGAGAGGTGGCTCTGGCGAAAAGAGCCTGGTGACCAGATCTACAAAATGAGCTCACAGATCTCACAAACATCCAATCCAAATGCAGATGATGAGATAGTGATTCCTCTAGCAGACTGGTCGGCAGTAGAGAAGCGTCCCTTCTGTTGCTGTGATAAAATGCTCTGACCGAAACCTGACTCTGGTAAGCTGGCAATTCTAGGCAGCCAAAGCTTGGCTCAGACAGTGAGGTGAATGGGCAAAGGCAGCCTGGCCCTCATCTGCTAGGAAGAAACTTCATTAACTGCCCTCTGGACTTTGGTAGTGCCACACCTGAGGTCAGAGTCACCATCAACCTTTGCAGCCATGTATTCGCTTTTCACTGCTTCAGCATCTGAGGATCCTGAAGATCCAGTGGCATCCTAGAGACCTCCCTCCAACAGATTAACACTAGAGGACTTTGGAAATATGAAGACAGGCCTTTGTAGGTAGAAACCTCAGTGCTAGTGTCCTGGATAGTTTTATTTATTTTATTTATTGTGGTATTTTGGTATTATGATCACATGCACTTAGAGTTTAAATGTTAAATAAGTGGCTGTGGGGTCCATGAGGTTGGGCAGGACCAGAGAAAACTTCAGCTACAGTTGTTAAAAGAGTGGCTATGGATGGCAAGCTGTAATGGATTTGGGCTGATGAACTTTGGGTATAAACCTGACTCACCTAAGGGAAGCCTCAGTACCTGGTAAAACAGTACTTCTGGGTATATCTATGAGGATGTCTCTAAAAGACATGAGCGTTTGAGCCAGTAGGTGGGTGAAAGAGATCCATCCTTACTACTGGAGGTAGTAGCATCATGGAGTTGTTGAGGGTTTAAAGAGGATTAAAAGGTGAAGAAAGGGAGTAAACTATCTCTTTCCTTGAGCTAAGACATCCATCTTCTTGCCTTAGCCATCACAGGTTCTGGTTCATAAAGCTTCAGACCTTGGAACTTATAGCAAAGTACACTACAGTCTTTCAGACCTACATCCTCAGATTGGAAATCACACCATCAGCTACCCTGAGGTCTGGCCTCTAGCACACAACTAAATTACTTCACTAGGTTTGTTGATTATTCATCTTCAGAGGAAGGACTTCTAAACTTCCATTGTCTTGTAAGCAGGAACCAAAAATAAATCATCTACTACATATGTATATATATATATATTGATCTGTGGTAGATGATGGATAGATAGATACAGATAGGAGACAGAGACAGAAACAGACAGAGAGACAGAGAGTATAGATATAGAGCAATGCTTCTGACTTATTCTGTTTCTCTGAAGAAAATGTACTTGAAAATTGTTTAGTAATTTAGTGGCTTTTAGGATCCTTAAAAGTCAACTTAAGCAAAAGCCTCTCCAGGCTTCATCCATTAGCAATCTGTATTCATGCTAATTCCCTATAGTTTACTTCTCCCGAGATAGCTTCCACACTAAATAGGAGATCATCAGATAAACTCATGTGGATATCATAGTCTAATACTGCTAAATTTCAACCCATGGGAAAATTTAAGAGAAAATTAAATTTAAATTTCTAATCAATGGACTGAAGTTATGGCTCATTTTGTAATCAGCGATTCGTTTTGCCTTTCTTATCTTCACCCTTAAATGGATATTTTTTAGAGTAATGGAGAAAGGATTATTTGCTCTAATTTTGTTCTTATTACAGCTTTTATGCATTTCTCCATAAACATAGTTTGATGCTGTTAGAATTAGAGGATAAGGACTAATTCCTTCATAACTCCACAGAAAACATTCTGAGTCTCAAAGAATTTACATAACCTAAAGCAATTGCCTTCCATCAATGGTTACTCTATAACTATCTCCTGCATAGAATAGCTTATACCAACCTTGATCAGATTTTGGTAAATTGGGGAACTTCTGTCATTTATCTTAATTCTAAGGCTTCTTGCAATATGAACATTCTAAACAAAGAAACAAGATAGTGAATGCTGCTAAGGCCAGGTCAAAGGGGAATTCTTGTGTAATAATTTATTCATGTGGAACTAACAGAGAAAAATAAATCTCAGGGCCATTGAACTCTGCAAATGAGTAATGAACAGAAGTTTAGTAGTATTTTCATCCAGTGTATTTCAGTGAGAGTCAACTCTAGAAGAGGAGACTGAGGGAGATATTTTATTTGCTAATTCCGAGATGGTGTCCCTAACATTGTAAATGCCCAACATTCTTCCTACTGGTCATTGATGTTTTTAAGTCACATATGCATGTTTAAAATACTGTCTTACTAATTCAAAACTATTGTTATATCCTGCTGGTAAGGCAATTCAAATCCACCCACTTCAACCTAATCATTACTTCAGATCTCTCTGCCCTGAGATTTTTAAAATGTTAAATATAACAATGATCAGTCCTTGCATCTTCTTTATGTCTAAACTCATCCTTTTGTCTCCCTCATATGGACAACAAACACCTGATCTACTCTGACTGCTCACAGTCATGTACCTCCAGATGGAACCTTATTTGGAAGGTTTTGTCTTTTATATTCAAACCCCTGGTCAATACCTTTTTTTTGTAAAACAACAACCACAACCACAAAACCCCATCACTCCTCAAAGTAAATGGTCACAAAACTCCCCTGTGCTTTGTCTTCCTCCTCTTAAGTCAGCATTTTTTTCTTATTTGTTAGGGTCAGAATTTTAGGATTTCCTGGATTCTCCAGTTTGTCACATCCAGTCGAACTGGAAGTTGCGTTTGTTCTAGCATCAACACAAATCCCTATCTTAGTATAAACTCCCTTATTTTATTACATACAAGTAGATACACTAGGACTTAGGATCACTAGGAGAAACATGTTCTGGCTGTCTCTGTGATTGAATTTCCAGAATCTAGCTAAGATAGGAAGCCCCATCCTGGATGTGGTAGGCACCAGTCCGTGTGTTGGAGTCCTAGACTAAATGAAGGATGAGAAAGTGAGGGGAACACCAACATTCACTTATTTCTGCTATCTGGCTGTGGACCCAATGTGACCAAATCCACATGCTCTTGTCACCACACCATCCCTTCCATGATGGACTATACTCTAAAATCATTAGCAAAATTAAGCACTTCCTTCTTTAAACTGTCTTTGTGATTTACTCACAAGAAAAGCAAGTGATAAATGTATACATGTGTGCGTGTGTGAAAAAGAATGTGGGTGGAGACGCACAGTGGTGAGAATCTGAAACATATTTATATACTAAATTTGGACGTCTGTGAATGTATTAACTTAAAATGTAATGAGGGGTTTTGTAGGTGTGATTAAGAACATTGTCGTTGAGAGCCTACAACCTGAGCAGACCTAGAGAAGTTATACCACTGGCTTTGAATATGGAACCAGTGCCATGAGTCTGGAAACAAAAATGTCTAGAGGAGGAAAAGCAAAGAAAGGAATTCTGTCTGAGGACTTCCAGAAGTCATACACCTGAGCCAAGATCTTGGTTTTACTGTGCTTGATTTCATATTTTTGACCTTCAGAACTATGACAATTTGTCACAAAACACAAGAAGTTCACATTCTTGGAGTAACAACATGAACCTAGTTCCTAACCCAGCCTCCTGAGAGTGGAGAAATGGTGACATTCTAAGAAAAACATTATCTAGTGCCCAAATCTCTGTTTGTAAATATTATCCTCCTAGAAAAGGTAGTAGGCTTCTTTGGGAAATGGCTGATTCACCAGATGAACCTTCAGTGTAACCCTAAGCAGCAGCCAAGCACTTTGTGAAGTCTCACAATAACTCACAGCTTCTGAGGATGTTAGCCTGCAGACTGTTCCCACTCTACTTCTGTCGCTCCTGTCCACACTCCCCAGACTCACAACGCGCTGTCCTTACTTTTCCTGCAACATACAGACACATTTGCTTAAAGCACCTTAGGTACGGATGCTTTCACTGCCTGAAGCAAGGTATCTGCTTATCCACTCCCTTACCTCTGTTAGATTTCTAAACCTTTTCATCTACAAAATTCCATACTGACATTAGATCAGACCTCTGCAGTCAAATGAAACAACTGTAATTCATATCTCATTGCTTCCTTACAGCCCTTGGGAGCAGAGATTGAGAAGAAGCCTGTCACAGGTTGTAGAACGTCTAAACAAGATGCAAATAATACACCAACCAGTTCACTTTGTAAGAATCACAGCCCATCTGGCATCCATATACATATCCACATGCTAGAGTCAACCCCACAGCCATCAGAGAAAAGCTTCATTCACTGTTAGCTCAGAAAACCCACACCTAGAACGTTATTCCAGCAGACTAAGCCCTATTGATCTTTTATAACTAATCAGCAGTATTTTAAACACTTGTGTTTAAACAAGAAAACTTTCAGTTGGAAGAGCAGGTCACAGTGATCTCAAGTTCACACTTTTGAAAAGTCTGTGACCATTAAGAAGTGGTGGCTTCCAGCTTAGGATAGTGGCATACTGTCTAAAGTCAAATTTCCACCTGATGGGTTCTGTACTTTCATCTGTACCTAGAGGTATCTGAGTGTATAACCAAAGGGAGAAGAAATGTTTCAGAAAAAACTGATTTAGATTAAGCTCTGATGTTGGTCAATTTCCTACATAAACTTCAAGAACTTGATTTATGTTTGAAAATGCATGGTTACAGATAATTTCACTGACAGAATATAAAGGCATGAATTTAAAACATATATAAGAATCATATTTCAAAGGAAAAAAAGAACTATCCCCTACAAACTCATTCATCCCTTTGTCTCCGTCGCCAACTTCCATAGGCACTCCCTGGGAACCCACCAGTCACACCACGCAGGGAAGCAGGGAGATGATCCTCACATCTTCACTCTTCCTCTTCTCCAAATGCAACCCCTCAGTCTCATCCACAGCTCTTCAGCAAATGGTGCTAGTCAAACTTGATGGCTGCACGTATATACCTCCATATTTATCACCCTGCTCAAGACTCAACTCCAAATGGGTCAAAGACCTTAACATAAAACCAGATACACCGAACCTCATAGAAAAGAAATGGGGAATAGGTTTGAACTCATTGACACGGGAGACAAATTCCTGAACAGAACACCATTAGTACAGGGACTCATGTCAACAATTAATAAATGGGATCTTGTGAAACTAGAAATCTTCTGCACAGCAAAGGACACCATCATTTAGACAAAATAGCAGACTACAGAATGGGAAGATTTTTAGCAACTACACATCCTACAGAGGGCTAAATATTCAAAACATATGAAGAAAACAAGTAACCCAATTTTAAAAATGAGGTACAGACCTAAACAGAGAATTTTCAAGACAAGAAACTCAAATGGCTGAGAAACACTTAAAGAAATACTCAAAATCCTTAGTCACCAGAGAAATGCAAACCATAACTACTTTGGGATTTCATCTTACACCAGTCAGAATGGCTAAGATCAATAAAACAAATGACAGCTCATGCTGGCCTGGTGAGGTTGTGGAATTAGGGGGAACACTCATTCATTGCTAGTGGGAGTCAATCCTGTAGAACCACTGTGGAAATCAGTATGATTGTTCCTTAGGAAGATGGGAATATATCTACTTCAAGATCCAGCTGTGCATTCTTGGACCTGTGCCCAAAAGACATTTCATCCTACTCCAGAGACACTTGTTCAGCCATGTTCATTCCTGCCATGTTTATAAGAGCCAGATATTGGCAACAACCTAGATGCCAATAAGTGGATGAATGGATAAAGAAAATATGGTACATTTGCACAATGTAGTATTACTTAGCCATTAAAAATGAAATTTTCAGTGAGCATGGTTGTGTACACCTTTAATCTCAGCATTTGGGAGGCAAAGGTAGGTGGATCTATGTGAGTTCAAAACCAGTCTAGTCTACAAAATTCCTGGGCAGCCATATCTGTTACAGAGGGAAATCCTGTCTCAAACACCACTACCACCACCACCATCCCAAAAAAAGAAAAGAAAAGAAAGAAATTCTCATGTATGGAACTAGAGAAAACCCTCATGAGAGGAAACTCAGACCCAGAAAGACAAATATAGTAAATATTCACTTAGACAGAGGTTAGGTAGGGACCATTGGGGAGAGAAGTATCTCCCTAGGGACTGGAAATAGAACAGATAATTATGGATAGATGGGGGAATGGTTTGGAATGGGTGGAAAGGGTAGAGAAGAGGGGGCAAGGGAAGAATAAGGAGAGGGAAAGCTAAAACTAAGGGCCATTGGGGTTTCATATGGAAACCTAATACAGTAGGAGCCTCCCAAAATATATTTGGATGATATCTAAATGAAATCATCAAATAAGGTGGAGACAGAGTCCCTATTAGACACCTCTCATCACCAAATAAAGCTTCCAGTATCAGGAATGAGTTACAGCTAATCAGGTTATTGGGCAAAGGGGTCCCATAGGAACCACCAAACAACCCAGGCTATTGTCAAGAATACTGGAGGCCCTCTACAGACTGACAGTGAGGCCTCATCAGCGCGGACAGCACCTGCACAGCTGGTTGAACACAGAGAATTTGAGCTGGTGCCTACTCTGAGCCTTCACCCATATGCATCATGGTCCTGGAAAGCTCTGCATGCTACCATAGAGGAATGTAAGTCCCAACACAACTACAAACCTTTAGATCTACAAGAGTGACCTGTCTGAAGATACACTGGTACAATAGTGGAACTAAGCTAGGTAACCAACCAATATCTGATTTGAATTAAGGTCCACTCCATAAGATGGAACCCATACCCAACACTGCTTGCATAGCCAAAAACCTGAGACTAAATAGACCAGGGACCTAGAAGCAAACTGAACACTATTGTTCTGCTAAGGAACATAGCAATAAAATGACATTCTTCCATACTCATAGGCCCATACCTTGTCAGCCATCATCAGAGAAGCTGCCTTCTACAGAAATTGGGAACAAATACAGAGACCCAAAGCCAGACAATAAGCAGAGTGAGAGACCTTGGAATACTCAGCCCTAAATGCTATGTCTTCATTAAATCCAACATCCACTAGGGAACCCTGTAGAAGAGGAGGTGATGAGTGTCAGAGCCAGAGGAGGTGGAGGACACCAAGGAATCACAGGTTTCTAGATGTAACAGGGCTGCCACACAAATGAATTCACAGAGACAGGCAACATGCACTGAACCTGCAATAGTCTACACCAGATGGGGTCCTAGAGCCAAAACATCCATCCAAACACAGATCCATCTCTAACTCAGAAGCTATTTCAAATTGACAGCCACTTGCAAATGAAAATTGGGTTTCCTATAAGGGAGTGTCATTTAGGAAACAAACTACTCTTGAAGGCAGTCTCCATGCCCAGCAGTAGATGGCCAACAGAAAACTATTTCAGTGGCATCTTTGGAGGTTCTTTGTCACAGAATGCTAAGTCAGGGCATTTTTTTTTAAGCTTAACGGTCCTTTGCATATATATTATAGCTTCCAGTTTTATGGGTTTTAGTGGGATTCCTGTATGTGTGAACCTGAATGTTTTTGAGTCTGGATGTGTTTCTTACACTTTTTTTCTGGCTCTTTTTCTTGTTTAGCTGATTTTGTCATATTCTAATGTTTGTTTTTTTTTATCCATCTTAATATATTGTATTGTATTGTGTTATTATCCCTTAGATGCCTGTTTGTTTTCTAATGGGAGACATAAGTGATGTGGATCCTGAAGAGATGGGGAGTGAGGTGGAACTTGGAGGAGTAAGGGGAGGGGAAACCATAATCAGAACATATCATATGAAAAAAGTATATTTTCAGTAAAGGAAAACATTAAAGGCTAACAGTAAAATTTTATTTAATTTTATATTTGTTTGCAAAAGCATAAATATGTTCACAAATCCAAAAGACTAGGTGTTTATTTTTCAAGGAAAGTCGAAGAGGAAACTTATACTAACCAGAGAGTCCTTATCTTCTCTTGGAGAAAAAGAAATTTCCTGTCTGTTACTCAGCTCTGATGCTATGGCGGGAAACCAGGCAGGCACTCTTGCCTCACTCACATTAAGATCTTGTCATCAAGCCTGAGATGCCACGCACAACACAGACCAGAGGCCAGGCCAGTATGTCAACCTCTGTGCTCTGCTTGCCTTGACGCTTCTCAAGCAGCAGCTGCCTTGCATTTGCTCTCATGCATGTTTCTTAACTTAGTGCTGAGGGAAAGCACAGGAGGAAAGAGGGCCTCACCATTATGAAATGATCTCAGAGCCCACTCCAATACTCTAAACCTTCTCATAGACGCCACTTAGATGTTCTGCATTCTGGCTGAAAGCAAAGAACTTATTCAGTCTCTACATTTTTATTTTCTGTTATTCTCCTAAGGGCTTTTTGCTTGGTATTTTAAATCAAACTTTATGAACTTCATCAATAGGTGTAAAGAAAATTCTGTCCATAATGAATTAAAAGCTATAAAATTTTAGAAGAGAACCATAAAAAAGAACCAAATGGAAAATGTACTTCTTATAAATGGCTATTTCCTCTTTATTGAAAATAGATTATTTTCTCACATAACATATCCTAATTGTAGTCCCTCTACTCCTTCTTGTTACTCCCCACCTCCCCTTCCATCCAGATCCACACCCTTTCTGTCTCCATTTAGAAAATAAACAGGCTTCTAAGGGATGGCAATAGAATCAAATAAGGTAAAACAAAACCAGCACTTGACCCTGGCTCTGCTTTTTGTGAGGTAAAGAAGCCCTGGCCTTGATTTCTCTGCTTCAATTCTATCACCTGCTATCTTTTCATGGTACACCATTCTCCTTTCCCAGAAGTCCTTGTCGTTCTCTATTTCGATAAAGTTTCCAAGATTAACAAGTTGTCCCTGCTGCTCCTACTACAGCTGCTGCTGTCTTAAACCTTCTCAAGAATTTTGGATAAGGACCTCAGCAGCTCCCTGAGACACAGAAACCACCAGCACCGATTGGCCCAAGAGGTGAGTGACTGTTGTTCATGCTGGACAACCCAGTCTCTAGGACCTAGGCCCCAAGGATCCAAGGCTCCTGCAAGCATGGCTTTCCACCAACATCCTCCATCAGACCCTGTAATACACAGCTCCCACTCCACTCCCCAAACCCACCCACACCCTGCAACCTCAGCAGCTCCCTGGGACACAGAAACAGTCAGCACTGACTGGACCAAGAGCTGCTCCCTGGGACACAGACACCACCTGCACCAATCACATGAAGAATGACCACCCCCCTCCACCCCTCAACTTCTACCCCTGCAGGCACTGACATTGCCGGCACCAGTTGGATGAAGAGTAACCCTGGAGGCACAAGCACTGGGTGAACTGATTGGAGGAAGAGATGGGTAGAAGCCAGTGTGAGAATATGTTCAACAACATAAAGAGCATAATGGCACCACCAGAACCTAGCGGTTCTACAACAGCAAGACCTGAACACCTCAATGTAGAAGAAGCAGAAGAAAACAATCTTAAAAATAACTTTATGAAGATGATAGAGGTCTTTAAAGAGGAAATGAAAAATTCCCTTAAAGAAATTGAGGAAAATATAAAAATTTGGAAAATCAATAAATCCCATTTTAAAAAAAAAACGCCAAGAAAAAGCAATCAAACAGGTGAAAGAAACAGTTCAAGACTTGGAAACTGAAATAGAGCCAATAAAGTAAACACAAACCCAAATAATTCTGGAAATGGAAAATCTGGGTAAGCGAACAGGAACTACAGATGCAAACATAACCAACAGAATGCAAGACATGGAAGAGAGAATCTCTGGCATAGAGGATACAATAGAGGAAATAGATTCATTGGTCAAAGAAAATGTTAAAGCCAACAAAGTCATAACACAGAATGTCCAGGAAAAGAACAATACTCAACTTCATCTGGAAAAACAAAAAACCCAGAATAGCTAAAACAATCCTGTACAATAAAGGAACTTCTGGAGACATCACCATCCCTAACCTAAAACTCTACTATAGAGCTATGGCAATAAAAAACCAACTTGACATTCAACATTTAAAATAAAATATATATATAATTGAATGAATACTGCGAATGTAAACTATGAGTACCACAAATGTGATTAATATCATGAGTGTAAGTAATGAATATCATGAATGTAATTTAAAAAATAAAAATTTAAAAATTTAAAAAAACAGCTTGATATTGGCATAAAAACAGACATGTGGACCAATGGAATTGAACTGAAGACCCTAACATTAATCCACACACTTATGAACACCCATTTTTTTTTTACAAAGAAGCCAAAACTGAACAATGAGAAAAAGAAAGCATCTTCAACAAATGGTGCTGGCATAACTGGATGTCAACATGTAAAAGATTGCAAATTGATCCACATCTGTTGCCATGCACAAAACTCAAGTCCAAGTGGATCAAAGACCTCAACATAAATTTAGCTACACTGAACCTAATAGAAGAGAAAGTAGGGAGTCGCCTAGAAAGCGTTGGCACAGGAGATCACTTCCTAAATATAACACCAGTGTAATAGCACAGACACTAAGAGCAACAATCAATAAGTGGAACCTTCTGAAACTGAGAAGATTTTATAAGGCAAGGACAGGGTAAATAAGACAAAAACAGCAGCCTACATAATGGGAAAAGATCTTCACCAGCCCCACATCTGACAGAGGGCTAAACTCCAAAATATATAAAGGACTCAAGAAAATAGACATCAAAATATTAAATAATCCATTTAAAAATGGACTATAGAGCTAAACAGAGAATTCTCAACAGAAGATCTCAAATGGCCAAAAGACATTGCTCAACATCCATAGCCATCAGGGAAATAGAAATCAAAATGACTCTGAAATACCATCTTTTTTCTTTGTAGCTTTTTTTTTTTTCATTTTACACACCAACCCCAGCTCCCCCTCCCTCCCCTTCTCCCCTTCCCCTTATCTTCTCCCATCCCACCTTCATTCCCTCCTCACAGGGGATAAGGCCCCCATTGGGTAGTCAACACAGGCTGGCATACCAAGTTGGGGCAGGACCAAGCCCCTCCCTCCTGCATCATGACTGAATAAGGGATTGCACCATAGGAAATGGTCTCTAAAAAGCCAGTTTGTATACCTGGGATAATTCCTGGTCTCTTTGCCAGGGGACCCACAAACACATCAAGCTATGCAACTGTCACCCACATTCAGAGGGCCTAGTATGGTCCCATGCAGGCTCCCCAGCTGTCAGTCCAGAGTCCATGAGTTCCCAATAGTTTAGATCAGTTATCTCTGTAGTTTTGCCATTGAGATACCATCATACACCTGTCAGAATAGCTAAAATGAAAAACACTGATGACAGCTTATTGGAGAGGATATGTGTAGCTTGAGTTTTCCGCCTTGCCCACAGTCAGGACAAATCTTTGTCACCCACCAGTCCCACAGCCGCTCAGACCCAACCAAGTAAACACAGAGACTTATATAGCTTACAAACTGTATGGCCGTGGCAGGCTTCTTGCTAACTGTGCTTATAGCTTAAATTAATCCATTTCCATAAATCTATACCTTGCCACGTGGCTGGTGGCATACCGGCATCTTCACATGCTGCTGGTCATGGCGGCGGCTGCAGTGTCTCTGGTCATGGCGGCGGCTGCAGCGAGTTCTTCTGCCTTTCTGTCCTTTTATTTCTCCTCTCTGTTAGTCCCGCCTATCCTTCCTGCCTAGCCACAGCCGATCAGGTTTTATTTATTAACCAATCAGAACAACTTGACATACAGACCATCCCCCAGCACAGCCAAGTGCAGACCATCTCAAACACCTGCACTCAGGCCCATGGTCCTAATCATCCTCTATACGGACCTGCTGGGTAACGCCACAAAGAATCCAAGAAGGGCTCCCACAGGACATACAGAACATCCCACAGCAGATATGGAGTAAGGGAAACACTCCTCCACTGCTAGTGGGAGTGCAAACATGTACAGCCACTTTGGAAATGAGTGCAGTGACTTCTCAGGAAATTGGGAAACAATCTAACTCAAGATCCAGCTATACCACTCCTGGGCATATACCCAAAGGATATCATACTACAAGGACACTTGCTCAACTATGTCTATGGCAGCATTATTCATAATAGTCAGAACCTGGAAACAACCTAGATGCCCCGCAAGTGAAGAATGGATGAAGAAAATATGGCACATATATACAATGGAGTAAGACTCAGCAGTAAAAACCAATGATATCAATGGATGGAACTCAAAAATACCATCCTGAGTGAGGTAACCCAGACTCAGAAGGACAAACATGGCATGCACTCACTCATAAGTGGATACAAGTACAAGATGTAAAGCAAAGGATAACCAAACTACAACCCACAGCTCCACAGAGAAGCTAGCTAGCAAGGAGGACCCTAAGAGGGACACATGGATTGCTGTGGGAAGAGGAAATAGATGATATCTCCTGGGAAAACTGGGGGTAGAGGGTGGCAAAGGAGAGGGGATAGGGCATGAGAACATGAGAGAACAGAGTGGTCAAGCTGGGGAAGGGACAAAGTGAGAGAGCAATGAAAGAGTTATATTATTTCATTAAGAAAAAATTTTTATTCACTTTACATACCAATCACAGATCACCTTCCCTGCTCCTGCCCCTTCAGCCTCCCCCCCCACCCCCCCCCCGCCTCAGCCCATCCCCCATTCCCTCCTATGAGAAGGTAAGGCCTACTGTAGGGAGTCAGCAGAGCCTGGCACATTCAGTTGAGGCAGGTCCAAGCCTCTCCCCCTATATCAAGGCTGTGCAAGGTGTCCCACCATAGGTAGTGGGCTCCAAAAAGCCAGCTCATGCACCAGGGATGGATGCTGGTCCTTTTGTCAGAGGTCCTTCCTCTTAAGCAGATCAAACTACACAACTGTCTCACTTATGCACAGGGCCTAGTCCAGTCCCATGGAGGCTCCACAGCTGTTGACCTAAATTTCATGAGTTCCCTTTAGTTTGGTTTGGTTGTCTCTGTAGATTTTCCCATCATGATCTTAATGCCCCTTGCTCATAGAATCGCTCTTTTCTCTCTTTGACTGGACTCCTGGAGCTTGGCCTGGTGTTTGGCTGTGGATCTCTGCATCTGCTTCCATCAGTTACTGGATGAACACTCTAAGACAACAGTTAGGGTTTTCACCAATCTGATTACAGGAGAAGGCCAGTTCAGGCACCCTCTCCACTATTGCTAGCAGTATAAGCTGGGGTTGTCCTTGTGGGTTCCTGGCACCAGGTTTCTCCCTAGCCCCATGATGTCACTCTCTATCAAGAGGAACAGGGGCAGAGTGGGAGAGCAAGGAAAGAGATATCTTGATAGAGGGAGCCATTATGGGGTTAAGGAGAAAGCTAGTGCTAAAGAAATTCCCAGGAATCTACAAGGATGACCCCAGCTAAGACTCCTAGCAATAGTGGAGAGGGT
This sequence comes from Peromyscus leucopus, assembly GCF_004664715.2. Taxonomy (NCBI): domain Eukaryota; kingdom Metazoa; phylum Chordata; class Mammalia; order Rodentia; family Cricetidae; genus Peromyscus; species Peromyscus leucopus. The sequence continues at coordinate 42,129,261 of NC_051068.1, forward strand.
GCCTAAACTGGCCTCCTGTAATCAGATTGGAGAATACCCTAACTGTCATCATAGAGCCTTCATCTAGTAACTAATGAAACCAGATGCAGAGATCCACAGCCAAGCACCAGGCCGGGCTCTGGGAGCTTAGCCTAAGGGAGGGAGGAGGAATTATATGAACAAAGTGGGGAGGGGGCAGGGAGGGGGGACGGGAGTTAAGATCATGATGGGGAAGTCTACAGAGACAACTGACCTGAGCTCATGACAACACACAAACTCTAGACCGACAGCTATGGAGCCTGCATGGAACTGAATTAGGCCCTCTGCACTGGGAGACAGTTGTGTAGCTTGGTGTGCTTGAAGGCCCCTGGCAGTGGAATCAAAATCTATCCCTGGTGCATGAGCTGGCCTTTTGGAGCCCATTCCATATGGTGGGATGCTTTGCTCGGCCTTAAGACTTGGGGGAGGGGCTTGGACCTGCCTCAACTGAATGTACCAAGCTTTATTGACTCCCCATGGGAGGCCTTATCCTTTTGGAGGAGTGGAGGTGGTGATGGGTCGGGAAGGGAAGATCTGTGTAAAATGAAAAAAATTTTAAATAAATTTTTAAAAATTGGATTAGAGTCACCTGTGAAATAATCAATGATTTATTTTCTCCTTTTTGTCTCTAACAAATTTATTTACATGTTAATTAAAAGAAAATAACACATCACACTCTAGGATTTATTTTGTATGTATTCTTTCATTATACCTAAACTTTTATTTATTTATTTATTTATTTATTTATTTATTTATTTATTTATTTATTTATTTTGCTTTTTGAGACAGGGTTTCACCGTGTAGCCTTGGCTATTCTGGAACTCACTCTGTAGACCAGGCTGACCTTGAACTCACAAAGATCCACTTGCCTCTGCCTCCAGAGTGCTAGGATTAAAGGGGTGAGCCACCAGCACTCAGCTAACATCATCTCTAAACCCAATATTTTGAAGCCGAGTCTCTAAACTTGAAATATTTTGAAAGTTATAGCTTTCTAAATATATGCACTAACTAACCCCTAGTTAGACTTCCTGAGCTCCCAGGACATCCTCTGCATGTGTAACCTCAGTGGTTATTCAGTCAAGACGGTAGAAAAGTAATTAGGTCACCCTCAGTCTTAGAAGAATAACAAGAGGAAGTGGGTAGGGAGAGAGAGGAAGAAACGGCCTGGCATCAAGTGGGATGTCCAGAGTACTTTAACTGGATAAAGGAAAAATATGATCTGATATGAAAATTTAAGTAAAGAACATACGTGCAACATCATCAAGAAGATGTGAATGGTTTCTGATGACAAAGCAATACTCTCCATCAGGCTCACGTACACTGTGAGATGGCATCTCAGCAGAAGAAATGTACAATAGTGATCTCCCATCTCAAGGGGAACTACCCTTGTTAATAAGCCTCTCTGAACCTTACTCTCAACATCTTCAAATATGAATAATAATCATACACACTGAAGAGATACCATAAAGATCAAATCAGTCAGAGTATGCCAAATTCTTGGATCAACACCTGGAGAATGTTCCAGAGCCTGGAATAAGCATTTAAGTTCCAATTCTTGCCTGACCAGATGCATGATTTTGAACAAGTCAGTCTCGCCAAGTCTCATTCCACACATCTGGATCTATGTACCTTTCATAGAAATAAAATACAGATGTTGTTTATTTCTGAGATGGCTAACTTTGTTTATTTTGTTTTTAAGATAATTTTTTACTGATTCTTTGGGAATGTCACATCAGTGATGGCTAATTTTAATATCAAGTTGCCACAGGTAATATCGTCACCTGGGAAGAGAGTCTCAATGAGGGACCGTTTAGACCAGGTTGGCCTGTGAACGTCTGTGAGGACTTGCCTTGATTGCCTTAACTGATGGGAGAAGACACAGCCTGAAAGTAGGCAGAATCATTTAGGGGCCTCAGGCTGTAAAGAAGAAGAGAAAGCTTGCTGAGCACTAAGCATGCATTCATCAACCTCTGCTTTGCAGATGATGTCACCAGCTGTCAAGCTCCTGCAGGTGTACCTTCCTCACAGTGGGGACTCTTACTTAGAATGTGAGTGAAAGAAAAACCTTTAGCTCCCCTACATTACTTATTGTTGGGGCATCTTATCAGAGCAGGAGGAATGAAACTAGAGCAATTTATTATACAGCCCATGGTAAACTGAAAATATCATGAGATAGAAGTGTACAAAACATAACTAACCTACCGACCATCATAACTTAAAAATGAGTACTAGATTGTGGGGGTTTACCCTCAAAATCCTGGTGCCTGAGCTTTGCTGCCATGGCCCTGAATTGTGAAATTTTCATACTGCATACCATTAGAGAAAGAACCAGGTTCAAAGAGCGATTACTACAGAATTCATCCTTCATCCATTCATATCAACCTTGATAACACCTAAAAGTATAAATCCAGCCATCATAAATAGGTGTCATCTACATTATTTAATTAAAACTTGTATGTCTGAAATGTGTAAGCTATTTAGTGAATATACAAAAATCATTTTGATAATGCATGAACTTTTTTTTCCTGGGAGACTTGAAGAAACATCTGTTTGCCCCAAATAAGGTGAAAACAGAACAAAGAAATGAATTCACCAAAAATCTACCCTGATGAACCAATAATTTTAATTGTGGTTACCTATAGGGTCAGAGGCAACTTATGGTCAGCTACACCATCAAAGAAAAGTTTCCCTACAATTGTTAAATGCTTATATAAGTAAATTGTAGAGGGGAGGAGCCTCAATACCCTTCCTCCCCATGACATAATGTTAATGGGCCCAAACTTTGCAGGTCTTGGGTGGGTAATCACAACTGCTTGGAGTTGAAGAGGGCAATAGATACAGAGTGATCGGAGGTAGCGTCCAGCAATAGATTGTTTAGTCGTGGTTTCCCATGAAGAAAGAAACAGAATTATGATGCTTCAAGGTAAATTGAGCTATTGGTCATTCTCTGTATTGTTTGAAGTTTTCAGGGGATAATTTATTACGTCAGTGACTTTTAATGACACAATCCTCTTCATATGACATTGTTGTCAGTGAGAATTATGCAAGAATCTGAAAATCCTGACATTTCAAGATTATGTTTTAACTTCCAAGCACTTGGGTTAAAAAAAAAACAAACTCAGCTCACTGTCCATGACTGCAATTATGGGAGAAAGGTTAAAGTTTTTTCAAGTTTTGTTTCCTTTTATCAATTATTTTTTAATAATGGGTTATGAATATGAGTTTATTATGAGAATTGATTTCTTTTTTTTTTCTTTTGGTTTTTCAACTCAGGGTTTCTCTGTGTAGCTTTGGAACCTGTCTTTAAACTCATTCTGTAGGTCAGGCTGGCCTCAAACTCACTCTGTAGACCAGGCTGGCCTCAAACTCACTGAGATCCGCCTGCCTCTGCCTCCCAAGTGCTGGAATTAAAGGCGTGCACCACCACCGTCCAGCCCAAGAATGGATTTCTTATAAAAACAGCTTTCTTTCTCCTACCCTTTCCATTTCTTCCCTGATAATTCCTCCCCCATTTTATAATGTAGCAAGAAGACACTTGCTGCACATGACCTCTTCTTCCTGGACTTCCCAGCTTACGGAGCCATGAGTCAAATACCTGTTGTTTATAATTTACCCAGTCTGTTACAGCAAAACTGTGTGTGTGTGTGTGTGTGTGTGTGTGTGTGTGGTGTGTCTCTGTGTGTGTGTGTGTCTGTCTGTCTGTCTGTCTCTCTCTCTCTGTTTCTCTCTGTCTCTCTGTCTCTGTCTCTGTCTCTGTCTCTCTCTCTCTCTCTCTCTCTCTCTCTCTCTCTCGTGTGTGTATGTGTGTGTGGTGTACATGCATGATTTTGTAAATGTGGGCACATGTGTGTGGACTCATCTTCTCTCACTCTCGCACCTTGCTCATTGAAGCAAGGTCTCAGGTAAAACAAGAGTTTGGTGATGTGGTTAGAATTGCTAGCCAGCTTACTCCAGTCCCCATCATCTCTGACTTCCAAGGCTTGAATCAGAGGCAGCTGCCACCAGGCATTTATTTGGTTTTCTGGAGATCTGAACTCTGGTTCTGACACTTGCAAGGCAAGCGCTTCAACCCTTAATCCATTTCCTCAGGCCCAGAATAACCATTACTAAATGGATCCCATTATTCTCTACAGGATGTAACTGGCAAAGTGCTGGTAACATAACAGGAGAAAAAAAAAGCAACATGAAAGAAAATCATAAAAACAGCAGAAAGAAAGAGGAAAACATGAGTGAAGGAAGCCAGCCCCATCCCTGAAGAGGTGATTGACTCTGACTCCCACGGAATCCATTGCTGTTACTGTCGATGAGTTCAAACAAAGAGCTTACCTTTAAAAGACAAATGAAGAATACGCACAATATCTATAGCATTCTCGTGAGACTACTGTGTTTATGAGACTAAAGTACTGTGTTTTCTGTGACAAAGTGCCTCTCATGCTGAGCACATCTCAAATAACAGAGATAAGAAAAAATGCACAACACACCAATTTCTGAGATTTGAAACACACTGGATGCAAAACACTAAAAGTCCTATTTCCATTTATTCGCCATTTCTGAACCAATTTTGCAGAGCAAGTAACCTACCACTCAGAATGGTTTCCCAATGACCCTGTTTCATTCAGGACCAGGATTGCAATCAATATCCCATCTCATCTCATATTCATAACATAAGCTGCAAAAATGAGCCTCCCAGATGCGTATCTGTGTTGTTTGGAATTTTGAGTATATGGACAGCGCTATCCTCCGAGTCAGAGAAGATGGCTGAAAATGGGCTTAAATCCACGATAATCAATGTCCCTAAATCCTGGACTAGCTCTACCTTCAAGAAAACTATAAGTCTGTGCCCATTCAAGATTTGCTGCAAGATTTGTAAGAAATCACACACCCACCTCACTCTTACAAAGTAAGAATCATTTTCAAATGAGTGTAAAGTAAAAATAAAACCTCCATCTGCCTCATTTGCTGGTGATTTACCAACTCAAAATATGGCTTGCATGCTTTAGGTGCTCTTCCCTCTAGGGAAATCTCAGACTGCTGTACATTTCTGTTTTAACTAGAAATGCCCATTCCAAATAGAAAAGGAGGGGAAAAGCAAGGGGAGAAGTGAATACTTGAGAAACTGCAACACACAAATATAAGGGTTTAGAGTGTTAGACCCCAAAGTTTAGGGTCTCGATCGGTCGCTCCAAGAACCCAGACTCCAATCCAGTTGATGCAACAAGCGGTATTTATTGTTGTGGCTGTACAGTTGGGCAAACTCAGCTCCAAAGAGCAAGAGTTGCACCCGCCCTACAGTCACATAGGTACTTTTAAAGGAAAAAAACCACAAAAGCATAAGATTACAATTCCCATACAATTTCATGGCCTGATCACAGGGTGATCACAGAATGGATACAGTCACTTCTACATGCACATTCTTCCTGAAACCTCAAGGGGGTGGGGGGTGGGGGGTGAAGTTTACACAAAGGTCACAGTAGTCCTTCCTGGAACACTTGCAACTATCTCAGTCACAGTTGAGCACATCTCTTAACAGAAATCTTTTTACATTGTTACATTGTTGCAGGGGTGGTTGAATAATGGCTGAGTCAGGTTGCCCTTGGAACTAGATTTTTTTTTTTTAAGTTCCTTATTCTCCTGGGGCTTCGGGGGTGTAAGCCTGAAGGTTGGGGTCTTTCAAAAGTACAAAAATAGAACAAAATAACTTCCTTTAAAAATGAGAGAAATTGGCCGGGCGGTGATGGCTCATGCCCTTAATCCCAGTACTCAGGAGGCAGAGGCAGGAGGATCTTTGTGAGTTCGAGGCCAGCCTGGTCTACAGAGTGAGTTCCAGGAATGGTGCAAAGCTACACAGAGAAACCCTGTCTCAAAAAAAAAAAATGAGAGAAATTTCAATTATTTTATACCAAGATCATCTATAGGCAGATATCACTTGAGGATGCCTTTTCTGTTTATGAGCAAATATCTCTCTTAAAGGATTCTGTCCTCTAGAGTAATTTTTTCAGCTCTATGAGGCTTGGCAGTTCATGAAGAGTTTCACTAAACACTTCAAAGTTCATTGGAATTTATCTTTTTCCCCAGGCACAAAGAATAAAAAGCTTTCAAGTGGCTTTTATGTTTTGTATAATAATGCAGGGAGTAAAGAAAGCAATCATTCGAGGTTCCAATATGCAATGTGTATTTGGGAGGAGGGGAGAGAAAGAGAGTGGGAGTGTTTAGACTATGTAGGGTTTTCATGAATGTAATTTTAAAAGTTATGAAAGGGCTAACTCATTGTACTCATCTTTTCAACTATTAAGTATCGGCATTCTGAGGATGTAAGCTAAAGTTGGTAAAAAAAAAATTGAAAAGACAAGATTTTATGTGCAATAAGACCAATCGATAGTCATTATCTGAACCTGTCATTATAAAATCAGTAATTGTCTCTGAAAATTCCAATCTAGCTTAAGTGGCTCCAGTGACCTTTCTGGTATTTAAAGTTAGAAGGTTACCACCATGTATCTAAGAATGCTGTCAGGAGAAAAGGAGTTAATCTGATACATATGTCTTACTTGCTTATTATGAATTGCATGCTGAGTCAAGAAAATGAAAAATGGGTTCACCCAAAGTATTAGTGAGAAAATAATGTTATCTAGCACCATTATACCTCATGCAATTATGCAATATAGTGCAATACTACATGTCAGAATAAATTATTAATATTTTCTTGTAGTGATAGAGAAATAATTGAAAAATAATATAGACAAACATGAATCAATGTCTATATGTAAAAGGAAGCAATACCTACAAATACGCACACACAAGCCACACACACATATTTCTCTGATAATATTATAATAAAACTGTATGGAAACTTGTTTGTTTAAAGGGTCTTCTTTAGAAATCTCCAGGCCGGGCGGTGGTGGCGCACGCCTTTAACCCCAGCACTCGGGAGGCAGAGTCAGGCGGATCTCTGTGAGTTCGAGGCCAGCCTGGGCTACCAAGTGAGTTTCCAGGAAAGGTGCAAAGCTACACAAGAGAAACCCTGTCTCGAAAAACCAAAAAAAAAAAAAAAAAAAAAAAAAAAGAAAGAAATCTCCAAAAAGAGTGCTTACAAGTTGCATTTTAACAAACGACTCTAATGATTCAGTTAGTAGGTTAAAAACAACACTACACTCCTCACAACAACCACACAAAATGTAGTGAAAGATTAAATCACTCCAAAGAGTCCCAAGTTAGGATGAAATAATCTGATCCAAAATTTCTCTTCTTTTGGATCTCTGTACTGAACTGTCCTTGGTGAGAGAGTTGTCAAACAAATTATTTTTTAAATTTCATTCTTTGGAAATTCCATATATGAATAAAATGTATTTGAATTCTATCCACCATCCATTTCCCCCTATCACACCTGTCTTTATGGATACTGTTAGTGCTTTATGGATACTGTTCCCCAGTACACTCTCAGAATCCCCAACCCTTGCAAAGACCCCTCTTTCCTATGAGTACCTTTCTTCCATTCATGTCTTTTTTGTGCCTCTCTGTCCACTGGAGTCTGGTGGTGTCAGTGAGTCCATAACTGAAGACAATGACTGCCCCTATCTCAGAATCCATCAGTAGCCAATAATTCAGCATGGAGGATTGGGTCTGAAGAACCCATCCCTGATTCATGACTGCTGATTGACAGGTCCGGTCTTGTGCAGGCTAAGTGCAGGCAGCTACAGTTGCTGTGAAATGATGATTGATTAGCTATATCATGCTCAGAAGAAAATGCCTTGTGGCTCATTTTCCTATATTTCAGCTTCTACATTCTTTACAACTCAGATTCCACAATATTTCTTGAGCCTTTGAGGAGGTGATATAAAATGTCTTGTGTATGGATAAATACTCAATCATCACTTATTCTCAGCTCCATAGGAAGCCATACATCCCTATATTCATAGTCATGCCTGGCAAACAGAAGCTTCTCTGGTTAAGACTGAGATTACCATTTGTCGATGAATATAAACATATATATTTAGAAGGTAGCTTTACACCATAATTTATTTAAACAACAATAGTAAGTTCCACACTGGGCCTTAAGACCTTCTTAGCCATAGAGATTTCACCGTGTTTACCATACAAAGTATGGATTACTTCCTGTGGAACAAAGCTTATATCCAACCAAAAAGTGGATGGTTACCCTCATAACAGTTACACCACCATTGCACCAGAGGGCACATGTTGCTTGTAGATCGGTATTGTAGTTTGTAGAGTGCACAGCTGAACGAGACCATTGATAGCTTTTCTTCTCTAGGACACTGAGTGGCACCTTTCTACACAATGAAAGCTAGCCAGCAGGGAGGAAGCCTTCACATCAGTTGCATCTTGGTGTCTCTGTAATTTTCAATCAATGTGTATGGTGTCTTCAGCAATGGAGTTTTATAAACTAGTTCTAATGGGAATCCCAGAAAAAATGGCAAGAGCCTGTGTTCTGTTGGGATTCTCTATGGCCTTTCTGACCAACAGCTAATAAAGAAGTATCTGTCATGTGGCAGATACTTTGTTTAATAACATAGCTTTTAGTTGTGACATCATCCAGCACTGCAAAATATTTTCCTCCTCTGTCTCTGCCTGTTTGTATATGTGTATCTCTCGGTTCCCTTTTTTCTTTTCTTTCTTTCTTCCTTCCTTTCTTCCTTCCTTCTCCCTCTTTCTTCCTTCCTTTCTCTTTTCTTACTTTCTAGTAATCTTCTTCCATATACCACTCATTTAGAGTAACCCTCTATCCCCCGACCCTCAACTCCTCTACCCCCCCCATCCCTGCTTAAACTCTTCACTTCTAGTATTTCCCCATTCTATCTTCATAGCATATATGCTCTGCTATGCCCATGCCTTCAGGCATTCCAATAGCCCTTTTCTACTTTCCTGGCTTCTAGAGGAGCTCCAAGTTAAACACACAAATCTAAACATCTAATGTTAGGACACAAATATGAAAGAGAACAGACATCTGATGCTTGTCTTTCTGGGTCTGGCTACTTTGTTCAATGTAATTTTTCTTGTTCCATCGCTTTTCCTGCAAATCTTACGTTTTCACATTCTTTGCAGCGGAATAAATTTCCCTTGTTTATGTGTACTGCATTTTCACTATCCATTCATCAGTTGATGGACGCCAAGGTTGATTCCCTCTCTTATTATGAATAGTGCATCAGTGAACGTGGATGAGCCTATATCTGTATAGTAGTACATGGAGTATATGTCCAGAAATTATATAGCTGGGTCAAATGGCTGTTCTAATTTAAAAATTTTTGAAAAAACATCACAATTCTTTCTATAAGGGCTGCATCAGTTTTTAATCCACCAACAGTGAATAACTGTTCCTCTTATCCCACATCATCTCTAGCATTTAGACCATTTGAATATAAGTTCGAAAGGTCTATTTATAACATGACAACTACAGCTGGCAACAACATATTGTGTATTTGAAAGCCCTGAGGGCAAATTTTAAATATTTAAGGATATGAGACAATAGAAATATTAACTGGTTTTATTGTATTATTTTTAAAATTATCCACATTGTGAGTAGATACAATTTTTAAATTAAAATGGTTTTTGAGAGGCTAGAGAAATGGTTCAGCAATTAAGAGCATATTCTGCTCTTGTAGAGAACCCAAGTTTGACTCCCAGCATTCATGTTGGGTGGCTCAAAACTGCCTATAACTACAGCTCCTTGGGAGCTGGCTCTGGCATGCACTCACACTCACATGTACACACCCATACACAGACACATATATAATTTAAGATAATAATAAATAACAATTAAAATGAATATTTAAATACTAACTTTTAAGTTTTAATTTAATTTTATTTTATGTGTCTGGCTGTTTCCTCCTGCATGTCTGTCTGTGCATCACATGTTCTGATGCCTGCAGAGACCAAAAGAGTCCATAGGCTCTCCTGGAATTGGAGTGACAGACATTTTGAGACACCATATGTCTGCTGGAAATTGAACAGTCTGGAAGAGCAACCAGTGCTCTTTTTTTTTTTTTTTTTTTTGGTTTTTTCAAGACAGGGTTCCTCTGTGTAGCTTTGCGCCTTTCCTGGAACTCACTTGGTAGCCTAGGCTGGCCTCGAACTCACAGAGATCCGCCTGGCTCTGCCTCCCGAGTGCTGGGATTAAAGGCGTGCGCCACCACCGCCCGGCGAGCAACCAGTGCTCTTAATAGCTGAGCCATCTCTCCAGCTCCCAAATAATAATAATTTTTGAAAATATCCTCTAATAAAGGAAAATATAAAGGACTAAGCAAGAGGACTCAGTGAGTAAAGACAACAGTTGTCAGGCCTGATAACCTGAATTCAAACCTCAGGACCTATATGGTAGAAGGAAAGACCAGCTCCCACACATTGTCCTCTGATCTCTATCTAGGAAAACAGCTAACCAATGTGAAACTAAAGCCACATTGTGAAGCTAAAGCCTTCAAGAGGAGGTGCATTGTGTAAATTGAGGTGTCTTCAGGAGGTCCCAGAAGGTCTGTGAGCACGTTGAAATTGCACCTACAATTCAACCTGGACTCGATTCACAGAACTACATAATTCAGACATCATGACACATGACTTAATCCTAGCACTTGGAAAGGAAGCAGAAGGATTACAAGTGCAAGGCCATCCTTGGCTACATAGTAAGTTTGAAACCAACCTGGATTACATGACAATGTCTCAAAAAACAATTAAAATTAAAAGCTCTATAACACCAAAAAGTTCAAGAAAATAGAGAACTATTATTTTAATTAACTCAGTAGATTGCTAATAAAAACATGTCATCTTGAAGCCCTGACATGCCTAAATGTACAACAGACAACTCAAATTGATGCAAGCCATGGTGGACTGGTAAATCTTTAGTGCACACAAGGTCCAGTGCAGGGGAGTTATCTCCCAGATGCACATACTCCACAGTGACAACATTCCAGCTCACCATGAGATAACGACTTACTCACATAGTTAGCAAGCAACTTTCACAAGTCCAGAAGAGGTAGCCCCAGCAAACCTCTGATTCTGAAGAAAATGAAAATCAGGTCAAGCCATTAAAAAAAAAAAATACTTCTGTCTAATTCGATGTGCATTTCCTGTGTCAGTTTTCTAAGTATGACTTTCAGTGGAATATTATTTGGAGGACGACATCCTGAAGTACTAAATCAAGTTGAAAAGAATCATAAAGCAAGTGTTCTCTGGAGTTTTGATGAGAAAAGCTGGTGTCTGTGGAGCGAGGAATTCAGTGGTGGAAGAGAAAGTTGCAGCTGACCAAGAAGCCAGGCTTTCTCTTATCAGTGGCTCTGACCAGGCCAGTAGCTGCCTATCAGCTAAACCTTGTTAGAAACTCAGTTCTCAGAGCGCCACCCTGCTCTTCTGCGTCAGGAACTCTGAGAATACTACCATGTTCTCCATGCTTTAAATGCTCCACAGGACTATGGGGCAGTGAGGAGCCCTGAGGTCTGAGGACCTTTTCTCGAAATCAAGTTTTCAAATACTTACCTGCTCAAGAATCCTTGGGACAATTATTTAAAAAATGTAGACTCCTGGCCCAATTACGCAGTTGTCCAGTTAGAATCTTTGGGATGTAGGATTCAGGAATACAGCCATGTGTAACTTTGTGTTATTTTATTCTACTTTATTATTTGCATAAATTGTAGCTCATAACAGTGACAGTGAGAAGAAAAAAAAAAAACAAGCACAAAAAGTTCTACCCAAAGATTAGGTCAAAGTGTATAATAAATCTTCAGAAATGCATCACTTGGCTTCAACGAAGATCAACAGTTTGTCTGTCTTACTCACACAGCACTTTATTCTTTTGTTAATTTTCTGTGGGAATAAATTCAGATAATACTTAACACTTCCCCCAGCAAGTCATTCATGTAAATCTCTACCAGATTGTTTTCTTGTTGTCAACTGCTATTATCGTGAACAAAATTACTAATAATTACCTAATGTCTTTATCACAGAAATATAAAATGTGTTTGTGGATTTGGTCCATCTTCACCTGATAGCCTTATATTCTGGAATCATTTCTTATTTCCCCTCTCCTTTTTTCTTCCTTTCCTCTTTTTTTTTTTTTTTTTTTTTTTTTGTGGTGGTGGAGGAATCTGGGCTTTTTTACTTTTTGTCTCTGGAAAAATTATTAATATATATTATTGTTGAAAATAATGTGTTTCATCAAGGCATGTTTATAAAAGTATATGATGTGCTTAGCTCATATCCAATCCCGTTACCTTCTTTTGTCCCCATCCTTCCTCCAACTGCTGCTTCCTCTACTCAAACAGTCCTTCTCTACTCTCATGTCTTTTTTTTAAACATTCTATACATTTTATTACTGAACAAACCAATTAACACATGTAGAACTGAAAATAACAAATCAATCTCCGAATTCAAACATGACCGAGTCTCCAGAGTTTAAAAATGTTGAGCTCCATCTGGTAGGATCACTGACCATGATTCAGCAGAAACTCTCAGTCTGGCCATAGTACATGAATCCTGCAGACTACAGATGAAGAATCTTTCCTTCTCCTCCAGTGTCTTCTCTCGGATTTATGCCTAATTTTGTTACAAATTTTCATCCAAATCCATTGGTGAATAGGACTATCTTGCTTTTGTTTCTTGGCATGTATTGTTTAATTCTGAAAGTCTTGTGAGAAGACATGGCAAGAAGCCCAGTCAGAAGTGTGGTGTACAATGGCAGAGGAAAGGGGAGTCCTCTCTATTTTTTTAAAAGTTTGTGTATGTCCCCCTCCCCTCAACTTCTTCCCCTCCAGCCTCTCCATGCCTGAAGTGAATAAGAGAGCTGGCCCTGAGATCATAAGAATAAGAGCAGGAGAGCTGGCCCTGCCCCTCACCAGCTGCAGCACTCGGGAGAGTGGCTCTTACACCTCACCTGGGCAACACAGTAGAGCAGGCCCTGAAGGTTTAGGTGTGGGAGAGCCAACCCTGGGGATGTGAAAACAGGAGAACTGGCCCCACCCCTTGCTCATCATGGCAAGAGGTGAAATAGTCAGGGCAATGCTAGAAAGCTCACCCAGGTGGTGAGGGCAAAGGAGAGCTGGCAGGCTGACCAACCCTGCAACTACCCAGGCCCGGATCCAGGGTTATAAATTGGCCTACCCCAACCTCCACCCCATCTATGATCTGCTGGAGTATGTGAAGGCATCTGCAGCCCCAAAAGCTGCAGGATTTCCACAACACAGGGTAACAATAGAATATCCACGAGGAGTCCGAGTGAGGGCCCAGCATCGTTAGTGTAGTAGAGGCCTGGAACCAGACCAATGATTCTTTGCAATGAACACTTGCAAGTAAAGATACATGGAAAAAAAGTGTTTACTGTGTGACTCACTGGGTCACACTACAGCTTCCATGATGAGATTGATTTTTCCTTCTTTTTTTTTTTTTCTTAAATTTTATTTTATTTTGTGGGAGGAGGTTGCAAGGGCAGAGGGCAGATACAAAGGGATTGGGAAATGAATGGGATCAAGATGCATGATGTGAAAGACACAAAGAATAAATAAAAGGAAAGTTTAAAAAAGAAAGAGGAAGGGAGAGAAAAAATATAAAGTTGGGTGCATAGGGAAAGGTAGAGGATCTGGGAGGAGTTGGGGAAAGGGGAAAATGTGATCAAAATATGTTGTATAAAAAATGAGTAAAAAGTAAATGAAATATTTTAAAGTATGTGTATATATGAATATACTAAAGTATGTGCATAATATTTATTTATTTATTTATTTATTTGCACTGTGTATTGCATGTGTGTTGGTACCTGTCATGGCACAATGTGGAGGTCAGAGAACAAGTTGAGAGTCAGTTCTTTCCTTCTACATGTGAGTCCAGAATCAAAGAGTCATTAGACTTGCCAATGAGTTATCTGTTGAGCCATTTCATTGGTACTATGCCTTATTTTTTAATCTACATTCAGATTCCATACATGAGAGAAAACATGTGATATGTCTTTCTGAATCTCGATTTTGTCTCATACATGATCTCCAATTCTATCTATTTTCCTCCAAATGGCATAAGTGGAACCCTCTTTATGGCTGAATATACTGCAATGTGTGTGTGTGTGTGTGTGTGTGTGTGTGTGTGTGATACATTGATAGGTGAACACACACACACATAGGCTGCTTCTGTAATTTGGCTGCCATGAACAGAGCTGCAGCGTTGGTCATTTGCTGGAAAAGCAGGCTTGTGTGTTCTGTATGGTTTTCCATACTCCACACTTGGCTGATCCTCCCAGTTCTCTTTTGAACACTTGTAGTTGATTCGAAAGTTTGTTTGCTTAAGTTTTGGCAGAAATACTTCCTGGATGTCCTTGTGTATTTTCACTGCACCCAATCAGGAGGCACACACATTTTGCTGGAACACTTTCAGTGTGGTTAAACTGGTCTGTGGATACTGACATCATCAGACAAGTCACTTTGTGTATTTCCTACCCCAAACTAGGCTGGGGGTTTCTGACTCCTTTGAAGGAGGCAGTACTGTCAGACACGGGGAAGTGCAGGAGTTCCCCCCAGCAGGTTTTCCAGAGAGCAAAGCTGGGGTAGTTATTTACTTTTCAGAAGAAAGAAAACAAATAGTGGATTCGTGCTAATATTCCATATGCAATTTTAATATTACAAAATACATTTATTTGGCATGTGTAGTGATCATCTGGCTTTCAAACAAACAATATAAATATCACTACTTGAAAAAGATCACTGCATGTGGTTGTTTTTGTTTGTTTGGTTGGTTTTTTGCTCAGGTTTTGTTTGGGGTTGAGCTTTTTGTTCTTGTTTATTTGGGGGTGGCTGCTTTGTTTTTGGTTTGGTTTGGTTTGGTTTGGTTTGGTTTGGTTTGGTTTGGTTTGGTTTGGTTTTGTGAGACAGGATCTTGCTGTTTATCTCTGGCTGGTCTAGACTCACTAAGGTCTGCCTGCCTTTGCCTACTAAGTGCTGAGATTAAAGGTGCTTGCACCTCACCCAGCTGAATGTGGTTTTTAAGTTATCTAGCCCATAAGATACATATAGTAGAGAACATATACTGTGTTTTAAATCACATGAAAGATTGACTTTCTCTTTTAGGTTATATTACTGGGGTGGCTGGAATAAGAATGACCCCTATAGGTACATATATTTGAATGCTTGGTCAGCATGGAGTGGCATTATTTGAAAAGATTGGGAGTTGTGACCTTATAGGAAGAAGTATGTCACTGAGGGTGGGCTTTGAGGTTCTCAAAAGCCCAAGCTAGATCCAGTGTCTCTCTCCTCCTGATGCCTGCAGATCCAAAAGTAGAATTCTCAGCTACTTCTCCATCACCTTACCTGCCTGCATGCTGCCATGCTCCCTACCATAATGAGAATGCTAGCAATACCCAATTAAATGCTTTCTTTTATAAGAGTTGCCTTGGTCATGGTGTCTCTTCACAGTAATGTAACACTGACTAAGACACTCACCAAACTTACATGTTATTAGATTGCTTTTAGCTTGTTTTCAATTTGGGATATAATTGATTTTTCTAATTTATAAAATATTCATAGTATCCTAAAAATGAAACACTATAAAACAAAGTACATGCAGAAGTATCTAACCTCCACTGTTTGGCTCTGCGGTAAATTAGTTACATGCATATTGGTTAAACTCCTCCTTTTCTTACACAAATGGTAGTAGATATACCTGACTTTTTAAATGTTTCATTATTTTTATTTTATTTTATTTTATTTTATTTTATATGTATGAGTACTTTGACTGCATATACATCTGTGTATTATTTGCTTGCCTGTCACCAAGAAGCTAGAAGAGGGTGTTGAATTCCCTGGAACTGAAGTTACAGATATTGGAGTTACAGATATGTGGGTGTTGGGAATTGAACTTGGGTTCTCTGTAAGGCCAGCCAGTGCTCTAAGTTGCTGAGCCATCTCTCCAGCCTACTTAATTTTTTTTCCAATTAATATGTTTTTGTTGTGGAGATTACATCACATCAATATTTAAAGACCTTTTTCATTCCTTTCTAAAGTTACATCTCTCTTATTTCATGTGCACATCACAGTTGATTCTACCCCCCACATGATAAGCCATTTTGTATTTTGCTGCTATCCTTGTGAAAATTAACATATTCTTTGAAAACAAACAACTGGTTCAAAATAAAAAAACAAGTTTTGGAAGATATGAACTTCCAACTATACCCCCGGGGTTTTATACCTAGTTGGGGGAAATAGTACACACCCACATTCCCAGCTACTCAAGAAACCTGAGGCAGAAGGATCTTTTGAATCCAATTTGGACAACACCAGGATGTTCTCCAAAAGGCAAACAACAATAAAATGTTCCATTTTGAATTTGCAAAGACAGTGTATGAAAGTGCTTATCTCCCACAGCCTTACCAACACCAATGATGTCCAACGTTTTTATTTGTTACACATCTGTAAGCAATAGTCTTTCAGTATGGTTTAAATTACATTTCTCATTATAAGCCAGTGGTAAGATCCAAGTTTTTCAGTTGTCCTCTATCTTCTGTTTATTGTCTGTTCCTTAATCCATTTATCCATTTGGGAAGAAGGATACAAAACATTTTCTAATCTAATTGAATCGTCATACTCAATCCTATTGCTTAATGTGTCTTTAGCCATAATTAAGCATTTATCTTCAACTTTCTTGACACAGAAAAGTTCACCTGAATTTTCTTATATTTTTTTATCTGTAATTTCCAGCAAGTTCCTAAGATATTCTTATGAGAACAAACTCTAGCTTTAAAGGATACAAAACACTGCAGCTATTTACATGAGACACCTTTAATGATCAGCCATGTCCATGTTTTCTTTAGTTCTTCTAAATGGTATCAGCCTGAAGTCTTCTTGTCTGAAAGACAAAACATTTCATTAGTAAAACAGAAAAGATCAATTCTAGAACAATTATGCGGTGAACAAACATTCATTATTAAAACTCTTACTTTTCTAGGAGAAGACAATGTAAACCACTATGATGCAGCCTACAATCCATCCAACCAGGAGAAGAATGGGAACCATGAGCTGTGGTGATGTTGACTCTGCATAAAAGCAATGAAAACAAATTAAATAGACCCACTTGGCATTAAACTTTATAAAGAAAAACAATGAGAGATCTCTGGGGGAGCTAAGAAAAAAGCACACTCTGACCAGGCTCATACAAGAATGGTTTTATCTTGTTTTCTTGGGAAGACACTCTGCAACTGAGTTATAAACCCTGGATATTTGAAATAGAAGTCTTGGGTTCAAACC
Organism: Peromyscus leucopus; assembly: GCF_004664715.2. Classification (NCBI taxonomy): domain Eukaryota; kingdom Metazoa; phylum Chordata; class Mammalia; order Rodentia; family Cricetidae; genus Peromyscus; species Peromyscus leucopus. The sequence continues at coordinate 42,146,495 of NC_051068.1, forward strand.
ACAGGTCACCTTTTTACAGTTCCATGACCTTGTGCAGTTTTGAACTTGAAGTTTCCTGCTGGGTAGTGGAACTTGCAGTATCTACCTCCTGGCTGCTTCCTCAGTCAAATGATGCAACATGTGCAAAGCTTTGTAAACTTGAACCACCCTGCCTGTGTTTAGTGGACACAGAACATACTCAGGAGTTTGTTCAGTGATGGATCTAGCTGCTGTTTATATAACAACAATCCAATATAACTGTGAGGTAATTCCTACTGAACTGAATTACTCATAATATGCAAGATTGGACTCTTTTGAGAATTGCTCTTGGTCTCAAGAACTGACTTTAATCTTAAATTTCACAGGAAAAGGAAAATATCATACCTTACATAATCATCATCAGAAAAAAAGAATTTATTTCTTTAAAGTCATTCACTATCACCACCAGCACTGAGCTTCACTATAGGCAATAATAATCCAACACACATGAAAGATGCTTGTATAATGATTCATCTCCTGCTTGTACCTGGTCTGTAAAAAAGCAATTTATATACATAGTTTTCTCTATTGCTCACTGTATCTCAGTCTTATTTATTCAGTAAACACACACATATAACCGACACAAAAGACTGAAAAGCAGCACAGAAGAACATCTTATAGAATTCATGTCTCTGTGTTGAGGACTAAGACGACATAGTCTTAATTGAAGAGCACAATGAGATCATACGCCATTAGCTAAGAGAGAGATGGATGTTCTTAGCAACTGCAGTCCCATTACAATTTCCGTCACTTCAAAAGTGAAGGGTGGTTAATGCTATCAAAATAAAGTCATCAGGAGAGGAGGAACTTCTAAAATTAGAAGATACTTTCATAATAGCCAACTTTCTGAAGCTTAAATGAATTTAATAGTTTCAATGTTTTTCATAAAATGTTGAAGTCTTTCTGATCAGACAAAATGGGCTTTTCTTGCTTCTCTTAATTGTGTGACCTTAAACAGGTATAATGCACATAAGGGAGAAATCTCCTCCTTACCTGCCATGTGCTGTTGCTTTAAGGGTAAAGCAAAGATTATGAGACATACTTTGGTCTCATTTGGAAGAAAGATTTTTTTCTGTGAATTAAGATACCATTAGAGTGAAAGTACATGACAGTATTTTTTTTAATTATTCATGTAAGTGATACAGAACTTCAATTAACTTCAAAGGACTTGAAAATTAATAGCTATTCCAATTGAGTATAAATGTTTAAAATACAAATGTGTTTTAATAAAATTTTATAACACCTGTTTTAGAAAAATTTGCATATCAAGCTCTAAAAAAATTACCCCTTTATAAGCTACGCATTGTAAGAACAATTCAAGTGTCTGTGCATTTTAACCAAGTATAACATCACTGGTCATCTTTTAACACCAATATTTTCAGTTCTACCATAATCTGATGCATCATTTGGAAATGGTAATACATGAAACCCAATGTTCTTCCTAGATGGCACAAATAAAACTTCTCTTTAAATGCAAGAGCCTTTTCAAAATGCTTACTTGTTTGTCCAGTTCCAAGCTTACCAAAGTAGCTACCAGTGGAAGCATTCTTTAGGGCACTCCACTGTGGAGCAACACTGTCTGGGTCCAATGCCTGGTGCCTCTACATCCTAGTGACCATGGACACATACTAAACTTCATTATATCTCCATTTCCTTAAGTGGAAAATGGGGGTGATAATATATGCATGTCTCACAATGTTGATTGTTGTCGGGATTGAAAGCAAAGATTGTCGTGTATGTATTTAAAAACAGCTTCTCAGACAAAGATGTATTCAGTCTGTCTATTTAGTCATATTGGAATCAATTATTTTATAGAAGCATATAAATATGAAATAAGGTTTGAGAATTGGAGACAAATAATTCAGATTTGGAGCATATCAGAGATGTTTAAGTTCAGTATTCTCATTTGAAAGTCATAATATAGACTCAAAAAAGTGGGAAGACTTCCCCAAATTCACACAGCCATCCTGCAGACCTGACAAAGAACTCAACTGCTCTTACTTCTGGTTCAACAACCCCCAAGATTTCAAATATAGTTCAATACTGAGAAACAATTAGTTTATAATTCACCTTTCCAAAAAAGCAGGTATGAAATTATTCTGTTTCACTAATTATTTCAAAACTACTCATCATACAGGCATGGTCCAGAGACTGCATATTTAATAGCTTTTTGCAGCCACACTAAAACATGTAGCTAATGGTTCTTTAGCAGAGAGCTTACCTTCCTAGGATCAAAATGCTAAGAAATGAAGTAAAAGCCGGGAAGTAGTTTATGTCAAGAAATCCCCATGCCTTACAGCTTACCTTTTTCAGCCATTATTTCTATTGTTGAGTGGCTTAGTCTGGGCTATGTCTTTCTTCCTTATTGTTATCCTGTGCCTCTGAACTTTAAATAGAGAGATATCTGAAGAGTGTGGCAGCTGCTGCTCCCCTGCTGCCAATTGTCTACAGGGTGACAGGAGTCATTGGAAAGCAGAACTCCTCTGTCTCCCATCTAACCTTTATTGTGGAGGAACAAGAGGCTATGTATGTATGTGTCCTAAACAAGTAAGTAAACTGAGCTTTCCCAGTGCACGGGTGTGCGGATTGTTTATTCACTTACTGTTTCAGACAAGAACAGAATGCTAAGTAAAAAGGATATGCAAATTAAAAGTGAAAGTGAGGGTGTAAGTTCTATTAAGGAAGGAAGGAGGATGAAATATTAGTAAGAAAAGACTTTACAGTTGGAGGCACTTGGGTTAAAATTACAACCCTTCGACTTCTGTAATGAAGTCCAGGCTCCTTAACTGGCTTGATTTCGGTGGCAATAACAATATTTACTGTAATGGCTATTCTTGGTTGTCACACAAGCAAGTTACATGAAGAAGTTGCCTAAATACATATTGCTTCTACTCTCATTACAATGCTGTCTGCTGCCAAGTATATACCTGTGGACTCATGGTGTGTTCCCTATGGTGGATTGACTGAGAAGAAAAGACTAGGACTGATTTATTGATGGTTCTGTATGTAATAAGGGCACCAGCCAGAAATGGATGCAGCAGCATTACCCCTTTAATAAGGGCTGCAGCATTATCACCCCTTTCTGGGACAACCCTGAAAGATACTAGTGAAGGGAACTCTTCACATTGGGCAGAACTTTGGCAGTACACCTTGAGGTATTTATTATTATTACTGTTTGTTTGGAAGGAAAAATGGCCAGATGTATGATTGTTCACTGGCACATAGATTGTAGCCAATGGTCAAGTCCTTGGAACAAGCATGGTTTAAAAATTGGTGAGAAGGACATCTGGGGAAGAAGAATGTGGAGAGATCTCTCCAAATGGGCAAAGGATGCAAAGATACTTGTGTCCCGTGTAAATGCTCATTGAAAGGTGACTTCAGCTAAGGAGGAATTCAAAAACCAAGTAGATAGAATGACCTGTTCTATGGACTGTCAGCCTCTTTCCTCAGCCATTTCCGTCATTGCCCTATGGATACATAACAAAGCAGGCATGGTGGCAGAGATGAGGCTTGTGCATGGGCTCAACAACATGGACTTCAACTCACCACGGCTGACCTGGCTACAGGGCTGCTGAGTGCCAGATCTGTCAATAACAGATACCAACTCTAAACCCTAGATATAGCATCATTCCCCAGGGATGACCAGCCAGCCACCTGATGGCAGGTTGACTACATTGGACCACTTCCTCCATGGACAGAACAACGCTTTGTCCTTAATGGAGTAGATACTTATTCTGGTTATGGGTTTGCCTTTCCTGCACCTAATGCTTCTCCTGAAATCAGCATCCGTAGGCTTACAGAATGCCTTATCCAATATTGTGGTATTTCACACCGTATTGCTTATAACCAACAAACTCACTTCACAGCTAGAAAAGTGTGAGATTGCGCCCATGATCATGGAATCCACTGGTCTTACCTTGTTCTTCACCATCTTGAAATAGCTGGCTGGAGAGAAAGATGGAATGGTCTTTTTGAAGACACATTTACAGTATCAATTAGATGGCAGTAGCCTGGGGGAGTGGGACAGGGTTCTCTAGAAGGTAGTACAGGCTTTGAGTCATTCTCCTATATACGGTCCAGTTTCTCAAATAGCCAGCATCCATGCGTCCAGTAATCAAGGAGTGAAAAGGGGAACAGTGCCCCTCACTATCACCCCTAGTAACCCAGTAGGAAAATACTTGCTTCCTGTCCCCGCTGCCTTAAGTTCTGCTAGCCTAGAAGTTTTGTTTCAGATATGGGAGCACTTCAGGCAGAAGCCACAACAAACATTCCATTGAACTGGAAGCTCAGACTTCCCCTGGTCACTTTGGGCTTCTGATGCCTTTAAAGCAACAGGATAAAAAAGGAATAATACTATTAGGAGGGGCGATTGATTCAGGTTACCACAGGTAGATTGGATTGCTTCTCCACAATGGAGGTAAGAAGGATAATGTCTGGAGTGCAGGAGATCCTTCAGGGCATCTCTTGGTGCTACCATGTCCTGTAATTAAAGTCAATGGGAAACTACAACAGTCTGATCCAGGATGGCAAAGGGCACAGACCCTTCAGGAAGGAAGGTGCGGGTCACTCCTCCAGGGAAAGAGCCAAGACCTGCTGAGGTGCTTGCTAGGGGTGGGGTCAATACAGATAAAAATAGGTGGTAGAGAAAGGTAGTTATAAATACCAACTAAGGTCATGTGATCAGTTACAGAAATGAGGCTTATAGTTGACATGAGTGTTTCTGTCATACTTTGTTAAGAATTATTGTACATGGGATAGTTATATAATGTTTTGGCATTATTATGACCTTGTTACTGTTTTAATTTGGAAATTAATTATGACATAATTAATTATTGCATGTCAAGTTGACTTTTTTAATGAAGAAATTTTTTTATTCATTTTACATACCAATCAAAGATCTCCCTCTTCTCTCCTCCAGCCCCCCCTCCCAACCCACCTCCCATTCCCTTCTACAAGAAGGTAAGGCCTCCCATGGGGAGGTACATTTAATAGAGGCAGGTCCAAGCTCTTCCTCCTGCCTCAAGGCTGTGCAAGGTGTCCCATCATAGGTAGTGGGCACCAAAAAGTCTCCTCATGTGCTAAGGATAGGTAATGGCTATTCTTATTTGTCAACTTGAATACATCTGGAATTAACTAAAACCCAAAAACAGAGGAGCATATGTATGAGGGAGGGATTTTTTGCTTACCTTAAAATAGGAAGATCCATTTCTAATCCAGATCTTGAGTTGGGAAGACACACCTTTATCTAGATCATATGTTGAGGGAAAACTTGCCTCTAATCTTGACCACACCTCCTGCTGGAAGCCTATATAAGGACAGAAGGAGGAAGCTTTTGCTCTTTGCCTGTTTGCTCTCACCTTGCTAGCAAGTTCATTCCTTCACTGGCATTAGAGCCTACTTCTTCAAAATTCTAGCATATACTGAAGACCAGCTGAGACATCCAGCCTTGTGGACTGAGCAAGCTAGCAAACAGTACTCCTCCGTGGCCTCTGCATCATCTCCTGCCTCCAGGTTTCTGCTATGTTTAAGCTCCTATTCTGACTTCCTTCAGTGATAAATAGTGATATGGAAGTATAAGCCAAATAAGCCCTTCCCTCTCCAACTTGCCTTTTGGTCATGGTGCATCATGGCAGAACTCTAACTAAGACACTCACCAAGAAAAATTGCATGAAAGTGAAATAAATGTAAACATCACTTTATTACCAATGCAAAAGACGAATAAAGTGATTCTCTTTTTCTTTGAACCCCTCTAAAACCAGTAAGTGTTCATCTGAATGCATTAGAAGCTACAACACTGTGGTGGTAGTGGTGGTGCCTAAAATTTTCAGAGAGAAGTCATAAGCTTGATTTTATTAGCAATGTATAAAAATGGGGCATTTCATTTTCTGAAATCCAACCTGGCTTATATAATATGACCCAGACTATCCTTGATATTCTCATCAGAATAGCTTTCATTTTGGAGTCCGGATGGAAAGTTTTGGCAAAGTAACCCCGTGGCTAATTTCTCCAATCTCCAGTATGAAATTAGGAAAGTTTTCCTTTAAAAGACAGGTCTTGCTTGACCAAATCCATTTCCACAGAGCTTTAAGGACCATGTTTCCTTGTAAATGACTGGTGCAAACACTCCTGGAAGTGCTTAGTGGTTCCCCATTTGTTAGAGAAGATGACCCCAAGTTCTCTGTGTACACATCAGAGAATCCCTCTACCCTCAGATTTCCAATAAGGAATAAGGCCTCTGTCACACTTCACTCCTTGATGCTATGTAAATCCAGAATTTTCCCACCCTGCCAGGACTCAGGAAGTTCAGATAGGAAAAGTGTAAGTTCAAGGCAAGCCTGGACTATGCTGCAATGCCTCATTTCAAAATAAAACCATAAAGGGATTAGAGATGTTAATCAGTGGTGGAGCAGTTCCCTAACACAGATAAGGCCCTGAGTTGAATTCTTAGTAACCCAGTAACATAACAAAACAAAATATACCGCAAACACAGGTAATGAAAATGTTTGATTCTCTACTTTAAGCAATATAAAGAATATGGGACCACAAGCACGTTTATGCCATTTAAGCCAAATTGTCACATCTCTATGTCTAAAATTTAGCACTGAAGAAAGCATGTGCCTATATCAGATAATATGTAACAAAAGTATATTCTAATCAAGTAACCTTGGAAATTGTTTCCCAATACATTAAAAGTGAAGTCATGGTAAAAAGACAGAAAAAAAAAAAAGACTGAAGAATGATCATTGAGTTCCTATAAATATTATTCATTTATTCATTTTAATAAATAAAATAACTATAGATCTTTCAAAGGTAGACTATGATGTTCAGGTATGTTAAGATACTGTGCATTAATCCATCCAGAATATTCAGATTATCCATAATTGTAAATATTTATAATTTCAGGTGAAAACTTATATTATATAAAAGAAAACATAACATTCAAAAGAAATAATTAAGTTACCCCTACCCAAAGGACACAGATAAACACATATGCAAGGATAAAGTAATTTGTTTTAGCTAGATAAAAGAGTATTGTGAAAGTGTCTACATTTTAAATACTAATTTCCATTTTAATGATCTTATGCTTTCTTTTGGTATAAGATATGCTGCTATTGTGTTCACTTTGGCAGCTTATTAAAATTGGAAAAACATACTGAAGACTAGCATGTGCACTGTGCAGGATGATTCATAAATTCCAGAAGCAGACCATATAATTACATGAACTAAATGTATAGAAAATCCATTCAACAAAATTATAGCAGGAAATCCTCAAAGCTAGAAAAAGAAATGGGCCTCTGAACACAAGAGGCATTTAGGACACAAAAGTATGACCAGAGAACCTCTCTGTGGCACACTATATGATCAAGATGACAAAACCACCAAGCAAATAAACTCTATTAAAAGCTATGAGGTAAAAGACCTACATATCTATAAATGCAAGTGCATAAAAATAATATAAGATTTCTTGTCAGCAACCCTAAACTCCAAAAAAGCCATGGAAGGCAAATAGCAAGTCCTTCAAGTAAACACTAGCTAACTGACATTGCTATGTCAAGCAAATCTGTCTTTTAAAACTGATAGAGAAGGGCTGCAGAGATGACTTAGCAGTCAAAAGTATACACTGCTCTTGCAAAAGACCAGAGTTTGGTTCCTAGCACCCACAACAAGCAGCTCACAAATCCGTGTAACTCCACCTCTGGGAGGATACATCACAGGATACATCACTTCTGCCTCCTGCAAGCACCTGAACATACACACACACACACACACACACACACACACACACACACACACACACACACAACAACTTTAAAATAATAAAAATAAATCTTTTTTAAGTTGACAGAAAATAAACATATTTCAAGATAAGCACATTCAACCCAGTCAGCCCTACAGATTCTCTCAGGAATAAAATGTAGAGCAGAGGGAAAGAATTTCAATCACTCCTGCACAGGAAAGAACAAATTTATGAGAGAAATAAATGAGCAAGTGAGAACTGGAAGGGATCTTCCATGTTTGTAACACAATAAACCAGTAAGAATTGGAGAGAAAGTAAAGATCAAACAATAATTTAAAAAAAAAAAAAAAACAGAAAAAAATCCTCAAAACCCACATGAATTTATACATACTCTCAATAATCACCTTAAATGTAAATGGCCCGAATTCATGAGTCATCTGCATGTCTTTGGATGCAGCAACTAACTGGACTAAAATACAAAATCCAGATGTTTGGAGTCTCCAGGAAACACACCTCACTGGCAAAAACGTCCATGGACAAAGGATCCAAAGATGAAAGTCAATCTATGAAGGAAATGGAAGAGAAAAGCCAACTGGCATAGATACTGTGATATCTGGTAAAGTAAACTAAAAGCCAAAATTAGTCAACAGGGATAAAGAATGCCACTGCATATTAATGAATGGAAAAAATTATCAGCAAGACACAGTAATTATAAACATAGATGTGTTGAATGTTGGAGCACCACAAAATTAAACACTAAAACTGTCCTGAGTTATCCAATCAGTAAATGGCCTAATGAATTGAATAGACAGTTCTCCAAAGAAAACAAACAAGTGGCCAATAGATTACCAAAAATGTATTCAACATTCTTCCTCAGCCATCAGCAAATGTAAGTGAAAACTGCTATGACATTCCACTTCACCAGTCAGGACAGCTGTGACCAAGATGACAAATGACAACTAATTCTGGCAACGATGACAGGAAAGATGTATCTTTACATATTGTTGATGGAAATGTGAATTGGTTTGGCCATTATAGAATTCTATGTGAAGGTTCCTCGAAAAAGGAAAATAGAACTCCCACATGACCCAGTTAGACCATTCCTGGGTATATATTACTGTACTACATTGATGCATACACACCCATACTTGTTGATGCTATGTTCACAATAGCTAAGAAAAGGAGTCAGCCCTTGACATCTACCTACAGATGAGTAGATAAACAAATATAATTTTTAGCTATAAGGAAAAATTAAATCAGACATGGATAAAACTGGAGAACATTATGTTAAGGAAAATAAGCCACATTCAGACAAATACATTTTCTTTCCTATGTGGAATTTAGTGTGTGTGTGTATTCATCTGTGTGTCTATGTCTGTGTGTCTTTGACTATATATGTGAGTTTGAATGTATAATAAGCTAAGAAAGGAGACCATGAAATGGGAAGATCTTAAAGGATGCATGTGAAGAAAGGAAAGAAGCAGTTGAATACATGTGACATGAAAGCAGAAGGTGGTTACTACCTAGAGGGTCAGCAGATGGGTACAGAGCAGTGGGGATGGCCATGGGGGAGGGGATTGAATAAGAGCAAAGAATTATGAGATAAATGTATAAAAATGTCATATTGATACCTATTTCTTTGTATGCTGACTTTAAAATCAATAAATACAAAAATATACTCTTATTAATATTAGTGCTATCCCTTGGCAGTTTGGGAGGGATTCTTTTATAACTTATTATTTTTCTTACTTTGCTATATAAACAAAGCATGGAGGTGAGATAATACAATAAAAGTAAATTGCCCAGACTTTGGAAAGAGCTCAGTCTAAAATCTCATTTCCTTGGAATCTCATATGTAATATCTTTTCTATACCCAGAAAAAAAATATTTTATTCATCAACAAACTGGTTTCATTTTGAGTTCATAAATTGAAGGACCTATATTTGATCATTTTCTAAGCTTCCTCTTAGGACATGCTATTTCAAAACATTTTCTGTTTCAACTTCACATACTCTATTAAATCTTCAACTGTTAATACCTTTATTCTCAAGGTGACATTAGATTTTTCTAAGATATGTAAGCCAAAAATCTTAAGGTTTTTCATTTCATTCCTTAGTCAAGATAAATCATAAGTCCTTATTTTCAAATATTTTAACTACCAATGTGTTCAATTTTATTAGATAAATCTAGATGTAGCAGACACCAAAAAAATCTTGACTTGGTGACTGGCTGATTGGCTGGATAGGGGTGCATGGATGCATGGATGCACCGGTGTATGAGTACACAGGTGCATGGGTATATGGGTGCATGAATACAGAGGTGAATGGGTGCATGTGTGCATAGGTGGCAAACAAAAATAGAATAAGGTAGCTTATCCTACTCCCTACTAAAAGATTTATTTATGACAATGTCTGAGGAAATAGGACAATCTGAACAATGATGGCCACATTATATATGCTCATATAAACAGTACTTTACCATCTACTTAATTAATGGCAGCGTTAGAAAAATCCATGGCTCAAGGTGTGATCAAAAGAAAGACTGAAATTAGCAAAGAAATTTCTTTCTAAAGTATTCTCTTCTCCATAAAGAAAACTTGCTAAAATTTAAGTGTCATGCTTTTATAGAATTCTAGAAACTGGAGAAAGTTTTACTGCAAGTTGAGAAAATAATTCTTTAAGAAAACTGCCTGAATCTCCATAAGAATAGTCAGACTCATGGTCATTTCATTTGGTCTACTCCAATCTGTCCATCTCCAGCACTTAAAGTTAACTTGAAAATGGAAATCAACATCCCACAGAACTGTGAAGCCAGCAGCCTAGCACCCGTCACGGGGCACAGAGTGGGCTCCTTCTAAGTTTCATTCCCAGAAAACCACCATCATTCAACCCATCTAGTGATTACCCAAAAGACCCACTTGCAAGGCTGTCATTATTTGACCAGTGTGAAACTTACCCTGCACAGAGCATTTGACAAAAACACATTAGAGGCTGTAAACTGAAGTTCCCAGGAAGAAACTGAACCCAATAGGCTGAGGGCTGTTGAGAATTTCAGCAACTGTAGAGAAATTTTGTTGCAGATCCAGACTCAGATTTTTGGACTATCTAGCACCTTCATAGCCATTCACTGCTCACCTCTGTGTCTGACCTAACATCCTTGAGACTATTGCATGAAACATTTAGAGATACATCAACTAAAGAGACTACTATCTTCCACCAACCCAAAAGCTGAGGTCATTAAATAGCATATGAAGTTTGTAGCCAAGGTTTTCCCAAATCAATATAACCTCCCCTCTTAATGTTCACACCAATGTATCTTAAAAGGGGTTTTATTTATGACTCTCTTTGTTCTGTTACTGTTAAAACTTTATAACATTAATGCTGCAGAATTAATGGAACACAGAATTTAGGATAACTTAAATCCATGTTCACATGCCATGGTTACTCATATTCAGCTCCAAGATGAACAAATTCTTATCCCTTTTGAGGTGAGAGTCTGAGAAGCTATCTTTTGATTTTATTTTTATTTTTTGTGTGTGGTAGTTTTATTGCTGTTGTTCACCTTGTTAAAGCAATCATTTGACATCACAGCAAACAACAGGCTAGCAAGTGAGGAATATGATATCCCTGGAGGCTTTGAAAAGCTACACATATCCCTGGTAATCTAGGAGGCTGCATGTATGTTCTTAATTTCCATAGCCACAGATGTGAGTGTGCAGAGAAAAGACCTGAGGAAGACTACAAGCTCTGCCCTGTGGCCCACCTCAGAGCTCAAGGAAAAAAGGAAATGGCACAGCATTAAAGACTATCACGATCACAGAGCCCATTGTCAGAGTTTGGGTCTAACTGGTTCCAGGCATTTAACCTCTGTTCAACCATTAGCTGGCAATTAAACCAAGTGAGCAGAAACTTCTGTGACCACATACAACAGAATACAGATGGTACAAAACAAGTTCAGAGTGTTACTAAGCAAACAACAGTAACAGCGACAGCAAACTCTTGGAAGATTGAAGAATCTGATTAAGAGTGGCCAAATTAAATTATTCAAAATACCCACGGTTTTGTTTTTGGGGGTTTTGTTTGTTTGTTTGTTTGTTTGTTTGTTTGTTTGTCTGTTTTGTTTGTTTTTGTTTTTGTGGGGTTTTTTTGCTGTTTTTCTTTTAAGAAAAAGTTATGAGACATGTAAAGGAACAAAACCTTTTGACCCAGGCCCAAAGTAAGAAGCAATCAGCAGTATGGCACTCCTCAATTTTCAATGGGGTCACGTCCTAAATCCCACTAAAAGTGGAAAATATGTCAAAAAATGTAATTAAGTCAACTAAACCATTGTAGGTGAACATCATGGCTTACCTTAAACATGCTCAGAACACTTAATAATAGCCTACAGTTGGTCAAAGACATATAGAATAAAGCCTGTATTACAAGAAAGCACTATTACACCTATGGAATGCTGTACTGAAAGCCTATGACTATACTACTATGATAAAATCATCTTCCCCCACTTCTGACGAGATGATATTATCTAGTAATAGGAACTGGGACACGGACACTTAACAAAGGTCTAGTAGGCATAGTGTTCTTCGGGAAGGTATCAGGTTTTGACTGCATAGTCTTCTTTTTATTTTGTTTCTTTACAATGAACAAGTACATCCTGTACCCGCCTGTCAGCTCTCAACAATCTCTATCACTGGCATCCATTTCTTTTAGCAACCATACCCCACTGTTGATACTGGGAGATGCCTCCACCACTTTCATTCCATTGAACTTCCTCAATGCCTCAGATACATATTGTCAATCCTTTGCCTCACTTCTTTACCTCTTTCTTCACTGGGTTTGATAATCTCCTCAGTGGAAAGATCTTCAGCCACTATGAAGGACAATACATGACTACCTTCTTCATCAATCCCCAACTCAAGTTGTTTCTTCATCACTATTGTTTTACGATTTTATCAGCTCTAAAATTCTTGGGTAAAGCATCTGAACATGTCTTCAAAACTTTCTCTAAAGTGGTATTCATGTGTGAATTCTGTGTGGTTTCTTCCAACTCTGCAGTAACATTTTTGGGTGGGATTTAGAATAAACCTGTCCAAAGCTCTCAGACCATTTCAATAACCCACAAAACACTTGGCCTACACAGCATGTTTTGGATAATAAACTGACACTTTTCGGCCTTGAAACATTGATTGATTGAATGTGGTTGTTTCCAGAAACAAATACACATCTTAATATGAGTACACAGATGATTGACATGCTGTAGAAGCCCTGAATCTTTGTCTAAAATCAGAAGAATCTCAAAGTTTCATTTTGCCTACAACATTCTTTTGCTTGTGGAAGGAAACAATTCAAAGCCAGTCTTCAAAGAATTTAGATATCATCTAAGCTTTCATGTTATGGAAATAATAAAGTCGGAACAGGTAAATGTCACATTTCTTGAAAGGTCTGGTTCTCTCCAAGTGCTAAATTATTAAAAGCTTTCATTTGAACCTTGTAACATTTTGACCCCAAAGCAGCACGACATAGTCTTTGAATGCCTTCATATTTAAAATCAGAATGCTGTAGCATATGCCCCAAGAAAAAGGTTCTTTCCTCAATATTAGTTGTTTCTTCTCTCAGGTATTTCTCATCACCAGTTATCCTATGAACGAACTCCTTCTTAAAAGCTTCAGCACCTCCAATGACAGCTCCTGTTCCCTCACCAACAACTCTTTATTATGGAAAGTGTGCTGCCATTTAAAGCATTGAAATCATCTATGAAACTATCAATATTAGTATTCCTGTAAGATAATCAGTATGTCCTTCTAGTGCATTCAAAGGTTGCACTAGCCTGGGTTATTACACATATAATTAATATTCATTATCTCTCTGGCCTTCCGTTCACATGAAAAGGGATTTTTTTCTCATCATCAATTGGTCCAACTCTTTTCTCTATGACAACAGTAGAATTAACTGGCACAGATGATGTCACTGCATCACTGATTCACTTCTCATCCTTTCAGCAAAGCTTCCTATATTATGGGTTGTAACCCCATATGGATTCATGTGCAGTTACAAAACTTGGTTGAATGGAGAGGGGTCACAACAATTAGCCACAATTATAACAATTCAAAATTGTATGCATAAGTGTGATGAATCTCACACTATTTCCAGGAGCTTTCACCCAGGTCATATCCCAGACTTCCCTGCAGCCACGGTTCTGTGTACAGAGCATGTACACTATTCATGTATCATGTCCTCACACTATGAAGACCAGCATGCTGCCTAAAACAGCACAGTCAAGATTCTAAATGATTGTGTGTCATGAATAATTTTACAATTCGTAGCAAGTTTTCTGCTCTTATAGAAAATAACCGTAAAATTACAGAAAACAAAAACTTGATATTATCCCACTATCATTCTTGGGTGTATATCAAACCAGTTTATATTCAGATTGTATTATGTGAAAATGTTTATATTCAGATGTATTATGTAAAAACATCACTGTTTGAGAAATTGAGAAGAAAACCACAGAGTTTCCTCTAGTATGTCTCACTGCCCACTCCTCTCCTCCACAGTCCTTGTATTGTTAACATCTTGAATTACTGCAGTGTTATTTTTAGAATTGATGAACCATCATTGATTTATTGTTATTAACTAAATTCCATAGGATGTTGTGGAATTCACTCTTTTGTATATTTTGTAGATCTTGACAAACACATGGTGGCATATATCCATCATTATAATATCAGGTAGTTTCACTGCTGGAAATCTCAAGTTCCAGAAAACTCATCCTTTTTTCACTCCATCCGTCACTCCCCTCAGGCCCAGCCACCAGCAAATACTACTTGATGTTTTTACTATTTTCATAATTGTGCCATTTCCTGACCATTCCAGAGTTGTAGTTGTACAAAGTCTGGCCTTCACTGACTTGCTGCCACCTGCATGGTGATATGTAGTGTGGTTCTTACATATCTTTCCATACTTGGTAGCCTTCTGGTTTTCCTTAAGCAATGATCTCCTTTGTATAGACCCATGACTATTTGTTTATTCATTCCTCTGTTGAAGAGTAGCTCAATTGCTTCTTTGCGTTAATAATTATGAATAACTTTGTACAAAGAAAAATGCTGCTTAAGTTGCTCACTTGAGTTTGATCAAAAATCTTTCAGTGAAGTATGGCTTCAGATTAGACAGAACATACAACCATATTTTAAATGGTCATAAACATGCTTCTGCCATTTTTCACTAAGTGCAAATGTATGCAAAGCAGTGTTCTCAGCAATGATGGTTAGAAAATCAAAGTATCAGTCAACTCTGGAAAATGTTGAGTGTGCCTTGTGTCCTACAGTACTGAAAATTTATCCAAGGTTTATTTCTTTTTGTAAAACTAAACTAACACATCCATCCTATCAGTACACAAATTCCCTTTTATCTTTAGTAAAAGGCAAAAATATATGTGCACCAAATAATTGGTTTAAATGAATTTATCATTTATTATCAGTAAATGCTTGATTGACATACCTACTTTATATTCCTGGTGTCACATAAAACTTTCTTAAGCAGGAAGTGGGTCATCAAAGGTAAAAGTTTAAGAAGGCTTACTTTAGGTTGCTGAAGACTGTGAGCTGTAAAATGCTAACTAGCATATGATGGCTGCTCTTGGCTTGATGCCTTCATGGTGGGCAATTATCTTGAGTTTCATCTCAAGAGTAATTGCCTCCCTCTTTTCCTTCCCACTCAAAGTAAGAAACACGGATGTGCATGATGGGATGTGAAGGTACAGCACACAATATCTCCAAGCACTAGCAATATTATAGAGTGTGGGTTGTTCTCAGTCATGCTTGCTTGGTTAACTGAGCACTGTGGCTGCCCAACAGCATAAGGTAACATTGTACAGCAGATTTGCTAATCCAGGAAAAGATCAAAATTTAAAGCATAATTTCTACTTAATGCATCACTTTTGTATCATTGTGAAATTTTTAAAATCATAAATTGGGAACCATCCACAACTATTTCTGAGAAAATTCATAAGACTGACAAGAGTTAACTGAATTACCTCATGACTAAATAAGCCCATTCCTGGATCTTAAAAGAACTGAACAGACAAAGAAAAACTGATCATAACAACATGATTCAATGACTAATTCATAACAGCAAACAAAAATACACAAAACAAACAGAATGTCTACAAATTAATGAAGGGATAACCAGACTGTGGGATAGCCACAGAATATATGTTAACCCAGTCATAAAAAAGAATGATTTAGCTATATACTACAAGCATGCTGCTTTGAAAATATGCTGAGGAGTCCTATTGCACTCAATAATTTATTTGTCTAAAGTGCTGAGAACAGTCAAATCCATAGAAGTAGAAAGCAAACAATAGTTGTTCAGAGCTCGAGGAAGATGGAAACAGAGAGTGACTGCTAAGGGCTTCCTTGGAGAGTGATGAAAATATTCGGCAGTTGGTAATGACTACACAAATAACAGAATCATATGCTAGGATGCAGCGAATAGTATGATGTGTAAGCTATATAACAAAATATTGAAATTTAAATAACTCTTGTAGAAAGTTCTAGCCAAAGGCTCCTAATGTTTTAGACAATAAAATGGAATGGTGCTGAACAGAACTAGAAGTGCCTAGGAAAATAATAATGATGTTGAAGATTTCTTTTATAAAAAATATTTATTGAGCACCTGGTGTGTGCTAGACACCATACAATAGACTTGAGATGCATTGACGAATGCAGCTCTCTACACTGAAGGAGATAGATGATGGATCTGAGTCATGAAAATAGAGTAAGCAGGGCCAACTAAAGATGGAGGGAAGTTCATGACAAGTCTTACTGTTCCTGGAAGGGCTGGAGAACAGTGAGAAGTAGGCACTGTGCACGGAGAACACTAAGGGAAGAGGAGACAAAGTAAGCTCAGCTTAACAAGCATCATGGAGATGCTGTTTCTTCTGAGTAAATCCGGGTGAGAAGTAATACGATCTGGTTTACTTGGGGTGGGAGCTTTTAATTCATGGGGTTTTTTGCAAGTTATATATTTTCTCTGTTTTCACATTTGGGTTTTTAAAATTTGTCTTACATTTTTAAAGTGCCACCCAGCGCCTGTGGCTAGTAGCAAAGAGAGAAACAGAAACCTGTTTGAAGACTCTTGCTAATAGTTTCAGGAAGATGCCAGGAATTTAGATGGGGGTGGAGGGTGTGGGTGCTTCATTACCATTAACAGGGAAACTATCCCTGAGACCATAAGAGGCAGGACTTTTATGATGGTCTGACTAACCTAGCTTTTGAAGGTTGAGTGGACCTTTTCCATATCTTAAACTCTTGTTGAGAAAAGTGCACAGAAAAATTTGCGTTCAAAGTCAGTGGGAGTTTAGCAAATTACACTAAAGGTTTATCCTATCTGAAGTGTCCCTACTGCGGACAGCTGAGACTGTTGAACAGAGAGGCAGCTACACACTGCAGACTGAGCTTTCCTGATGACTCTGCTTTCGTGGCACAGAGGGGAACAAGTGTCTCAAGGAAGAGGGTAGCCTCGCAATGGTAGAAGGAAGAACAGGTCAGGTTCAAGTTGGAACAAGCCACACAGGCTCTCCATGTCTTTTTCTTCACCAGAAAATGAGAGGAATTCATAAGCATATCACCTACTCAGCACCAGCCTCCAACATAATAGATTCCTAGGGGGAGGTGTTATCAGTAAGTATCAGGAAGCCATGTGTGATGGTTTGAATAGGAATGTCCCCCATTACGCTCATAGATTTGAATACTTGATCACCAGGGAGTGACACTATTAGGAAGTGTGGCCTTGTTGGAGGAAGTGTGTCACTGGGGGTAGGCTTTGAGATTTCAAATGCTCAATCCAGGCCCAGTGTCTCTTTCTTCCTGCTGCCAGCCATCCAGATGTAGAACTCTCAGTTCCTTTCCCAGCGCCATGTCTGCCTGTGTGCTGCCATGCTTCCTACCATGGTGATAATGGACTAGACCTCTGAACCTATAAGCCAATACCAATTAAATGTTTTCCTTTCTAATAGTTGTCATGGTGTTGGTGTCTCTTCACAGCAAGAAACCCTAACTAAGACACCATGGATGAGCATAAGCAAGCAGGAAGAAGAGCAGAATCCTCTGGCTGGTGAGATAAGGAAGCCTAGAGGTGAACTACTGCTACTTTGTAATACCAGTGTTATTTCTAACTGCATTCTAAGTACGTGTTATATCTACAGAGAATTGTAGCTCTCACTTCTCATTGAAGAAGCTCTTTCTGCAATAGATGATGGTTACTACAGAGATCCACAACTGGTCAAATGCAGAGAACAGCTGACTCTGGGGTGTCCAACCACAATTAATACATCTATAACATAATCACAACACATAAGGTTCTGGAAACATTACAGAAAGGGTAGAAGAAAGACTACAAGAGCCAGAAGACCTGTATGTCTGCTGGGAGATAGTATCTTCAAGCTATGACAGGGAACCTGCATCCTTGAAGTCCCATCAACAATATGGCTATCAAACAAGGCCTGCAGAACTTTGACAACATGACAACACCAGCTGACATGGCAACATGAATGGGGGAACCATCACAATGCTCTACCACAAGATGAAAAGATATAGGCAATCAGTGACTGCTGATGGAGGTTCAGTCTTCTCTAGGGACAAGCCTCCTACTAAGTTGTCCAGTTTCAAGTGGTCAGTCCTAAAAACATATGTATGTGCTCGACACTAAATGGTCTCAGCAGATTGTATTTACATTATCTGTCTATATAACGTATCAATAAAAAATTTAAAAAGAAGAGGCAGGTAGATAGGCACTGAAGGAGTTGGAGGGAGGAAATTATATTAATACAGTATTTGTGTATGAAATGCTCAGAAAATAAATTTTTAAAAATCAAGGTGGAGAGGAAAGGATTTATTTGGCTTACCCATCATGATTATAGTCAATCATTGAGGGAAGTCAGGCCAGAACTCAAGTAGTAACTGAAGCAGGAACCATAAAGAAAAGCTGCTTACTAGCTTGCTTCCTCTGGCAAGCTCAGTTACTTTTCTTATACAGCCTGGGCCTATCTGCCTAAGGATGGCACCGCCCAAGGTGGAATGGACCCTCCTCAACCCACTAGTTAAGAAATGGCCCCACAGACATGCCCACAGGCCAATCTGATGGAGGCAATTCTTTACCAGCGGTTCACTAGTCCCAGGTTAGCAGAGACTATGAGGGTCCAGCCCCGCAATAGTCCCCTCCCAGGGCCCGGGAAGAATCTACAACCAGCTGATAATTAATCTTTAATGGGAAGAAATGAATCTATGTACACAAAACTCCTTAGTTCATATACTTTATTATTCTGTGACAGTTACAAGCTTATATTCTGCTCTCATATTTAGGTCATCTTTAGCCTGATTTCTTTCTACACTTGTCTGCGATCCCCTCTATGTTCTATCTTAATTCCTTCATCTAGTTCTGTCCCTTCTAGGTTCTCATCCATCTTGTTCCTTCCCATATCATCTCCTCTCCCGTCTCCTTCTCTCTCATCTGGCTCTTCCTCATCTTCCATCTCGTTCCTCTAGTACTCTCCTGTAGCCCTTCAATCTACTTCTTCCCCATCTCAGTTTGTTCCTCTCAAGTTCTTACCCATGTAGTTCTTCCATTCTCTTCTCTCCTCTTCTGTCCTCTGCTTTACAGTTATATATCTCCCCAAAATCACAATCCTCCCCTCCACCCAGGACACTCAGCCTGAACTTCCTCAGGCAGTGATTGTCCACTATCAGGATCAAATGGAGGGTTGATAAGAATTACAAAGAGGGGCACTAGTTGTTAATTACCATTTGTGACCCAAAGGGGAAGTGACTAATGAATTAACTAAAGGCTAAATATGGGTAATATCTAAGAAGAGGGATCTTACGTGCACAACTATAACCTTAAATGTGTTTGGCAAAGGATGTTAAAAATCTATAAGTTGCTAGGTCAATGGGAGAAAATAAAACTGTCTTCTTTTTTCCTGTGGCTCCTATCTGTCCAAGCTGTCTGCCGTTTTTCTGCAGGGTGGGGGAAAGTGTGCTCAGTCTCTAGGCAACCTGTGTACAGCTAGATGCCTCTGGTGATAGTTAAAGGGAGATCTGGAACTGGAGGTAAGGTTTGGGAAAGGAGGAAGTTAAGCTTAATTAGCACATCCACCAGGCCTTCTCAAACAGGTAGCCTGGATGCTTAAGTCTGTTCTTAGAGAGTACAGAGGTATCTCTGATAAGGTATTTTCCTCCATCCGGTGATGGACCTGGCCGAATGCTACCAATAATGATAATTACAGGGAGGCTTGAACTGGGAGTTCTGGCTGAGCATAGCTGTTAGCACAGAAGGTTATCTAAATATTCCTAGAAGTGGTTAGGTAAGTAGTTAGAGGTCTATAAAGTTAGTAAGGCTGTAAGAAAGGAGGGGTCTGAGCTAAATTGTGTAAAGCTATTACTTAATGTCTACCTGACCTAGGCGGTGTCCCCTTGTGGAATTTACCTTAAGTCAGGAGACTCGCCTGAGGGTTGTTATCACTGTTAATCCTTGGAAATTGGGTGACCACCTGGGTGATGTCTCCTTTAGTCCTTGAAAGTGGCTAGGGGAGATATCTGATTCCAGAGAAAGCCTTTCCTGAGGCTGTTCTCCAAATGCCTGGAATGTGTATGTCCAGGGAGTGATCAGTTCACACTGTTAGTCCTTCTCAGGGAAAAGTCAATTGGGAAAACTATGAAGGCACACATGATTTTCATAACAGAAGACAGCTGATATATAACAAGCCAAGTAACACCAAAAACTCCTTGGGATTTGGCTTCCTCTGGAGGAATTCCCTGATTCCTCCAGGTAGTGACTTTGCCATAACCAGCTGAGTTCTTATGATGTATTGCTGCGGCCCACAGCACCAGGTAACTCTAGTTTGTGACGTATTAACAAAAATCATCACAGATGGTGTCTAGTGACCCTCCATCTAGGACATGAAGGATACTGTATGAGTTCTTCATCCAACCACTCATTTCTGCTCAGCCTACAGTTCTTCATAGGAAGAACTCATTTCTAAGATCACTAAAATCCAAGGTCTCTTTTCTCTGTTGCTGAAGTCAATATGGAGTTTTCTGCCCTGCTATAACTTGAGCCCTTCCCATTGCTTTATGTTTCTTCTCTCTTGGCTTCAGCACCATGAGAGTCTCCTAACTTGTATTTTTACTGTCTTTTCTTCATCTTGATTTATCCTCATTTACCCAGATTCTAAATAGTAGCTCTTCAATAAATGAACCAGAACAGAGTTTTCACATCAACAGAAGATAAAGACAAGAGAAAACTGATTAGGGAAATGATGTAGTCATGTGCCCTCACTCAGACCATCTTCATAGATCTATTAACTGTGTGTCAAGTTTTCTTTAATGATCTGGTGAAAATATCCTTGAATTTTTATCCTTTTGTTGTTTGAACTTGAGTTCTGTTAAGTTGGATTCAGTGGTACAATAGGGCATACACACAAGCAGAGGTGATACCCTGATGGGTAGGATGTGCTGAAGTGGACCAGCAGCAATCTATAGCCTCAGGCAAACAGCACACAGAGAACAGCTGGTCCTGCAGACACACCTGTGTTAGGAGAGTCCAAAGAGGGGAGCAGGAGAGTAGTGTGGCTGGAGGCTTAGGCACAAAATGGTGGTAGTGACATCAGCATCCTGGTGGCAGTAGCAGTCCAACAGGTGCTGCTGCTTAGGTGTAAACTCAGCAGTACATTAAAGAATGTCCAGTTGTTAAGACTGTTCAACATGGGCCGGGAATATGACAGAACAGGTTAGGGCACCTGCCTCAGAACTAGATGACCTGAATATGATGCCCAAGACCCACTCAGTAGAAGGAGAGGGCCTATTATTACAAGTTGTCTTCTGACCTACACACACACACACACACACACACACACACACACACACACACACATACACACGCGGCATGACACATTCATGTGTACTCATGTGCATGCACGAGCACAAATAAGTAAAGTATAATTTAACAGTTAAAGCAAAACTACTCAGTCTTACAAGCTCAATATCCAATTTCTATAAGCTTAAAATAAAAATTTGACAATTGCCACACTTGATGAAAAACAATTCTATTATCATTCGGTGCTTTGAATAAACCAAGCATTAGTGAATTAGATAATTTTAAACTTAATTTTTCATTGTAATCAAAGGCAGTAAAAGAATGCATAGCAATTTTTTTCAGTAAATACAAATCAGATAAAACAGTGAAACAGTATTGCATAAATTTATAAAGTCTAACTTCAAAAAACTAATTTATTTGGAGAATTAAATAGTTTTCTAGAAAAATCTATGAGCAATCAGATGCAGGTGTATTAAAAATTATACTTTTCCCAAAATTTATCACGTATTTACCTCAATAGTATCACATACTATAAAACACTCAGCTCTTCGTTGCTCCCAGTAAGACTAGAGCTATCCCCAGACTCTCTTGGAATTTGTGATCCTCCTGCCTCTACCTCCTAAGAACTGGGACTAGGCAAAATACCTATAGTACCACATCTAGCAAGAAAGATCTTAAATAACATTAGCGAAAATGGTTTGTGGTCTTGCATCTGCAGTTGATGCTACTTCATTGTACAAATTAAAAATGAAGCTGCTACTTCAAGACATTGTTAAACACAGTGATGTTCTGAGTAACTGCCCAATTCATGAGAAAAAAAGCAAAAAAAATGGCAAATGAGATTATATCAATGTAAAAACATCTGCACAGCAAAGACAATAATAGCAAAGTGAAAAAAAAAAAAAAAACAGCCTAAGATTGGACATAGAGTTAATATCCAGGACATATAAGGAATTAGAATATTTTAAAAATCCAGGTATTGCAATTTAAAAATAGGCAAAATACCTATATCAATAACTGTTTTGTATCTTTAGCCACTAAGGACAAGTAAATAAATCCACTATGAAATCAAATTCCATCCCAGTAACAATGGCTATTCCAATGTTGGTGGAGATAGAGAGAAAAAAGAACTCCAATGTACTATTAGCAGGGATGTAAATTAACACAACTTTTTGTAGTACAGCATTTGAGTTCCTCAGATGAACTAAAAATAAATTTGCTGTGTCATCCAGCTATCCCACATCCAGCTATCCCATTTCCAAAGGAAATAAAAACAGAGAGCTGTCTGAATGCTGTGTCATTTGCAGCAGGGACCACCAAAGCTAACCTACAGAATTTGCCTGTGTCCTCCTCAAAAAAAAATGTGATGCATGTGTACAGGATATATACATAGATATCCTGTACATATTACATAGTGCAACATTTTTAAGCCAGAAGAAAGAATAAAATCCTGTCATTTGCCACAAGACTGATGGATGTAGATGTGATTATATTAAGCAGAATAAGCAAATACACAAAAAGACAAGCACAGCATATTCTCTCCTATGTAGAAGCTAAAAAATGTTGACCTAAAAGTAGGATAATGACCATGAGAAATGGGAATGAGTGTAGGAACAGAAGTGGAAAAAGAGTAATTGAGTTTGATTAATACTATATGGGAAATATCATACAACCTCCTTGGTACATCTAGCTGAAACATCAAAAAAATTAGTAAATGAAATAAAGTTGCTAAAAATATAAATTTTATGATCTGCTATATAAACATACAAAAAAACACAAAAATCAATAGTTAATCAATATATAATATTATTGAGCATTTTAATGTATGAACTACATAATATTATGACACCAACATTATTACTTCCTGCAACTCAACTTGTTTTCAGGTTTGGAGAACTTGGCTGACTCTCACCTGCCTTACAAGTCACACAAACAGTAACTACTGCTGCCAGTTTTGTTAGGTAATTAAATAGTTCCAAAGGGAAAAGTTTTATATTTTAGAATATTTAGTGTGATTTTCTTGCTTTTTTTAAAAGCATTCCCAAGTGTTCATTTTTTCCACATTTCAGCCATCTCTGATTTCTTTCATAAGGAGGAAGAGGAAGTGAAGAGGAAGGCTGAGCGCTCCATGTCTCTTCCTCCTTAGGGCCCTTTAAGTCACAGCATCCTCCTTTCATTTTCTTTAAATTTGGGGCTGGGTTGCTAGAGGAGAAGTTTGGAAACTTCCCATCTAATCCAGCTATACACTGAAGAGCAATCGAATAAAGCACAAAACATGGAGTAGCATATCTAATTTCATGGTCAGTTTCATGACTCCCAGCCTCCAAATACCATGCTACCTTCTCTATATCATTATCATCAATATCAACATTATGTGTTCTGTATTGTTATGTTATTGTCTTGTTAGGGTTTCTATTGCTGTGAAGAGACACAGTGACCAGAGCAAATCTTATAAAGGAAAACATTTAATTCAGGACTGGCTTACAGTTCAGAGGTTTAGTTCATTATCATCATGGTGGGAAGCATGGCAGCATGCACACAGACAGGGTGCTGAAGAAGTAGCTGAGAGTTCTGCATCTAGATCCAAAGGAAGCAGGAAGAGTGTGACACTGTGCCTGGCTTGAGCTTCTGAAACCTCAAAGCCAACCCCTAGTGACACACTTCCTCCAACAAAGCCACAGCTACTCCAACAAGGTCTCACCTCCTAACAGTGCCACTCCCTATGGGCCTATGGGGGCCGTTTTCATTCAGACCACCACAGTAATACATAACATGATTCATCTTGTAATTTTGATTATACATGAGGTAATATATGTTTAGAGTTTTTACATAATATGTGACATGACATACTTAAAAATTATATATAACATATGCCATGATATGTTCCAATTTTACATAACAATTCATTTTTATATAACTCAGTTTGGAAACATTATTATTGTACTCTAGAGCATAAAAATATTAGAAATAACAGTAGAGAAAAGACCAAATATAAACATCTCCTTATTTCTTTTTCTAAGTGATGTTTCCTAAACTTCAAACCATCACTATCAATATTCCTATCTTAGAAGGCAGTTTACAGAACACAATTTCAGCTTGAGCCTTCTGTTCCTCAATGCTCTAACATAGATGAAATAAAAGTTAGACTATACTGTGCCCCTTCATTACCACTCTTGATACAGTGTTGTGCTCCTCAAGCAAATGGCCTCCCCAACTCCAATGAAGTAAAACAAAGTTATTACTGCTCATATTGACACTTATTGAATGAGTTGGTTGGTTTCCTATCCAGGGAATCCTGTGCTTCAACTATGTCTTGGCCAGAAGAGAGAATTGTCTGCAAAAACCTAATAGATTCCAACATTTTTTAAAATTGGTGTGGGTTGGTGAGTGGGATTTGGCTCAGTCAGTAAAATGCTTGCAACATGAGGATGTGAGTTCAGTTCCTCAAACCCACAAAGGCTGGAGATATGGCTTTAGCAATTAAGAGCACTAACTGGTTGTCCTTCCAAAGGAGCTGTGTTTGATTCCCAGTACCTATATGGTAGCTCACAACAATCTGTAACTCAAGTTACAGGGGATTTGGCTTTCTCTTCTGGCCTCTCTGGGCACCAGGTGCACACATATATAGAGGCAAATATCCATAAATATATATAAATAATAATAATCTTAAAGTCAGGCGAGCAGTGTGCACTTATAATCTCAGTCTGAGCAGAGACCAGAAAATGCATGAAGCTCACTGGCCAGTCACTCTAGCTAAATTGGCAAACTTCAGGTTCAGTAAGAGACATTGCCTCAGTGGGACCAGATCCTGTGCTCATTGCATGAGTTGGCTGTTTGAAACCTGGGGCTTAATGCAGGGTCGCTAGGCTCGGCCTGGGAGGAGGGGACTGGACCTGCCTGGGCTGAGTCTACCAGGTCGATCTCAGTTCTGGGGAAGGCTTTGCCCTGGAGGAGGTGGGAATGGGGGGTGGGATGAGGGGAAGGAGAGGTGGGTGGGAGGAGGGATAACAAGGGAATCCATGGCTGATATGTAGAACTGAATTGTATTGTAAAATAAAATAAAATAAAAGAGACATTGCCTCAAAAAAACAAGTAAGGTGGAGAGTGACAGAGGAAGACACTCAGTGTCAACATCTAGCTTCCACATGCTCACGCATATGCAAATGCATGTATGTGTACACACAAGTACACACACACACACACACATACACACACACATACACACACAAAGGATCAGAACAGAACAGAAAAGTTAATGCAGTGTCCATCACAGTTCATCAGGCATATTGTACATGGGGTAATTTTCTTGTTGACCTCTAGAACTTTGTCCAGCAGAAATGTCAATAACTTTCATCCAATAAAACAACCTCAAGAACCAATGCTTCCTGGCATAAACTTGGTCTTATATGTAATAAGTTGCTAATAACCATCCTTGCTTCTTAAATGCTCTTTGAATTGATCTTAATCTCATTAGGTCAAGAAATCAGTGAAACGCTTCACAGGTATCCATTTTATATTTTACTGACAGTCATGATATTTTCATTTTCAAAATTATGTTTTGGCATACCTTAACTCTCTTTGCCTAAGGTCCTTTATCTGCAAACTGTAAACTAAAAGACATACTTTGCTGGGCTGTAAAGAGTTGTAAAGATTTAGAGTCAAGAAGTCAACACTTCACACAGAACCATAGGCTGTGAGTGTGTAGCTAAGCAGGTGTTTCATTCACACTTGGGACTAGGGGTATGGTTGACCAGTCCACCACTCTAGGCTTCAGCTCCTTCCTACTCAGTTGTATATAACAGACTCAGCAAACTTGCCTGAAATGACTTTTCTGCTGCTACAATCACATTCTTTAAAATCCTTCCTGACCTGACTCTATTCTAATTATATACCTCCTACCTCATGGAAATAATGTGCAGTGGGAACTACAAGTAAGAAGCCAAGCTAGGTGACCTTCATCACTGGAAGCTTTCCAGTGCTTGTCTCCAGTAGGCTGGAGCAGATGTAGACTTTTAAACATCTCCAATACTATCAACTAAATAAATTGAAACCTAAAATAAAGTCTTCCTGCCGGGTCTGGTGGCAAGGGCCTTCATCCTAGCCCTCGAAAGGCAGAGGCAGACAAATCTCTGTGAGTTCATGGTCAGCCTGATCTACAGAGCGAGTTCCAAAACAGCCAGGGCTACAAAGAGAAACCTTGCCTCCAAAAAATCAAAACATGTATTTTTTTTCTTTATTTACTTTACTATTTTATTTCCCAGTCCCACCACTGGAAGTTTCCTGGTTACAGAAGATGGCCAGTTCAGGCTCCATATTCCCCATTATGAGGAGTCCTCAATAGAACCACCCTCAATAGAATCCTGGGAGTCTCTACTGCAATGAGTTTCCACATTGCCCCCCAAAAGCCCTCCAATACCAGTCTTCTTCTTTCCCCATACACTCTCCCTCCATTCCTCTTCCTCACACCTGATTGCTTTTGTTCCTACTCCCACGTGGACCAAGTACAGCCACAAAATCTATTCTATTTCTCATTCCCAAGGAGATCCATGCATTTCCCTTAGAACCCTCTTTGTTACTTAGTCTTTCTAAGTCTATTGATTGTAGCATGATCATTATTTACATAACAGCTAATATTCACTTATAAGTGAGTATATACCATGTTTGTCTTTCTGTGTATGAGTTACCTCACTCAGGATGATTTTTTTTTTCTAGTTCCATCCATTTGCCTACAAATTTCATGGCATTATTTTTTTTAACAGCTGAGTAATACTCCATTGTACAAATGTACCACATTTTCTTTATCCATTCTTTGGTCGAGGGACATCTAGGTTGTTTCTAGTTTCTGGTTATTATAAGTAAAGTCCCTATGAACAAAGTAAAACAAGTTTTGCTGTGGTAGAATGGAGCATCATTTGGATATATGCCCAAGAGTGGCATAGCTGGGTCTTGAGATGTGTCAATTCCCAGTTTTCTGAGGAATTGCCATATTGATTTGCATAGTGATTGTACAAGTTTGCACTCCCCAGTAATGGAGGAGTGTTCCTCTTGCTCCACATCCTCACCAGCATGAGCTGTCATTTGTGTTATTGATACTAGCCATTCTGACAGGTGTAAGATGGTATCTCAAAGCTGTTTTGATTTGCATTTCCCTGATGGCTAAGGATGATGAACATTTCTTCAAGTGTTTATCTGCCATTTGAGATTCTTCCATGGAGAATTCTCTGTTTAGATTTGTACTTCATTTTTAAATTGGATTATTTGGTTTATTGATGTCTGTTTTCTTGAGTTCTTTGTCAGATGTGGAGTTTGTGAAAATCTTTTTCCATTCTGTAGGCTGACATTTTGTTCTATTGACAGTATCCTTTACCTTACAGAAGCTTTTCCATTTCATGAGGTCCCATTTATTAATTGTTGATCCTAGTGCCTGTGCTATCTGTGTTCTGTTCGGAAAGTTGTCCATTGTGCCACATGCTTCTACATGCAGACACCATGGTAGACTAAAACCACTTGTTGAAGATGCTTTTTTTTTTCCATTGTGTATTTCTGGTTTCCTTATCAAAATGCAGGTTTAATGGGTATGTGAATTTATGCCTGGGTCTTCTGTTTGATTCCATTGATCAACCTGTCTGTTTTCATGCCAATATCATGAGGTTTTTATTACTATGGATTTGCAATACAGCTTAAAATCAGAGATGGTAATAGCTCCATCATTTCTTTTATTGTTCAGGATTATTTTAGCTATCCTGGATTATTTGTTTCTCCATATGAAGCTGAGTATTGTCCTTTCAAGGTCTGTAAAAAAAATTGTGTTGGAATTTTTATAGGGATTTCATTGAATCTGTAGATTGCTCTTGGTAGGATCACCATTTTGACTATGTTGATCTTACTGATCCATGAGCATGGGAGATCTTTCCATCTTCTGATATCTTCATTTATTTCTTCAAAGACATGAAGATTTTATCATATAAGTCTTTCACTTGCTTGATAAGATTTACCTCAAAATATTTTATATTATTTGGGGCTATTGTGAATGGTGTTGTTTCCCTGATTTCTTTGTCAGTCTGTTTGTAATTTGTACAGAGGAGGCCTACTGATTTTTTGTTTTTTTGTTTGTTTGTTTGTTTGTTTGTTTGAGACAGGATTTCTCTGTGTTATAGCCCTGACTGCCCTGTAACTCATTCTATAGATGAGGCTGGCCTAGAACTCACAGAAATACACCTGCCTCTGTCTCCCAAATGTTGGGATTAAAGGCTTGCACCACCACCACCTGGAGATTTTTTTTGTTACTATTGTATCTAGCCACTTCCCTGAAGGTGTTCATCAACTCTAGGAGTTCTCTGCTAGAATTTTAGGCACATATGTATACTCTCATATTATCAGGGAATAGTAGTACTTAGACTTCTTCCTTTCTAATTTGTATCCCCTTGATATCTTTCTTATTGCTCTAGCTAGAACTTCAAGTAGTGTATTGAATAGATATAGAGAGTCGACAACCTTGTCTTTTCCTCATATTAGTGAAATTGCTTTGAGTTTTTCTCCATTTAATTTGATTTGTTAGTTTAATTTGATTTATTTTAGTAATTGGCTACAGGCTTGGAGTATATTGCCCTTATTATCTTGAGGTAAGTTCCTTTTACCCCTACTCTAAGATTTTTTTATCATAAAGAAGTGTTAAATTTTATCAAAGGCTTTTTTTTCAGCATCTAATGAGGCATAATTCTAATAGGTCTGACTTTATACATTACTTGGAATTTTCCCTTGTAACTTTCAATATTCTTTCTTTATTCTGCATGTTTAGTGTTTTGTTTATTATGTGCTATGGAGACTTTCTTTTCTGGTCCAATCTATTTGGTGTTCTGTATGCTTTTTGCATCTTTATAGGTAGCTCCTTCTTTAAGTTAGGAAAATCTTTGCATAAGATTTTGTTGAAAATATTTTTTGGGCCTTTGATCTGGGATTCTTCTTCTTTTTCTATTCCTATTACTCTTAGGTTTGTTCTTTTCATAATGTCCCAGATTTCTTAGATGTTTTTTGTCAGGAATTTTTTTGATTTAACGTTTTCTTTGACCTATGTATCTATTCTTCTATCATATCTTCAATGCCTAAGATTCTCTCTTCCATCTCTTGTATTCTGTTGGTGATGCCTGTGTCTGTAGTTCCTGTTCACTTACTTATATTTTCCATCTCCAGGATCCCCTCAGTTTGTGTTTCCTTTATTTCTTCTACTTCCATTTTCAGGTCTTGAAAGATTTTATTCATTTGCTTCAATTGTTTGTTTTTCCTTGATTTTCTTGACTTTCTTTAAGAGATTTATTCATTTCTTCTAATTTTTATTTGTCTTTTTCTTGATTTCTTTAAGGGATATATTCATTTCCTCTCTAAGGACATCTATCATCGTCATAAATTTGGTTTAAAGGTCTTTTTCTTATGCTTCAGCTATGTTGATACATTCAGGGTTTGCTGTAGTAGGATTACTGAGTTCTTATGCTGGCATGTAGGCATCTGGGTTTGTGGTGATTATAGGTCTAGGTGCTGATTTCTAAGTTTGTCTTTGTTGAATGAGTACTTTCTTTCTTGGTTTCTGTTTGATCTCCAGTCTTCTGGTCTGTGTGGCCTGTGGTTGAGCAGGGGATCCCCACCCAATTTGGGGCTGGACTTCTGGTGGCTGGTCTGGCCTTTGATGGAGCAGGGTGTCTCTGCCTGAGTTGAGGGCTGGAGCATAGTGACAAGGAGGCAAGGGGGGTTAAGGGAAGGGGAGGGGAGACCCTCCGGTGGGTGGTCTCTAGACTAGCAGGGGACCTCCACACAAATTGGGTCCAAAGGTGCTATTTTCAGTAAAGGATGTGCTGAAGCAATATCAACATTCTATATACTATTTTCTTTACTGTGTTGCTTTGTGTCTGTGAGAGCTCTCAAAACTAGGGTTTTCATACATTTAAATTTATAGTCTTTCCATTTTGCTAACAAAATATATACACCCTAAAAAAAAGTTCACTTATCAGTGTTTAAGTCCTTCTGAGAAGTTGAATAATTCTGGTTTATTCTCCCCACATGAGAGCAAAACTATTATGGCAGGAAACTCATGTGAGTACCCTGAAGTCCCAAATATTAAAATAACACTCTATCCCTATTCCCATTCCCTGAGTTTCTTGAGAAATACAAACATATGGCTGATTAACAGAAAACTAGCAAAGACAGTCAAATGATAGCACTTGAACTTCTCAGAGCTCCTACATAAACTATCATAACTCCCAACATGGTTACCTATATGAGTAACCAAGTAGAAACCCCAAGAAGGGAATATGAACTATGCTTGGAGAATGGAATCATTCTTGAGCCATAAAACAGATGCTTTGGTAGATTTTCCTCACAGTCCTTTGAATATGCACACCGTCCCAAGGGCCCACCCTCCACCCTCCCCCTTCTGGAGGATACCACTCTCCTAGAAGAATATTAGCTTTCACAGGAAGGATGCCCATGTTCCCTTGAGCCTTTTCATTCAGACCACCCAGAGACAATCCAATATCTGAGACATTTACTCCAGGGCTAACCCTATCCCATATGCCCAATCCTGACATTCCAGTTCCTGGAACATATCATGGGGGGAGGATCCTTTCTTACTGTAACTAAAGTTATAACTTAAAGATTTGCCATTTCATCATTATTGAATAAAAATTTTCCCTATGCATTTGAATAATTTTATCTAACATTTTATTGTGGAAATTTCAAGCAGATGGAAAAATAATTTTACATGATTAAGTAATTTTCATCTGTACACCCTACTATCCATCATTAGTCCATCTTATCTTACAATTTATTTAAAAATTGATTGTAGCCATTTAGCATATTTCTCTTCAAATACTCTAGTATAGATACCACTGGACAAGAGCCTTAGGTAGCAAGAGGCTGATATTGATGGCCTGCCAATGACTTAGTACCCAGGCTTGCATACTCCTAGTACTTTGACCACTTAGGAATCTCTATATTAACCAAAAGCCAGTGCAAAAAGAAGCTTCATACTCACTTTGCAGATGCTGCTACCTAGTGTGACCACTTGCCATCAGCCATGGTCAGCCAAGAACACATGGTCTCACTGTGTCCATCAACATTGCAGTCAATGGCTGTCAGCCCGTAGACTCCATGTTCTTTGAGCTGTTTGCAAACAAATTTCTAAAGACAGCAGAAAACTTTTGTGCTCTGGGTACCGGAAGATTTTGTTTTAAGGGTTCCTCCATTCACAGAGTTATTCCAAGATTCACATGTCAGGGTAGTAACTTCACATGCAAAAAAAAAAAAAAAAAAAAAAGAAAGAAAGAAAGAAAGAAAGAAAGAAAAAAGAAAAAAAAAGCCCATCTATAAGGAGAAATTTGAAAATGAGAACATTCTGAAGCATATCGTCCTGGTATCTTGTCCATAACAAGTGTGGATGAAACACAAACGATTCCTAGGTTTTCATCTGCACTGTGAAGACTGAGTGGTTTGAATCGCAAGCATGTGGTCTTTCGGGATGTGAAAGCCAGCATAAGCATTGTGGAAGCCATCAGTGCCTTGGGGTCTAGAAATGGCAGGCCAGTGAGAGATCCATTTTGGATTGTGGACACCACTAACACTTTTGACATGTGCCCATCTTACCCACTACACCACTCTTTCCACACCGAAGGAGAGCAGACCTCACTCCTGCTTTGCACCCTAACTGTAGGTCTTGGGGTTCTATATTTTTCTTCTTTCCCTCCAGGTCAAGATGGATTGCAAGGTTACATTTATGACTGTGGATAAAAACTAAAGAAGAAAAAGCAAGCTTCTCTGACAAGGTTGAGAGGATCACAAATCCTATGGATATAAACATAAATATTTAGAAGGTAGATGTCAACATGACCATTTAACAGAACAACAGCAGCAGGTGCCCCACTAAGGCCTGTGGCCTCCACCTCCCCAGCCATGGGCTTTTGAGCAGTTTTACAGGCCTGTTCCAGAAAATGAAAGGTGTCATGTTTGTTACTGTAAACCTGTCCCATTGATATATAATTTGCTATGGTCACTAGGAAATTTTCAGTTCTTTGGGGTTTTAATACACAGTTACTAGCTACAAACAATAACTTCCAATTTATTTTCTACTGTTTATATTTGTACTTCCTTTTCTTAGAAAAACAGTAATTCTTTTATCTATCTCTTTTTGTAGTCAGTTGTCTCTGAATACAGTAAATGTCCTTTCTCTTAAAAAGGTGGTTTAGCTGGGCAGTGGTGATACTCGCCTGTAATCCCAGCACTTGAGAGGCAGAGGTAGGTGGATCTCTATGAGCTTGAGGACAGCCTTGTCTACAGAGTGAGTTCCAGGACAGGCAGTGCTGTTACACAGAGAAACCCTGTCTCAGAAAAAAGAAGAAGAAGGAGGAGGAGGAGGAGGAGGAGGAGGAGGAGGAGGAGGAGGAGGAGGAGGAGAAGGAGAAGAAAAGAAAAGAAATGAAATGAAATAAAAAAAAGAAGGTGGTTTAAGCAACTTAACTTTTTCTAAATTTATTTTTTACCTCAATATTATGTTGAATAAAAGCCATTTTCTATTCCTTTCATATAATGATTATTTCCTCAGTCTCATCAATTACTCATGCAATTATACTTACCTCCATTTAACAAGCTTTGCAATAAATTCTATGTTCCTGTTGGTGAGGTTTTGTTTCCCATGTCAGGGCAGCTTTTACAACAAATTCCTGTTTAATGTATGCAATTTTATTCATTAGAGTACATTTTAAATTCACATATATGTATTAACTACCAGGTGCAAACACTGTAGTCACTATACAAGCATTTGACAACTCCTTTTTTTAAATATCCTCCTTTATAAGAGAACTTAAAGTCTCAGAGAAATTAAGCAAACAGTAGATCAGATCAGGATTGAAATCATAAATTCAAGGTATCTGCCCAGGTTTGTGTTATTCCAAAGCTACATTCCCTTTACCTCCCCAGATCATTAAAACCCTGAGAGAAAAGAAAGTACACATTATTATAATGCAGTCATCTTTCCAAACTATAGGGGATTGGTTCCATAAACCCTCATACCTACAGATACTCAAACTACTTGTATAAACATCATATTTACATACAATCCTCATCCAGCCTCCTGCATACTTTAGAGTCTCTAGACTACTTACAATTAAATAAATACAATGTATATAGTTGTTATACTGTATTGCTTGGGTAATAACAAGAAAAAATATCCGTGCCTTTGCAGTATTGACTGAATGTTTTTGGTGTTTTCAATCCACAGTTGGTTGAATACATCAGACACCAAGAGCTGACAATACAATGTGTAGAAAATATGTATAAAATATATTCCCATAAAATAGACATTAGTTTTGGATGTTTGAGATGCATAATAAGGAATGTAGGCATGTCATTTCCTATTTCACAAAAATACAAATATTTACAGATTTCAGATATAGAGAATGTACCAAGAAAATGACCGCTCTGCTTTGGGGGTTCCTTTGGTTTTTAAGGTATTCCTCTAAGTGGTCCCTTCTAATGTTCTACCCTCACCACAGAGAAATTCCTTGGCATTTGAAAATTAATCACCTCATGCTGAGTTTTAATCTCCCCCCCACCTTTGGAGATGGAGAGCAGTGGGTTCCTACTTTTTATATATTAAATTCTTGAATTCTACCATAGTAAATATTAGTTCTGGGATAAATAACTATAATTCTTAAATAACATAGCCCCTTTATTTTTTAAATGTTTTCTGAAGGCCGGGCGGTGGTGGCGCACGCCTTTAATCCCAGCACTCGGGAGGCAGAGCCAGGCGGATCTCTGTGAGTTCGAGGCCAGCCTGGGCTACCAAGTGAGTTCCAGGAAAGGCGCAAAGCTACACAGAGAAACCCTGTCTTGAAAAAACAAATAATAATAATGATAATAATAATAATAAATGTTTTCTGAAAATGTGGTTGCTTTTATTCCTAGAAAGAAAGGCAATGTATATGTTGCCCACATCTTTCCAAAGGTGTTGACTGTTATTTAAGCAGGTACTGTGCATCAAGACAACAGAAGCTGATGATGATCCCTTCATGGTGTCTACACATCATTCACACTTCCTGAATCTTTAGGCTGAAGAATAAGATGCTGAACTTGATGTTTTCTTCATATCATATGAAAACTTATGATTTTCAAAGAAAATATGAGAAAAGTATGTGAACAGACAAGGAATTTGAAGGATTTTTAGTATTTTGTGCATAATACATTTATTCTTATTCTAAAATTTAGTAAATGTATTGGATAGCATAGAAAGACATAAAGTGAACCCCTAAGATCTGTAATAAGACAATGTATATTTTTATAAAGATAGTTCATCAAAAGCTTTTTCTAGCAGGGGTGAAGAAATCGTGCAGCAACTGAATGCTTGCTGTTCTTTCAAAGGACACAGGCTCAATTCCCAATTCCCACATTAATTACCACCGCCTGTACCTCCATCTCCAAGGGATCTCGTGCCCTATTCTAACCTCCTTCAGGGATACACGCACACACACACACACACACACACACACGCACTTTAAAACCTTCACTTACCTATTTATTTATTTATTTATTTATTTATTTATTTATTTATTTATTTATTTATTTGCCCCGCCCCACCCCCAGTTGTGGTTGGCCCTACCCTATGTCTCTAGGCCCTTCAGGTCTGGTTCCTAGCCATTTAAGCAGTGTCGGCATGGGCTCCCTCTTGTGGCCTGGGCCTCAAGTTAGTCCAGTCATTGGTTGTCCACTCCCACAAACTCTGAGCCTCTATTGCCCCAGCACATCTTGCAGACAGGACAGGTTGTGGGTCGAAGGTTTTGTGGCTGGGCTGGTGTCCCAGTTTCATACTGGAAGCCTTGCCTGGTTACAGAAGGTGGCTGTTTCAGACTCTGTATCATCTATTACGAGGAGTGCTCACTAGGGTCACTCTTATAAGTTCCAGAAGTTTCCACCAAAGCACCGAAGCGGCAGTCCTGGAGCCTACATGGGTCTGTACTAGGTCCTTTGCATATACGTTGTGGTCGTTGAGCTTGGGGTTTTTGTGGTACTCCTAACTCCAAGTGGAAGTGGGGGTGTCTCTCACCCTTTTGCCTGCTCCAGGGACCCTTTTTCTCTTACTTGGTTGCTTCATCCGGACTTGATATGAGGGTTTGTGCCTAGTTTTACTGTATCTCGTTATATAGTGTTTGGTTGATATTCCTGGGAGGCCTGCTCTTTTCTGAAGGGAAATGGAAGAGCAGTGGATATGGGGAGAGGAGAGGCAGAGTGAAGGTGGGGGGACTGGGAGGGATAGAGGAAGGGGAGGCTGTGGTGGGGATGTATTGTATGAGAGAAAAATAAATAGATAAATAAATAGATAAATAAATAAATAAATAAATAAATAAAAAATTTTTAGAAAGTATTTCTTCTTCTTTGAAATTTAAAATGAGTTCTGAACCATTGGCCTCATTAGAAATCCTGTGATAATGACAGAAATCTAATCACATGATAATGACACACCAAAAAGATGAAGAGATTTATTAAGACTGGTTACATTATGAAAGAAAGCATAAGAAATATGAAAATGAGTTACATTAAATATAATATCATCAAAACCCATAGTAAACTGCTTAAAAGAATAAATTCTGTGGGTGTTGAAAATATATTTAAGAGACCATGGATGTCAAGAGTATTACTGTTGTTAAGGATTGTCATGGGATAGCATGCATTAGCTCAATTAATTTGTCCAACATCCTGACAAATGGGGTGTGCTATTCTAGTTTAAATGCTAAGAAAACTGAGGTAAAGGAGGCTAGTCTAAAGGTCATTCTCAAGATTTGTAGCACATTTTAAATTCTAAAAGAGGTAGACTGACCCCAAAGTCTTTGAATTTTGATTAGTAGCACAAACAGTCTATTATCAAAAGATGATTTAACTAAGAACTGAACTGTTAAATTACTTAATCTTCAAAACTATCCATTCTTACAGGTTCAGAGAAATGAATTTTAATTACAACCTTCTCTTGCGCTCCAGTCACGGGTATGATTGAGAGAGTGTGCCTGTGGGTGGATTTTACAAGAGGATCTTCTATCAGATAAGCATGTCGGCTCGGATCAGAATGTTCTGCTAAGCCTCTCTGCTGGAATGCACTTGGGTTCATCTGCTGCTGCTGCTGCTGCTGCTGCACTGTCCTTGCTTTGAACTGATCCTTGTTCCAGCGTCTTCTTCCTTTCACAGACTTCTAATAGCTGGACAGCCTCTGCCTCTACCAGCAGACAGCAAATTCCCCAAAGAGCAAGACTCTTTCTTCCTCCCTTACCTTTACTTAAAATGTATTTTTATTTATTCTTGGAGAATTTCATGCACGTGTATAATGTATTTTGATTATGTTCACCTTCACTCCAACTTTTCCTAGATCTCTCTTCCCACAGTCCTCTCCAAATTCCTGACTCTAGTCTAGTGCTGCCCACTAGACTCTAGTCTGGGTGCTGGAGTGCGGTTACTCTGCTCGGGTCATATCCCTAAGGAAACCTGATTGCGGGGGCTGAGGAGATGGTTAAAGGGCTTGTAAGCATGAGGACTGGAATTGGGGTTCTCATATATAAATGATAAATGATGACTGTGCTTCCTGCGTCTCCTGTCATCACAGCGCCAGAGAGCAAAAACAGGTGACTCCCAGAGCAAACGGGTTAGAGGAACTAGCCCGATGAGTGGGCTTTGGGTTCGAGTGAGAGACCCTGCCTCCGTGAACAAAGTAGAAGAGCAATCCAGGCTGACCCCTAATATCAACCTCCAGCCTCAACATTTATATGCATGCAAATGCACATGCACTGGCACACACACACACACACACACACACACACACACACACACACACACGGCATACATGAAAAAAGAGGGTAAAAGAATATTGACTATCCTCTACCAGTCATCAACTATCACTATCCCTTCAGCTAGGGGAGGGGTCCTGTGGTGATATTTTAATTGTGCTGAAATGTGATTTTATTTGTATGTTAATAAATAGAATTTGCCTAGAGATCAGAGCCAGGAACAGCAGTCAGGCGGTGGTAGCCCACACCCTTAATCCAATCACAAGGCAGGCAGAGTCTCTGTGTGGTCAAGGACACAGCCAAGCGTGGTGAGATGAGCCTTTAATCCCAGTACCAACCAGAGAGACCCAGAAGTCTGTATAGACTGGCAGTGATGAGGAAGTCATGTGGTTGGGTTTAGAGCCAATGAGAAGGCAGAACAGAAAGGCAATAAAAACACAAGTCAGGTGGGAAGAAACTCTCTCTGGGGAAGCAATGGTGGTGAGGTGGTAAGATAAGGTACCTGTGACTGTCTGATCTTTTTGGCTATTTACCTCTATATTTGGCTCTGTGTTTCTTATTTACTAAGACTGTTTAGAATTTCGTCTATAGGGTCCATCTCCCTTTATCTTTATATTGCCAAGCATCCAAATCTGCAATGTTTCCCAAGAAGCAGCAGCCAAAGGAGGGTGTCTCCAGGCAAGTATTTACCTGGGCCACAGAGCAGTATGAAGTGCCTTAGCCCTGCATGAAAGATCAGCCACCAGGAGCAATGCTGAATGCTAAGGTTGAAGCCAAATAAAAAGTCCAAATAAACCAGGTGGTGGTGGTGTATGCCTTTAATCCTAGCACTCAGGAAGCAGAAGCAGGTGGATCTCTGTAAGTTCAAGTCCAGCCTGGTCTACAGAGTGAGTTCCAAGACAACCAGCACTGTTTCACAGCGAAACTCTGTCTTGAAAACAAAAACAAACAAAAGTTCAAATAACTTGAAGTATTGGCCACAGATAAGAGAGGAAGGTGAGAGTAGGTGGAGCGTGGGAGAAAGCACTCGTAGAGAAAATGGGTTAAGATTCGGAAATGTCAAAGGAAATTCTGACTTTTGCACATCCCAAAGAGTAATTCATACTATTCTTATAATAAAACCCTTTAAAAATAAGTGTCCTCCATTTCGTGTAATTCTACTACTATCTTGTCACAAGTAAGTATTTGTTTAATTATGCAAATTATTCTAAGAGTTTTTTCTAGTTGTAAAATGTGAGTATAAAATGGAAAACTGTGATATATGTCTGATCCAAAAAGCATGGACATTTTAAAATGTTCCAGAGATCAAAATCATGCTGCATGCCTTCAGATCAAGTCAAAAAGCCTGGGTTCAAATTTGAAGAAATATAAAGTTTATAAACATATAAAAATTGCTATAGCAACATATTTAACCTTTGCTACTGAGGATGGTGGTAATTTACATCTGTAGTCTTTTTAGTTCTCTTGTACTGCAAAGCTTTTTATGTAAACGTTGTCTTCAGCTTTCAGATATTCAACTTTCAAAAGCTTATTGTATGTTGTACAAAAATAAAAAAATTGTATAATCTTTTGGTATCTTTAAATAAAACAGGGGACTCTGTGTAGAACTTTCAAGAATAAGAAATAGTCTTGCCTTAGCCAGTGGTCCTCAGCCAGGGAAACTTCCCCTCAAAGGATATCTGGAACATCTGGACTTTGTTTTACTGTGGTGACGGGGCAAAGGGTGCCACTGGAACCTGACGAATGACCACAGCTGCTTCTAGAAATTCTAGAATGAACAGGATAGCCCCTTAAAGGCTCATCTTGTTCAACATGCAAACAATGCTGAGGTTGAGAAAACCTCTCTTAAGAGCTACTATCTCAGGATTTAACACAACACATAATCCGTTTGTGCAGCTCACACCTATTCAGAAATCAGAGTTTGATCCACCCAGGAGCCATAATTAGCCCAGGGGCTTCTGAATCTTCCTCTAGATTTTTAAGGAAGACAAAGAAAAACCTTTAAAGAAATTTATTCCAGATGTTTGGAGCTTGCCCTGGCAATGGTATCAGTTCCATCTATATCCTGTTGGCTGTAGCCAGTCAGAGGTCTGTATTGAATGCCAAGAAAGGCCAAGAAGAGTCTAGCAGTGTTTTCAAAAATTACAAATGTATTCTCTGAATATCATGAAGTCACTACCCCTGCATCCTAGATATTCCTGTGTCCAACCAAATATTTTTGTGAGTAGTTAATAATTGACAATATCAATCAATACAGAGTAATGTGTAGTAATATCAAGCACAAGCTCCTCTAAAATAGGAATTACAAGGATTTGAGATCAACATTCAATAGGAAACCTCCTACAAATTGTTTTGGGACCTAGCTCACCATAATTAAAATTTCCAGGTGGATAAATAGCTTTTTAAGCACCACTTCTAAATCACGGGTGTTTATATTGCTTAAAAATTACTGCATATTTTTCAAACTCATCACATATCTTTATTAACATGATTCTTTTCTAATTCAGTTTTAAGGCATTTTATGAATTTTTAATTTCTTGAATTTTAAATAAAAATCACACATTTTTATACAGACAATGAAATCATTATTCTTATAAAATCAAATTATAGCTTATGAAATCAAATAGTATACAGCATTCTTATAATGAAGAGACATAAAACAGCAACCAGCCAGATGATGCTAGTATTTTCATCTTTTAGTATCTTTAAATAAGTAGTTTAAAGCAGAAATTTCCATGCACTTCATTTTCGAACAGTGGTGGTAAGGGCAGCTAACTTAAAAGTGGTATTACAGCTTATCTCAAATGCCTGAAATTCAGAGTTTTTCAGGCTCAAATAAATTCCTAAAAAGAGAAATACTAATAGCATCAGTGGATAATTCAATCAGTAGGCAACCACATTGCCAGTGAACTATATTGACACTATTCTGAAAATAATGAATAGATTTAGTTTAGCAATGGAAAGCCTACTGTTCAAAGCAGATTCAAAACCAATTCTTTCTTCCTCCTTTCCTGAATGCCAAAGTGCCTCTCGATAATGGGTTCGTTATAATATGCTAAGAAGTTCATTAGCAGTACCTATAGGTTACCGGGGGAGAATGTGGCTATAAAGAAATGGTACACCTCACGGCAGAGGTGATAAAAAATGCAGGGTGCCTCATAAATATCTCCAATCCATTTACTTAGCAAGATGGAAGTTTCAAAAATCTCTAATTTAAACAGCATTCCAGTTTAATCTATGCTGTTATGCTATCCAGTAGCCTTCCGTGGGCAAATGATTACTAGGAAATTTGTCACCAGAACATTAGTATTACAAAAAGTTCCAGTCAGCCATCTAGACCATTTACAGAAGAATTAGGACAAATTAGCCAATTGTGTTCTATGAGATATTATATTCTTTTTTTTTTTTTGGTTTTTCGAGACAGGGTTTCTCTGTGTAGCTTTGCGCCTTTCCTGGGACTCACTTGGTAGCCCAGGCTGGCCTCGAACTCACAGAGATCCGCCTGCCTCTGCCTCCCGAGTGCTGGGATTAAAGGCGTGAGCCACCACAGCCCGGCGAGATATTATTTTCTATTCAGAGTTTATATATAATCTTAGTCTTTGGCCTTTTGAGATTAGTAATATCAGAAATAGTCTAGTGGGAGTTTGATTTATTTAAAGATTTTCACTAAAAATATGACATAAAATCTTTCTAGACATAAATGTGAGGTTTCCTGAAGGAACTGAATATATCTTAATTAGGTAGAACATCACATTGTACCTCAAGAAAATGTCCCACACAGAGGTGCCCGCCCGCCTTGAATACCTTTCATGGATGCTAGTAACATACTCTTGCTAATTTGTATGGGTGTTCAGAAACTTATAAAACTATTGTGCGTGTTTGGTTTGCATCTAAAGTGGGCTGAAAGCTCACCCACATAAAGAACATGTGTTTGTGTCTGTTAACATTTGGAACCAGACATCTTGGGTTATGATAATGGCTCTAAGCCTCCTTAGCTGTGTAGCCTTAAGCAAGTCACACAATGATCCTGTGTACATTCTCATGCTCTATTAAAAAAAAAAAAAGACAATAAAAATATCCACTTTGCAAAGATGACATTAGCATTGTAAGTAACATCTTAAAAACAGATCTGTCATGAAATAAGGCCCGGGGAAATGTTTGCTCTGACATTGTTGCTCTCATTCTTTCTTCATTTCAGATGAATACTGGCACCAGAGAAAGCAGTGTGTGTGCATTTGTTGATAAAATCTGCCAGAATATCTTTTCTGTTGTTCTAGAGACATTCAGAAGTCACATAGTACGGGAAGAGGAAGAATGGAGTCAGAGAAGAATAAGAATCCAGTTAGAGATGAGATAGTGATTAAGTCCTGATTTTCTCTTCCTTAAGTGGTTCCAAGAATAGTCTTAAGATACCATTAAAAAAGTTGGGACAAATGCATGGGAAGCGCTGGCGAAAAGGGTGGCTGGACCCAATCACTGGTGTGTATTGTCAATCTGTACAAGGCAGGGCTTTACAAGTGACATGGCTTATAGACCCAACTCACTGCACCACACTGGCCACATCCCCCCAGTGGACCACACTGCGCCAGTGACTAGGGAGGAAAGCAGACATGATTTCTGTTTTAAAGATGATGAATTTTCTACAAAACACAAATTCTCAAAGGTGACCAAGAACAAATGGAAAAACAGAAACAGTGATTGATAACCGTATCATCTCAGACCTCAGCCAGGCCTACTCCATCAAAACCTTGAGTAGATACCACAGCACAGTGAGAAATTTAAAACCAGATTAAGCTAATAGAACATTTTGTAGATACTGGGTGGCTTGATGGAGCAAAGTCCTACACAAAATTCTAAACTGAAAACCTAGAGGAAATGTTAAGTGAGTACGGTTTAAATAAATTTGTGCCGTGTCTTTTTCACACAAGCACTTATGTTCTGACATGTACTTAGCCTTAATGCCCAGCACAGAAGGAAATGGTACACTCTGAAGGGGGGGGGGGCTTACAGGGAGGGCTTCTCCAACTCAGCACAGTTCTTTCCCCAAAGAGCTACTGAGACCACCAAATGAGAACAAGTCCCCGTGAAGAATAAGGGCAGAGCCTAGAGGCTGGTTTGTTTACCCCTCCATCCATCCCAGAATCCAAAAATTCCCAAACAGGGCTGTAAACCTGAAAACACTTGTTCCAAAGTACCTGCTGCCTCATTAGGAAGCCAAGCAAGAAAAGACTTTATTTTGCTTCAGAAAGTTATGGGGCTGGGAATTTAATTGTCATGGATCTTTAAACACAGGAAAGCTTGGTTGCCTTGCTTTTCTTGCCACAGAAGAAATTTGTAAGAGGTGCAGATTGTCTCCACGATGTAGCAACTTTCACAGTGATGGATGGTGTAGTTTTGTGTTTAGCTCAAAAATAAATAAAATCTTTTCAAGATATTATAACCAGCTGTGGAGGGAGGGAGGGTCTCTTTTCTCCAAGAATAAGCCTTCCCAGGAGTTTTCCCAATCCCATGTGGACAGTCCTAGGACACCTGTACACACAGGCAAGGCTAACTGGGCTCAGGAGGGTGTGTGTGTGTGTGTGTGTGTGTGTGTGTGTGTGTGTGTGTGTGTGTGTGTGTGTCTGTGTGTGTGTCTGTGTGTGTCTGTGTCTGTGTCTGTGTCTGTGTGTACGTGTGTGCATGTGTGTAAAACAATGATATTATAGAAGAACAGGTCATGAATGAATTTAAGAGGGTAGAGACACAGAAGGAGTTGGAAAGAGGAAAACGTGGATATGGATATGATGCGAACTTAGAATAGTCCTATATGAAATTCTCAAAAATGAAATTATAAAGAAAAAATATGAACAAAATCTAAACTATAGGCCAGCATTTCTTTCATAGCACAACTATGGCCTATAAGCCTCATTTTCTAACAGATATTAGTGAATTTTTGTGTGCAAAAAAGACTCATGAATAATTTAAATCCGTGTTACACTTAGTGTCCCTTCCTGGAGACTCCTAATACATGTTCATATACAAAGTCTAGAGATGTTCTAAATAAGTGAAGCAGTTTATCTGAGAAGATCTCAAAATAATGTTATAACCTTGGAGTTTATCTAATAGTCTATGTATTAGGTTATGTTAAGTTTAAATTTTATATTTGTAGTTCTCATTCCCTTTTCGTAGCCCACAATTTTTTTCCTGAGATAAGGTTTTCCTGTGAAGCCCTAGCTATCCTGGAACACTCTCTGTAGACCAGGCTGGCCATGAACTCACAGAGATCCACCTGCCTTTGCCTCCCAAGTGCTGGGATTAAAGGTGTGTGCCACCACTGCCCAGCACCCACAAACTTTCTAAAGAAAAAAAGAAAGAAAGAAAGAAAGAAAAGAAAAGAAGATGAGACTATGAAACAGTAATAACCAACTCAATTCAGAAAACTCTCAGACCTCAGGAAGACCAATTCAGACCACACTCCCCATAATGACCAGATAA
Organism: Peromyscus leucopus; assembly: GCF_004664715.2. Lineage (NCBI taxonomy): Eukaryota > Metazoa > Chordata > Mammalia > Rodentia > Cricetidae > Peromyscus > Peromyscus leucopus. Next base: position 42,190,399 of record NC_051068.1, read on the forward strand.
GAACATTGAATCCACAATGCCACATGGAGCTGACAGACACCTGATTCCCCACACTCATTGCACTGTCTTTCAGCTCTTTCGAATGGTATTTTACTCTTACCAGTGTTAGTGTGATTTATATTTACATTTCCCCCGTTTGGCTCTATCAGATGGGGGAGAGCAGGAACAGCTGGAACCAACCCAGGAGAAGAGAGTTCGCCAACCTAGAGGAGAGAATAAACAACGAGATGATTTCTGAACGTCCCAAATTCTGTCCCCTATCTCTGACATCCAAGCAGGAACACCGAGGAATGAATGCATTTCCAAGGAAAGTTTTAAGATCCCAGTAAAATGCATTTACAAGGTCCTTCCTGAACTCTGTAAATAATTCACATGCCTCACGCTGTTTGTTCATGATCTCTATTTCCCACACTATGGCCATGGTGTCTTCCAACTACATCCACAACAGCAGAGACAGTTTTAGGTGAATGCTAGTGTCCTTGACCAATGTGAACTGTACCCCAACTCTTGTACCGTCAACTCATACAGATGGCTTGTTTTTAATTAAGTGGTCCATTAAAACAAACTTGCTGAGCTTTGAACTCCTTACACTTGGAATAAGCCAAATCGAAAAACTTCCAGTGCTTCATTCGATGCATAAAATTTGGGAAGCAGCAGTCAAAACAAATTTTAAAGTGCATATTGATTTCTGTCCTGCTGAGCCATGATTTCTTTCCATAGAAAAATATCACACAGCTATGAATTCCATACTTAACAGAAAAATAAAAACAACGTTGTGTCATACATAAACAACTTTGCATCATATGCGTGTGTGTGTCAGTCAAAATCTCAGAGTATCTCTTTAACATAAAAATCTAGTTTGTTTGCTAAAATAATTTCTAACTCATACAGACCTTAGTACTAAAAATCTTTAAAAAGAAATATTAGGAATGTCAATCAAATACCTCTTTGAACATGATTAAAAATGGACAAAAGTTCACTGATAAACAGAAAAGTCCTCTACTAGTCAGAGAACAAAAGGCGTTCCCCCATAAAGTGCGGGGCATGAGTGCTTAAGTTGGGATTAACTAAAGAGGTCTAAGCTTTGATAGCTTCAGTTTTATTTTGTTTTGTTTTCATGGTTGTGACATAAATCATATCAATGAGGAATTAATTTCATCACCAAAAAAAAATTGCCATCTGGATGTGTTCTGTGACTGCCACAGCTTGTGTATGAACTGTCCACACAGACTCGTGTGTGTGTGTGTGTGTGTGTGTGTGTGTGTGTGTGTGTGTGTACAGCTGCTTCCCAGATGGCAACACTGGGGAAACTGTAGAAGTTTCTGGACAAGGAGCCTAGCTAGCAGACACAGGACTGAAGGGACAGGTCTTATGACTTACAGCCCAGCCCTACATTCGTCCCGACCCCTCTGCTTCCTAATTCTGCCAAAACTCCTGGTTCCCCCCACACACACACCTGCTGCCTTGACATCATTTCGCCTCTCTCTGTCCTCACTGCTGACCCCATGTAGACACTGGAGACCTTCATAGCATGAAGTGGGAATCTGTCCTGTATGTTCTCTGTTCCAGGGAGACAGACTCGGCTGACAATAGGAAGCCACTGCAGAGGTAGCACCTAGGAGGTCGGAAGGGAGTCAGGGTGAGAAGAAATAAGCTGATGTTATTCTGACCGTGATCATAGCCAAACTTTAGTGAAGCCTGAGGGACCCACTGAAGTGAGAAATCCCCTCCAAGTTGTTTGGATTGTGACGGGGACCAGACCTTTATTCTATAACAAAGACCTACTGCTGGACGCGGACCACCCATGGGAGGTGATGGAACCTGGGCCAAGAACGATGCCTGGCAGACTCAGCAGTGATGTGCCAGTGTGCAACACTCGAGGCAGCAGGTGGAGTGACAGGATCACAGGTGGTATACAGAGCATCCACTGCTAGGCCCTGGAGTGGGGACTGTTGCTAATCAGTGATATCAAGCTGCAGGCACTCCTGACATTAGGCAGATGCAATGAGACATTCATTTCATGCTTTTCTGCTCAGGTAAAATCCAAGGAAATACACCTTGACAAGAAAATAAAATAAAATAAAATCTGAGAACCAGCTTGGGGGAAAGTAATAGATGGAACTTGCTTCTGAGATAATGAACATCTACAGACATCTTTAAGTGTGAATTTAGATTTGCTCTCATGCACATATGTACATGTCTTATATGTTATGATTTTTGAATCAAGAAAACTTAGACTAGCAATATCTGGGGCCGGAGAAATGTGGCATCACCCTGGTGAACACATATCAAATGCAGGATTTTTCCATGCTGTCCCCTGCTTAAAACAAAAGAAAAAGCGGTGCACTTGCAGAGAAGAAAAATGAATGCACAGGAAATTTGGTTTGACAATAAGATTTTATTTTCTTGCTATTATGATGTGTTGACTGTGGAGGGGATCCCATTTTAAACCCCTAATCTGAATAAAATGTAAACTATTCATTCCTCTTTGTGGATTTCTCATTATCTTCACTGCATCTCAGCTGGATGTTTTGCCACCGTCTCATATCTAAGATGACTCACCCCAGCCTCCTCATCAATTCTCTCCCAGCCTTTTGCCAGTCATCAAGCTGTAGTTTGTCCTGCAATACAGGCAACATCAACACATCATCCTCTTGGGGATAGTTCCTAAACACATCTGAAAAGCAGGACATTGTTAATGGTCTTTAAATCAAAAGTACAAAATAATAGAAAATTAAATGATTTGCCCTGATTTTATTGAGGTAGACTTGGCAAATAAACATGCGTATGTTTAAGGGAGGCAGCATAATTGTTCAAGATAAGACATGAATACATTATAAAAATATCCCAGTCAAGCTAATTAATGTATCCACCACGCCATAGAATTGTCATTTGGGTGTAATGAAAACTTTTAAAATCTACTCTTAGAATTTTCAGATATACAGTACAGCACTTTTGTTAGAGCTGTTTATGTTTATGTTAAAGCTGGAGACCTTCTCAAAAATAGTGTATAAGGGCTCACTGTTTGCTATATCCTCATTAACACTTGTTTTGACTTTTTAATATCTTCCTAATTGGACTGAAGTGAAATATCACTTTAGGTTTGATTTAAATTTCCATGATTATTAGTGATATTGACCACATTTCATATAATTGATGAGTCCTTATACATCTTTTGAGAAGTGTTCTTCTCTTCCTCCTCCTCCTCCTCTCCCTCCTCCTCCTCTTCCTTCTTCTTCTTCTTTCATGGGGGGAGGGAGGTTCAAGACAGAATTTTGAATTTCTCTGTGTATACTTGGCTGTCCTGGAACTCATTTTGTAGAGTAGGCTGGCCTCAAACTCACTAAGAGATCCATCTACCTGCCTCTGCCTTCTGAGTGCTGGGATTGAAGGCAGGTGCCAGCACTACCTCGCTATAGCCCATTCCTTAATAAGGCTGTTTTGTTACTGTTTTGTTGTTGTGGGGTTGGAGGGGGTGTTGGTTAGATGGTTGATTGATTGTTGTTAGATGGTTGGTTTGTTGGGGGATGTTGGCTATATGGGGAAGGTTGTTATGTTTAGTGAGGTGAGACTTTTTTACCTACTATTTACAAATATTTTCTCTCATTCTGTTGGTTGCCTTCCATATATTTTAAGTGGCACAATTTGGGGTTAGAAATGTCAGTGAAATATAAATCATGAATATTTTCCTTGAGAATCTACATATATACTTTGAGAATAAGTCATATACTTAAAATACATTGAACAGGCTATCATAAATGTAGCATGTATTGGGAGGAGAAAGAATCTCACATCATCGCTTCCAATCTACCCATTTCATACATAAGGAAAGTGAAGCAGGAAATGTGAAGCCAATCAAGAGAGGACCTAGAACTTATCAGTACCACAGCATCACAAGGACCTAGTTCCCAAAGCAGGGCACCCTATCTGCTCCTATTTTCTCCTGTCACCATAACTAACGAATATTTATGACCTTGTGGTTCTTAGTGTCATTGCTAACACTGATGTTAAATGATTTCCCTGCTCTGGTGTTTTGTGCACAGTGCAGGGAACTGTGGCCATTTTACATCTTAGACTGATTATAAATTTTCTACAGCCTATAAAACTGGTAACTGTGGTTAGCTGGTCGCAAACCTAAGTGCATGGAAAATGTAAGTTCTTTACTTGAGCCTCGGGCTCATGGGAAATGAGCTGACTGAGAGCTGTGTGCAGAGGAAACTGGAGACTCAAATAGCCCAGCAAAGTTCTGCCTGGAAAGAGGTTTCTAACTTGAGAGGATGCAAGGCCTAGAGCCAGCGCTGATTGTATGGCATGAAAAAATTAAAACCAGAATACAGATGAAATCTGTAAAGCATTTCAATGTTTGGCTGACATGGCACTGCAATTTTCATGTATTTTCCCTATTTTACCAAGAACAGCATTTTGTGTTAAGCTTTAAAAAAAAAAAAAAGAAATATAAGAAAAAAGAAATCTATATCCATACATCCTCCCACTCACTAAAGGTTTTCTTTTTTGCCTCTTTTTTATTTTATTCTAGGTTTCCCATGTACATATGTGCATTTATTTTCATATTTCATATCAAATATTTCACATAATTTTATCCTCAATTCTGGACATGATACATTACTGCTGCACACATTTTATATGTTATCTATGGCAGATTAGCTCATTCTGTGAGTATGAAGCAGAAGTTAAACGTTCATTTGAAGTAAGAATCACGGCCTGCACAGGTCTGCACACAGGTCCTCTGCATATAACTCATGGCTTCCCGTTTCATGTTTTTATGAGATTCCTGAGTGGGTCTTTGATTCTTGTGCCTTTTCGTGGACTCTTTCCTCCTCTTTGTTTGTCTCGTTCAACTCTGATGTGATAGTTTTTGTTTTATCTCATTATATTTTACCTTGTTATATTTGCCTGTTTAAAAAAAGCAAGTGCAAAATGAGTTGTACATGGTGATATACATCTACCATCTCAGCACCTGGATAGCAGAAAAACAGAGGATGGGAATCGGGCAGGAGGAAGATTGCTACAAATTCAAGGCTAGTCTGACCTGTATAGCAAGGTGTTAGTGTTCCATTTGGAAAATAAATTAAATTCCCCCCCAAAAAAAGTGCAAAATAATAAAATTGTTAGTTTATATTTCCAAAAGGTCAACCCTGAAAACATACATACAAGTAACATTTGAACCAAGTAGGTCATATTTAGAAACATATATGTATACACATATACATATATACATGAAATAACAATTAGTGAGAAAAAGAGGCCATGAATTTGAAGAAGAGCAGGGAGAGGTATATAGGAAGATTTGGTGGGGGAGGAAAAAGAAAGGAGAAATGTTTTAATTATAACTTCAAAACCAAAATTTTAAAAAAAGTTTATAGTTTTGCTTAAAATTATTTCATAAGTAACATGATTGCAGAAGATACTTAGAATATAAAGATAAATTTCTTTCATCAATTGTTTCCTCAAAAAAGACGTTTTTTAAAAATCTGGCTCTATCCCAGGTTTGCCCTTGCTTAAGAGATGTCAAAATGAGACAGCTGGACCAGGCTCCTGCAGCCTTGGAACTGCTGTCTAAATTCTGCTTCTTCCAGGAACCTCGTTGTCTCTCCACCAATCTCGATTCTGTTATTCTCTGAGCTCACAGCACTGAGAATCGATCACTAACCGGACAGTGTATGCTGGCTGCCCTTTATGCTGGCAAGCATTTGCTTTCCTGCCACTCATTGCTGCAACACTGGTAGTCTCACTGCCCCAGCTGATTACAAATGTCTTGAAATCAGCTCAGTTTTTTTGTTTATGTTTTTGTTTTCAGTTCTCCATTGCAAGTAACGCTTAACACATGAGTGGTCTCTCCCATCATCTTGCCTTCTTGTTGGTCTTAAACAGATGAAAATGACATTACAGATAAAGAAAACTGTGAATTAAAATAAGATTGGGACTGAAGATATTGACCAACACATAAACTACTAAGTTACCAAACCTGGCTCAACTTGTCTGTCACACATTCTGACAAGCACTGAAACCACAAATAAGAAAAAAAAAAGAAAAGAAAATGTTTGTTTGCAAAGTGCCAAGGCTATCTAGAGAGGGGACCAAACCTCAAACCAGCTCCTGGAGGATGGGATTTGCTGATGCTATGGGCTGAGGCATGAAGACAGTTGACTGGATCAAGCTTCATCACTCCTCACTGGTGGAGGCTTCATCTACCACCAACTAAAGACAAGAAAGCAAGAGCAGGTAGATTCTGGAGTACTTGTTCCAAAACAAAAAGCAAGTTTGTTTTTCCCTCCATTTTAACATATTCATACTTAATACATACATACAAATACTTAATACATAGCTATTTTATTACATAATATCAAGTGAGAAGGAAAATCGCCATTAGCATATGGTCTAGATGCTTAAATATTGTTAATCCTTATGAAATCAAGGGAAATATTGTCATTTCCTCAGTAATTTTCAATTTTCAGCAAGTTCATATGGTTAAATCTAAATTAATCATGGTTGTCTGTGGCCATACCACCCTGAACACACCGGCTCTCATCTGTCTAAATTAATCACGCTTAGTTCTACATGTGGATATTACTGGCACGTTAAGGTACTCTTTATGTTTAAGGGGTACTTTCCTATTTTCCTTTAGTGACTACTTTCTTTGAAATTATAAAAAAAATATAAGCTATTCTGACCTGCTACATATTCTAATAAGGAATCCTTCAGTAATGTTTCTAAAAAGATAGTTTAGCCACAGGGTGCCTGCCTGTCTTCCAGCCTTCCAAAGCCTGGGTCCGGTTGCTGCAGCCTGTGCAGCTCTGCCCATGTCAAAAGCAGCAGCTCTTTAGCTTCTAACCCCCTCTAGTGAGCAGTGTACAAACTCGCTCTTGAGTGCACTTGAAGACAGAGGGCCTCCCCAGCCTCCAGCCAACCCTCGGTCAATAACAGCGTTGCTCCTAATAGGTTTTAATTATACAATAAGGAAGTTGCAAGCAAGCCTTCCCAAATGGACTCCATTTGTGTTTTTTCCTGGACCGAATGCCTCCGGTGTTTCTTCTACTCCTAAGTCCAGCTCTTTAATTCAACTTCAATCACAAAGACACAGAGTAAAGAATACAGTCACCGTGTTTAAGGCATCGGGGGCTAATTAGACCTTCCACCACCTTTGTAATTTCAATGCAAGGAGTGTCACCCACCAAAGAGGGCACAGACCAGGCATGCCTACATGACTGACAGGAATAGCCAATGATAGAGTTTAATATGGAAGGCTGAGGGTGACAGTTCAGCGCTGTAACAAGGGAGCTGAGGGTCTACACAATTGGCTCCCACTGTTGACATTTATTCAGAAATTGAATAAATCTCGGTCATTTACGGAATTTCAATATAGCCAGTTGGGTCTTTGCATTTTAATTAAATGTGGCTCTTCTGTTGAACTTATGCCATAAGTTTTGACTTGCACAATTTTCAATTTGGCAATAAATAAATGAGCATGGAGTAATATGCATTCATTTTAAATTTATGCATTATTCATTTCCGAAATGTCTTCTGCATTCTAAGTGTATCTGGAGACTTGGTTGGCACATTCAAAGCTTAACTCCCTTTTCCCAGGAAGATCCGGAGCAGTCAGTCCACACATCTCTTTCCCTTGACACTGGGCTTTATTTGTTGGCTACACAAGCCTCAGTTGAACACATTCTCAACCTTTCCTATTTTTGCTGGTTTGACAAGCATTTACTATGTTCCTATTAGATGATTGCTGTGCTTTGTTCTGTATCTTATATAAAGAAGAACTTAGAATTTTAACAGATAATTCACCCAGGATAGCTATAAGCTGGGACTTCCCATCTGTACTCAACTCTGAACTGAGCCAGAAGATGACAAGCGCTCCTAGCTCAGGTGGAAACGAAGGCTGTGGAGCTGTGAGGGGCAGCATTAAAAAATGAGAGGACACTTGATCTGGGTCTTAACAGCAAACCCAAAACCTTTTCTCTGTTCATCTCTATCCTCAGCCTCTTTTGTTCCAACCTTCTTCTCCAAATGGTTTTTGTTTTTCCTTTTGTTTTTGTTTTGTTTTGTTTGGCTTCTTTTTCCATAACATATACATTAAGGTCAGGTTATATGAAAGACTTGGTCAGATGCCAAGAAAATGGTAGACCTAAAAAACAGAGACATAACAAAACAAAACAAGATCCAGGAGAATGGAAAGACAAAGTATGTGTCATGGGAACAGGATTCGCATGGGAGCAACCGATGTCTACACCTGCCCCATGTAGGAATGTTTGGTGCAGCCCCAGAGCAAGGCTATCAAGTACAGAAAAGACATGCACATGCCAAGGGCTCAAGTTAAAGACAGTCTTTCTTTCTACCGCTTTGGGGTAGGAAAGAAGAGCTGCCTCTGTGCCTTCTGCCTCCAACCCAAAGAGAGCAGACAAACACTCCCCAGATTCCTGCAGCAAACTGCGAGGTCTGAGCTCACGTTCACTCGCTTTGTGTCATAGTGTCTCATATAGAGTGGGAGTTACAAAAAGATCCATCCTTCTTAAAACAGAGTAAGATGGGCGTTTCTTTAGTGTCCCTGATAATTTCTTGTTCAATTAAAAGCAAATCAGGGTAGAATAGATCAGAGCACACAGTCTTCTGAGGACAGAGGCCCACGTTACATCCCTCATGTAACAGTGGGAACCTGAATGGATCAAAACACGTGGGGAGGCAGTGGCTCGCTGCTCTCCACAGCTAAGCCGCCAACTCTTTTGAAGTCTTACTCAAAAAGCATGACTTTCCAGAAGCCTGCCCATAGATCATGCCATTTGTCTATAATCTCAGAACTCAGGTGGTAGAGCCTGAGGGCCAGTTCAAGGTCATCCTTGGCTACACAAGGAGTTCAAAGTTAGAAATTCTGTCAAAAAAATAAATAAAAAATAAAGTACTCTTTGAAAGAAAAAAAGAAAGTATATTGCATTTAATTAAAATTTTTAATATAGGTGTTATTAATTTGTGCTATTTCATATTTGTGAACATATAATATGTTGCATATTTTAAATACATATTTGCCAAGTTGGGAAAAAAAAGCATGACTTTTCCTTTTCCTCTCAGGCTTTCCCGGCCCCCTGGGCGTCCTTGCTGTTTTTCTGAAAACAGTTGTTTGCTGGCTTCTATGCCTGACTCAGGAGGTGTGATTTTCTCTCCTCTTCTCCACCCCCTTCTTCCCAGTCACAGCCAACATCTGCAGCTTCATCTGCCCCGTTGTCTTTCTCTCCACCTCTAACAGAATGATCCTTAAGACTGAAGGGAGAGAAGATGAGGAGGAGGGAGAGAAGGAGAGGCAGAAGAAGAAAACAGAGTGGCGAATAAGCATCACTTCCCTTGCTGACACCTTCTCTTTCTCCCTTGCTCCTCGTTACAGGCACCTAGCTCTGCGGCCCCTTGCCTCTCCAAATCCTCCAGAAAGGCTTGGACTTAATCCTTCTGAGTAGAATCTAGGTGCCATTTAATCTGTTTTTTTCAGTTTCCTCATCTGTAGAGTGGACTAATAATCCAGCCATGTATCACTGATGAGGACCTGTCCTGAGCAATGCTTCATTAGGCAATTTTGTCATTGTGTGAACATCATAGGGTACACTTGGTACAATTATACCCTACATGATCTAGGTCAACCACTGGCTGTGGCCAGTGTTAGATAAAAGAAGAAAAACAGGATTTGGTCCTTATTTTCAGAATAACATGCTGTTTTCTCTCTTTGTCTGAAAAGAAAGCCTGAAACCCAAATTTATTGATTCATTGACCCAAAACATCTTCTGCTCCTGCTCTAAGCAGGATATGGCGAGGGTTTCTGAGCAGGGACATTGAGAACAGCAGGACATAGTACCACATAATACCCACCAGACTAAAAACATGGATTTAGTGTGTCCATGAAGGCACTTCCACAAAGGACTGGCAACCATAACTGAAGCCATGAAATTATGAAGGTTGTTGAACCAAATCTGTGATTCCAAATCTGGCTGTTTATAAGTCCTTCTTCCAGATACTCTGAGTTACTACACTAAGCAAAGGCCTGAGAGGTTTTTGTTTTTTGGTTTTGTTTTGTTTTTTTAAGTTCCCCAGTATGGATCTAATAAGGCTGATCTCAGATTTTCAATTCTCTGACCATCTTTAGCATCCCCTTCTTTCCTCCTCCTTTGCCTCCTCCTGATCATCTCCCTCCTTCTTTGGTGCTGTGACCTGAACTGAGCTTTCTTGGGCTCGCTCTGATAGTGTTCTGTTTCTAAGAGACACCTCAAACCTTTCAATGCAGAGGGCCCCAGTTACTGTGAAAGACAAGCAAGGTTGAGCGAGCCAGGACTCGACCACTGGCTACCTGCTTCTTGCCTCGGCAGGACACAGAGCTGGGAGTCTTGAAAATTTCAAAAATATGCATGACAGTTTCATTCTGAATATAGAATTTTGAATATGTGTATGCACAAATAAATACACGTGTATATACATTACATATGCATGCAAGCATTAGTCAAGGATTATGAACATGAGGATTTTAAAATATTATTTTTCAACAGTATATACTGTTCAGGCTTTCAGAAAACAACACATGATGAATGATTGTCTTGAGAAACATGTCAGCATTTACAGCTATTGAACAGAAAATAACATACTGCTTAATAGTAATACGATTTTGTTGAAAACACTAGAGCACTAAGCATTGGTATGCATTCTATTTGGGGGGAACCAGTTTAAGAGACAGACAGCAAAAAGCTTCATATTAGATGGAAATATTTACTATAACCGTCAAGGGCACTGTGCACTTAAAAATGAAATTAATCAACAGTTTACTCCTTCTTGTGATTTGTTGGTATTCATATTTCCCTGGGATATGTGCCTGTCAATTCAGAACTAGTAATTTACTATGACATTTTGTTTTAAATAAAAATGTCTAGAATTCTTGAGGTGATAGGCTATTTGTTTCTGAAATAAAAATGGCAGTGTACTCCTATTGATTATCACCGGATCTCTTTTTTTTCATTTAAACCCCCAAAGAATCCAGGAATGTGCTGTTTGTACAAATTTCAGAATAATAGTCTTTGTGGTGGTTAATCTTGGCTGTCAGTAAGACTCAGGATCACTAAAGAAATGAACCTCTGGGCATGTCTGTGAGGAATTTTCTAGATCAGGTTAACTGAGGCAGAAAGACCCACCGTAAATGTCGGGGATTCCGCATAGGCTGAACAAAGGGAGACTAAAAAAGCGAAGGGATCTGAGCAGCAGCCTTACCTCCCTGCTTCCTGGCTGAGGAGTCCATGGGGCCGGCCGCCTCAAGGTCTCCTTGCCCTGACAGACAGGCTGTCCCCTCAGAGTATGAGCCAAAGTGACTTCCCTTGTTTAAACTGCCTCTATCAGCAAATGTATCACAGTCATGAAAAAAAGAAACAAATACAGACTTGAATCCCAACACTCCCCTTCAGGTCCCTGTATCTACTCCACCAGTACCGTTCCTGTGATAATGCTCTGTATTTGTGACACATACTTACAGGCAACAAACTCATTTTTCTCTTCTGTATTGTTTTGCTTAATTCTGTGTGAAATATTTTCTGTTCCACACAGGCACAAGATCAGAGCTGACATGTCTCTCAGACATAGGAAGTATCTGTCTGACCTTGGAGGAATAGAAGGGAAGAGTATCAGACAGAATCAATTGGGTCTTTGAACACACCAAATGGGTCTGTCTAGTCCTTATTGAAATTGGTATTATTGGTCAGTTTCAGTGTTGGCACATATAATACCAGCTTTGGGTCCTTGGCTTGCATGATGTGCCATGATGGTGGAGCAAGTCAAACTGAAGCTTCTGGAGCTGTGTCCCAACCAGAGGAAGAAAATAGCATCAAATGTATTAATACCTGAGCAAAGGGGTGGCCAGAAACAATGGCACTCTGAGAATGGAAAAGACTCAAGGGTAATGGTCTCTGTCATGTCTTTATTTAATTCTCCAGGCTTGCCTCTGCAGAAACCAAATCAAGTCTAGAATAGAATATTGAACCATCCCCATAGAAATCCCAATTTCAGCTGTGATACCAGATGTGGCATTTTTCTCTACAGATTCACACAGCCTTGGGCATGTGGAACACAGCCACAGATTTGTCAAGTATCATCTTTTTTATTCCAGTCAGAAGAGAGGATCATAAACTGTTTGCATTCTCATGAAATAGACAGCAGTGTGCATTTACAGTTCACCTCTCGTCTGGTGGCAGAATTCACCCCACAGCCACACAAGTTGGACACGACACATTGATTCATTAATCCTGTAACACTGCATTGCTTGGGCTGAATGAGTGAAAAACATTGCATGCTGGAGACCCTGCTAAGCCTTACAAAGCTTTTAAAGGCCATATCAGAAATTTGGGACTCTGGAGGTAAGGAGCAAGCCAATAAATGTTCTCCAAAGAATAAAACAAATTCTGCCATCTTCTCTTCTTCTATCCTTGTATCAGCGAACTTTTTATTGATGTAATGAACACCTAAGATAATTTATAAAGAGAAAATATTTGTTTGGGCTCATAAATTTAGAAGTTTCAATCCATGACAGTTAGCTCCATTCCTTTTGGACCTATGGTAAGGCAGATCATCATGACATCCACGAAATAAGAGACAAGAGGAGACAAGCATCCCATAATCCCAAGCGGGCCTGTTACTTTTTGTGTTTGTTGTTTTGTTTTGTGGATTTCATGTAACAAGAGTCATCTAGGAAGAGGGAACCTCGGCTGAGAAAATGTCTCCATCAGATTGGCCCGAGGGCAAGTCTTCAGGCATTTTCTTCCTTGATGGTTGCCATGAGAGCGTCCACCCACTGTGGGCAGTGCTACCCCTGGGCAATAGTCCTAGGTTGTATAAGAAAGCAAGCTAATGGGCAGAACTCCTCCAGGACTCCTGCTTTAGTTCCTGCTTCTAAGTTTCTGCCTTGAATGCCTACCCTGACTTCCCTTCATAATGGGCCTGTGAGGCAAAATAAACCCTTTCCTCCCCAAGTTATTTTCAGTCAGTGTTTTCCTGCAGCAATAGAAAAGCAATAGGGTGCCAAATGACATAAGAGCTCCTCTCAAGCTCCACCCCTTGGGCTTCTTTACCTTCTAATGGAACCTGGAGGGACCATGTCAGAGCCTGTGGTCAGACACTTGCTGTGCTCAGCTTCTGCACACAGCATAGTTCACACCTGGAAATGCTGCTCTAGCTCCTATCCCAAGCACCACAAAGGCTGCTAAACTCCAATGGGGCCCAGCAAATGAGAGCTCTGCAGCATCCCGACCACAGCAGGAAAGCAGTCTTGACCCTTGGGACCTATGAACAAGAAGACTCTAAGTATTAGAAAGAATGGTACCGAGAAAAAAAATGCCATGTGGTGTAGTAAGCTCAAAAAAGGATGACAATAGAGGGTGTGGGTTTCTGGAGCAGGGTCATGCCATATTCATTTTAAAAAGCAGCTACTGCTGTGGGCAAAGGAGAGATGTCCCCCATTCCTGGCCATCTGCAGCAGGCTAGAAAGCTGACCCTCGGTCATGAGAATGGAAGAGCTGGCCCTGCCCCTCACTGGCTGCAGCATTCGGGAGAGCAGGCCCTGCACCTTGCCTGGGCAGCACAGTGGAGCTGACCCTGTTGGCAGGGCGTGGGTGAGCTGGCACTGAGGGTCTGAGAGTGGGAGAGCTGGCACAGCCCCCCTCATCTGCCATGTGGTGGTGAGGGCAGGGAAAGATGCCCTCCCCTCCTAACCCCTCTCCATCTGCAGCAAGCAAGGAAGTTGACCCTCCCCCTTACCAACTCAGCACTCAGGAAAGTGGGCCCTCCACCTCACCTGGACAGGACAGTACAGCTGACCCTGTTGACGAGTGCGTGGGTGAGCTGACCTGAAAAGTGAGCATGGGAGATCTGCCCCCGCTACCCCATCTGCCATACCATGGCATGGGCAAGGGAGAGATGCCCTCCTCCACCCATCACGCTTGTGGCAGGTAAGAGAGCTGGCCCTGAGGTCAAGAGCAGAAGAGCTGTTCTGCCCCTCACCAGCTGCACTTGGGAGAGTGGCCCCTGTGTCTCACCTGAGCAACACAGTAGAGCTGACCCAGAAGGCGTAGGTGTGGGTGAGTCACCTAGCAGTCATGAGGGCAAGAGAATTGGTCCTGTCCTTTGCTTCTTGCTGCATAGAGTGGACTAGCCAGGGCAATGCTGGAGAGCTCACCCTGGTGATGAAGATGGGGAAGCCCTGGCATACTGACCAACCCTGCAACCACCCAGGCTGATAACCAGGGCTATGAGTTGGCCCATCCCAACATCCACCCCATCTATGATCTGCTGGAGCATGAAAAAGGGCTAGTCCAAAACTGCAGGATCTTTATGACACAGGGCAACAACAGAATCTCTAAAAGGAGTCCTAGTGAGAGCCCTGTGTAGATAGTGTAGCAGAAACCAGAAGCCTCCAACCAGACCAGTGATTCTTTGCAATGAACACTTGCAAGTAAAGATACGTGGACTAAAGGATTTACTGTGTGACTCACACTACAACTTCCATGACAATATTTTTCTTTTTATTTTGTCTCTTTTTTTTCTTTTCTCTTAAGTTATATTTTATTTTGGAAGGGAGGTTGCAAGGGCAGAGGGCAGGTACCAATGGACAGGGAGATGAATGGGGTCGAGATGCATGACATGAAAACCACAAAGAATAAACAAGTATTTTTTTTAAAAAGGCAGCTGTTGCACTAATCTTGGTGTTCTGGAGAGAAGGAATACTTAACCATAGGACTATGATTATGATCAATCCATGTGAATCTATGAACAGAATTTATTAAGATATAAACTGAGGAAATACACTCACAATTACAGAGCGGAGTAGAAGCCGTCCTCTGATCTGGCCAGGAGCGAATCCACCTTGCAGCCAAGAGCTGGGAGAAGGGGTCTGTGTCCTTATCAGAGGTCACTACAATGGCAGGAAACACCACCTCCTTTTGGGCCATATAGCCCAGGGTCATGGGCGGAGCAAATACCACTACATGGAACACCAGGCCCTCAGAAATGCTCATCATGAGCTTGGTCCTTCCAAACACACCAAGTCATGATAGAGCATGGGTCCAGCAGCAGTTCATTAAAAATGTGTGAAACGATGGCACATACACCCTTCCCTTATTTGTGTCCCTCAGCTCCAATCCACGGCCACACAGAGAATCACTTATAGAGCAGGTGACCTCTATGGTTTGGGATGAGCTGTGTAAGTCAATGGTGAAAGCCGAGAAAGAACTGTGGCCACATTAAAGCCTCACTCATACACGGCTTTAGAAGAAGGACTTTAATGCTATAGATGGCCTGGGAACCAGAAAGGAACCCAACTCACAGAAGGGAAACACCAGCATGTTTGAACCACATAGAAGTGTTTTAGCTTTCATAGACCAAAACCTAGGACACATTGTTGTCACAGGTCGTCACTGTCCAGCAGATGCTCTTTTCCACATTAACATACTGACAATCTGAAAGCCAGGCAGCTGAGCCACTCTCAAGCGGATTGCAAATGATATTAGTGGCAAACATCTCCAGTTGATGATACCATCATCTTGATCTGTTGAGGGTGTAAGGCACATCTGTGTGAAAATCAGATCCACCAGAAGCCCACAGGCAAACTAGGATGCACACAGTCTCCAGTAGTTCACGGGGACCAAATCCAGATTCCTCTTCTGTGTGAATAACAACAACACAAGAGGGATCTAGCAAACAATTAAAATAATAGGCTCAAAAGTGAGCCCCCAAAAATGACATGCAACAAATACTTTATAAAATGTTATGGAGGAAAAGCATTTTACCTTATGCAAGGGAAGGCAAATGTACGGTCATTTTAATTGTGCCACATTCAGAAATTGATAGCAGTCCTTATTTTTGTGCCATCACAGGATTTCAGTTCACTCCACACTTATCTACGTTTTACTGTCACATTTCTGGACTGATGACTTTTCAAGCGCAATCATGCTGACAGGGATCACACTACTATGTGACATGCCGTCACTAGGCTGCAAAATACTTTCCATGTCTGACCTGTGTGGCCTCTCTGACTTACTCATCTTATCTGAACCTGACAGGGACTACATGGAACTTTTCTGTTAACTGTCTAAGAGGCAGTGTACACCATGAGACTAGCTCAAGAGGAACTTAAGGGGGAACAACTGGAACATTCATCCAGAAGTCTTCATATTTAAAAAAAAGTAACAATCTATGCCATAACTAGCATGTGAGACTTCTGCAGGGACACCTAGGTAGAGGTCAGGAAATCATTAGGTGGGGTTTCATTATGGTAACGCACTTTGCCCCAAAGAAGTCATTAGCTAAATTAGTCAGCTTGCCCTAGAAATATAATATCCCAGGTCTCAGCTCTTTTTTCCAGCTCACAGACCTTCTGTCCTCATTGATATTATCTTGTTGTTGGTGTTTGTTCCTTCTGGTATACAGCATCAGTTTGGGGCCTCATCCAAATAACAGCTGGAACTTGGGGAACAGCAGAATGAGCAAAGAGCCTTCAGTGCAAGTGTAAAGACCTGACTTTGGATCCACAGAACCCACATCAAGTCAAGTGCAGTGGCACACATCTGGAATCACAGTGCTCCTGCAGAGAGGTGGTAGAGAGGAGGAACTGTGGAAGCTGACAGGCCCCTAGCCTGGCAAACACAGCTACAACCACAAGCAACCTGTCTCCAACGAGATGGAAGGCGGAGAACAAAACGTGAGGTGTCCTGGCATGCATGAGCCTTCACTCACACAGAGAAACATGTGTGCACACAGAGCAAACACACACACATGCACATACACACACATCATATACACACACAAAGCTTTCTTAAAAGATAGCAAAGAAAAGCAATTATGCTAGGCATTTAAAAATAGAGTAACCCAAGGACTTTGGTTACAATGTCACTGGAACACTAAAAGGGACATTAAATTAACACAGAGATAAAACAATGGCAATAAGAAGTCCCATGGCTCTGGGAACAATAAGAAAGAAATGAGGCCACCAGATGCCAGGCACTTAGAAAACTGCACCTCAAGGGACAGGTGTTCCAGCATCCATGGCTGCTCCATTCAGTTCATGCCTCATAGTTAAGTGGTGCCTCCATCTACAAAAGAATTATCACGTAGTTTTTGCTAGTTGAAGCCTCCTAAGAGGAGTTATTACCAAGAAAGAAAACAGCTCATAAAAAAGAAAGCATTTGCCAGGCGGTGGTGGCACACGCCTTTAATCCCAGCACCCGGGACGCAGAGCCAGGCAAATCTCTGTGAGTTCAAGGCCAGCCTGGGCTACAGAGTGAGTTCCAGGAAAGGCACAAAACTACACAGAGAAACCCTGTCTCAAAACACCAAAAAAAGAAAAAAGAAAGCATTTGAAAGTATTGTAAGGAAGTTCACACTCCCTTCTGAAAGTTCAATAGCTGAGTTCACTGAAATGGTCAGCTGATATATTCAAAGGAGAAAAGCCATAAAGATCTATGAATGTGCCGGGCGGTGGTGGCACACGCCTTTAATCCCAGCACTCGGGAGGCAGAGGCAGGCAGATCTCTGTGAGTTCGAGGCCAGCCTGGGCTACCAAGTGAGTCCCAGGAAAGGCGCAAAACTACACAGAGAAACCCTGTCTCGAAAAATCAAAAAAAAAAAAAAAGAGATCTATGAATGTGTACTTAAGTGCAGAGGACAGCCCAGATACGAAGTTTGAAGAAGGGTCAGAGAGTTCAATAGTAAACACTCTCCTAGAACAGGGTACTGCACAGCTGTGTCCTCTGAACTGAAACATCCCTACAGTCCCTCCAGACTCAGGAAGTAAACAAAACAGAACTTCAAAGTCTCAGGAAGGTCCTGAAACTTAGGAAATTCCCAAGGCCCCTCCCTAAGGTTATGCAAACAGTAACAACTGCTGGAGAAAGGAGACTCTCAGTTGCGCCCAGCTTTCTTCAAGTTATGTCAAGAGTTCCAGGGGTGAAGTTGTTGTCCACGGTGGGATGGGTTTTTAGTGACTTGGAGACCCCCATGCTTCTCTCAGTAACCCTCACCCTCACTCCTGTAACCACCGTTCAGTAGGCTGGACTTGCGTCTTTGTTCTGTCACCAGTGCCCCATATGGAGTGGATAGATATTTGCTCCCTCGAAAAAGTCACACAACATAGAGAAAAAGAAAGGCTGGAGGCATTTTGAGGGTAGTAAATTACTTTAGGTGAATTAAATGAGCTGAGAAACCAAAAACACCCTGAGACCTGGAGTTGAAGTGCGATGCTTGATTTTCAGTGTTTTCTCTAATGACGAGAACTGTGGGCAATTATGGAGTTCCTGTTTGGCAAATCTGTGGTGTGGAAAGAAGAGAACTTTGGAGAGAGCCTCTCCCTGAGCTTCAGAAGAAAGGGAGGACCAAAAAAGATTGCAGTTTAAGGAACGGCCCCAAACACTCTGATTCTGAGACTGTTTTTCCAACTCAGTTTGTCAAATGCCACACTTTGGGGTGTTATTTTTTCTGAGCCCCAGGGAAAAAAAATGCAAGCTATTTTCTATTTATTTATGGTCCCAACCCTCAACACAGAACACATGCAGTCGCCAAAGTGTATGGATGTTGTCAAACCCACCAATTGTCAGTGTCTGCCTGGTGTCCTTCATCTAAATTCAATTCTTACACTAACCAGAACTAGCTCAGAAGCTGTGGGCTAGGAGTTGAGTTCCATGGACAACCTTAGCCACAAGTCCCAAAAGTAGTTCGTAAGCTATCTACAACTTCTGTCTACATATCAGTGTGGTGATATTTTATTTGTATGTTAACAAAGTTTGCCTGGAGATCAGAGGACATAGCCAGCCATTTTTAAGTAAACATAGAAGTCAGGCAGTGTTAGCACTCACCCTTAATCTGATCACGTGGCAAGCAGGGTCTCTGTGTGTTCAAGGACACACTAGGGAACAGCCAAGCATAGTGACATATGCCTTTAGTCCCAGTACCAACCCATAGAGACCTGGAGGTCTGTATAGACAGGCAGTGACAAGGAAGTGAGGTGGCTGGGCTAAGAGCCAATGAGAGGGCAGAACAGCAAGGCAATAAAAGCGTGGGTAGACAGGAAGTAGCGCTCTTGGGAAGCTAGGTGGCATAGTGAGTCAAGGCTACCTGGTGTCTGTCACTATTTCCCTGATCTCTAAGGCTTTCACCCCTATATTTGGCTTTGTGTTTCTTATTTAATAAGATCATTTAGAAATTCATCTACATAACAGTTTCCCAAGACCTCTAAGGGTCTGCCCATTTTCCAGACTAGTCCACAGAACTCAAGAAAGTACTTCAGTACTGTTACCCATTTATTATAAAAGGATACCACTGAAAAACAGCCAGATGTGTATTAGGCAAAACTTCATAACCTAGGTTTAACTGCTAGTTGTGACTAAACATAATAAAAAGTGGATTCTTTGGAAATACTCTGTAACTAAGGCTGCTTACTCAGACATGACTTTTTCTCCATCCTAAATTGTCTTGACAACTAATGTCTAGAGCAATAAATCAAAACCATTATTGTTGTATTGATTGTGCTCAGCCATGTCTATCATAGACAGATAACAGTTTAACCTGTAAATATAACTTGCTACTGTTTATCAACTTATTTCAATATGAAGCAAACTATAAAGTTCCTATTCACTTATCACAACTTATTTATGATGTAAAAATTATCATTCCCATTTTAGGGATTAAGTAGCTGTTCTGTGCAATTCTGTAGCTCGCATCCACAGAAGGTTCATATTATCAATTATAGCAGTCATCTCTGTCCTTTATAGAGACAGAATGGAATAATGTTAAAATAATTAATCCCAAGTATACATGGCAATAAAAACTATCCAAAGGAGAGTGGAGGGAGCATTTATACCACAGTTGCTATAACACCTGTGTCTGCCAATCTCATTATCATCATGGTTTCTGCGTCTGTTTCTATTGGCTAATTTTTCTCCTGAATAAAGCATTATTTCCCCACTTGCCTCTTATGGTATCTTTTTCTTACTTCACAAATGATATGTTGAAGCCCTAATGCCTAGTACTTCAGAATGTAACCTTAATTAGAAAAAAAGAAAAGAAAACATAGAAGGTTGAGTTAAAAGGAAGCCATGTTGAAGTAAGGTGGGTCTTTAATCTCACATGACTGTCCCTGTAAGATCAGACAGAAACACACAAGGAGGGCACCATGCGATAGCAGATGCAGAGAACAGAGGAATGCAGCTACAAACCAAACAACTCCCAGTGTCAAAAGGCACCACCAGAACCTGAGAAGTGGTAAGGGAGACATCTCAGAGGAAGCATGACCTGATAGCTTCCAGTCTGTGGGAAGACACGTTGCCAATGCTTTGATACACCTACTTTGTGGGAGATTGCAACATCTCCAGGAAATAATAGACCTAGTCATTCGGATTGGATGTTGAACACTGTGAACTTTATATTTGTATGTGGTAGGTTTTGTAGAAGTACTGAAATTTGTTCTAGCCTGTGGTTACTTAGACATTGTCTTTTTTTTTTTTTTTTAACTTGTCCTTTGTTTTACTTAGGATGGATCAAAAGAAGCTATTAGTCTCAGACTAGCAAAAATGGCTTACCACCTAAAAGCACCTGCCACCCACCCTGATGGCCTGAGTTTGATTACTGGAATCAACATGATGGAAGAAAAGAACTGATTCCCACAAGTTATCCTCTGACTTCAACATACATGCTGTGATACACACACACACACACACACACACACACGCACATTTAAAAAATAATTTTAAAACTTTAGGGAAGAAAAGAAGCAGTGAGTCTAAAGCTGGCGTGGTCCTATGAACATGACGCGTCGTGTAGCTCTTTCAATGTTCCGATCTTACAAGTTTCCCCTTCCCTGGTGGGACTAGAGACACAGCTAAATTAGCTAGAGGATTTCACTTTATTGATTATCCGTTTCTGGCTTAACTCATCTTCTTCCTCTTATACAAAGTCTAGAAACTTCTACGGCATATATTTTATGCATTTCGTTGGCACCAATTGTTATTTTCTGTATTATCTCCGAGGAAAATGTTTAAAAATTAAAAGAGAGGGAGCCTGGAAGATCAAACCCACGCAACCCAATCTAAATATGATCTTGTGTTACTGATGACTAGTAGATGCATACTGATGACAGAAACCACATTCTGCTTTTTAAGTGACTTCATCAACCAAGCAGAATGACAGGCGCCCAAAAGAGTCAACAAGCACAAGTTTTCTATTGCCATCTTTACACAGTCTTGACATGCTCAGCACTGTAGTGGATTAGAGCCGAGTGAGGGAGACAGGAAGCCTTCAGACGACAATTGAAAGCAGATTTCTTCTGTGGTGTGCTCTGTGGTACGGTAATTAGAAACCAGGAAATTCACGGAAAATAAATTGGGCAAAAGTAGCCCTTTGTACTAAACATATGCTAACTTACAGATACTAAACAGCATGTCAAACTCTAGTGGTTAAGTTGTTTTTAGCAACTTGTAAATTATAAACATTACCACATTTGTTTATTTCCTTCAAACTTGCTCTAGCAGGCACACATACCCCCTCTTTCTCCCTTTCTCTCTCTCTTTCTCTCCCTTTCGATTTGTGTGTGTGTGTGTGTATCTCCTCTCTTTCTATCTCTTTCTCTCTGTGTGTCTCTCTGTCTCTCCTCTCTGTCTCTGTCTCTTTCTATCTGTTTCTGTCTCTCTCTCTCTCTCTCTCTCTCTCACACACACACACACACACACACACACCACACACACACACACACACACACACATTTGGTCTCTCTCGCATACACCCTAAGTTGTCAGGCAATCATACAGAGTCTAAGTGTAAAATTGAACCAGATTCAACTCTCCTTCACTACTCTCTGATCTGACTACCATACTCTGGAGTCCTACCATGCCTCCTCTGAACCTGCTTCTAAACCTGGTACCACCAAAGGCTTTGGCTCACTTCAGGGGCCTCTAACTCAAACCACTCAGGCACCATTGCAGAAACATCAAGATCAAAAGGCTCAGGAAAGTGGTAGTGCCTGTTCAGTAACAGATTATTAAAAGAGCAGGCACCAAGAAAGATGGAGGCTTGCAGAAGCAGATGCTGGGTTTGCACCTCCATCTCTTCTCTCCAGGCTGGCCTCGAACTCACAGAGATCTGCCTGCCTCTGCCTCCGGAGTGCTGGGGTTAAAGGTGTGCACCACCACCACCCAGCTTTCATTTCTATTTTTGTTAAGTGTTTGAGCAAACAGATACATCAGATAAGTTACATGTGGGTTTTAATTTAAAACCATTCATTGCACATAAGTCAACAATAATACCTGAGAAACATCTGCCAACTGCTGTCTTCCAAAACATTCTGCTCAGTGAAGCCATAAGTTATCTAGGAAGTGCAGTAACAACAGCATCCTTCCTAATATTTATAATGGATTTTTCCTAGAAATATTTCCAGTATTTATGTCTTTTAGATCTCAAGGTCCATAAAAGGAACTGTTCTATAAAGATTTGGAAACATGTTACAGAAACTCTATTTGACATGCCACATTTTGATTTACTAATTAATCAATACCAGATACATACTGATTCTGGAAAGGTCAATATGAATTTTAGTTTTTTGCTTTTTTCTGTTCTTTAAAGAAGCATGATTTTTTTTCCCCCCCGCTGGACCTGAAGCAATTGGTAGTGCTGGAATTCATGGAAGAAAGGAGGTGTTTCAGAAAGCCAAGGACAAATTCATCATAAATACGGAAGGGAATATTATCAGATGCAAGCATCATATACTAGGTGAGCTGCCAGATGTGAGTCCCCACTGAGTCTCCATGAAGCATCATGCTAAGTGGCTGCATGGCTCCCTGGCAAGTGCAGAACTTGCTCTAGACTGTGCCTAAATTATGTTGGGACCAAATCACAGGGCTAACTGTTTCAGACCTACAGGACTATCTCCAGTGGTAGAGATAGACATGTCCCTCTCTGGAACCCTGGACAGGAAAGACTGTTTCTATACCATAACTGAGAGGAGCCCAAACCACAGTAGAGAGGAACTTTCATTCAGACTAAAGTCTGTAGCTGCCTCCATGGGTGTGAATAGGTTGACACTGGGCAGGCTGTGAAGGGGTAAAGCCAGATCACGGGGCTTCTTTAACATCTTCTCTAAGGCATAATATGCAAATGATACTTTGGCTTCTTCCTTTCCAATTTGTATCCCCTTGATCTCCTTCAGTTGTCTGATTGCTCTAGCTAGAACTTCAAGTACTATATTGAATAGATATAGAGTGAGTGGACAACCTTGTCTTGTTCCTGATTTTAGTGTAATTGCTTTGAGTTTCTCTCCATTTAATTTGATGTTGGCTATAGACTTGCTATGAATTGCCTTTATTATGTTGAGGTATGTCCCTTGTATTCCTAATCTCTCCAAGACCTTTATCATGAAGGGGTGTTGGATTTTGTCAAAGGCTTTTTCAGCATCTAATGAGATGATCATGTGGAATTTTTTCCCTTCAGTTTGTTTATGTGGTGGACTACATTGACTGATTTTCATGTTGAACCATCCCTGCATCTCTAGAATGAAGACTACTTGATCATGGTAGATGATCTTTTTGATGTGTTCTTGGATTTAGTTTGCAGTATTTTGTTGAGTATTTTTGCATCTATATTTATGAGTGAAATTGGTCTGTAATTCTCTTTCTTCATTGAATCGTTGTGTGGTTTGCGTATCAGGTTAACTGTGGCCTCATAAAATGAATTTGGCAATGTTCCTTCTATTTCAATTTTGCGGAATAATTTGAAGAGTATTAGCCTTAGTTCTTCCTTGCAACTCTGGTAGAATTCTGCATAAAAACTGACTGACCCTGGGCTTTTTTATTTTGGTTGGGAGACTTTTAATAACTACTTCTATTTTCTTAGGGTTTATTTAAATTGGTTTATTTTATTTACTATTAAATTTTATTTTACAAATTTATTATTAAATTTAGATAGATCTATTTAAATTGATCTTGATTTAACTTTGGCAAGTGGTGTCTATCAAGAAAATTATCCATTTCTTTTAAATTTTCTAATTTTGTAGAGTACAGAGTTTTAAAGTAAGACCTAATGATTCTTTGGACTTCCTAAGTGTCTGTTGTCATGTCCTCCTTTTCATTTCTGATTTTGTTAAGTTGGATAGTCTCTCTCTGTCTGTTAGTTAGTTTGTGTAAGGGTTTGTCTGTCTTGTTGATGTTCTCAAAGAACCAACTCTTTGTTTCACTTATTCTTTGTATTGTTCTCTTTGTTTCTATTTTATTGTTTTCAGTTCTGAGTTTATTTCCTGCCATCTATTCCTCTTGGATGTGCTTGCTTCTTTTTGTTCTAGGGCTTCCATGTATGCTGTTAATTTGTTGGTATAAGATCTCTCCATTTTTTTTTTTTATGTAGGCACTAGTGCTATGAAGTTTGCTCTTAGCACCACTTTCATTGTGTCCCAAAAGTTTAGGTATGTTGTGTATTCATTTTCATTGAATTCTAGGAAGTCTTCAATTTCTTTCTTTGTTTCTGTCTTGGCCCATTTTCATTCAGTAGAGAGTTGTTCAGTTTCCATTAGTTTGTAGGCTTGCTGTTGTTTCTGTTCTTGTTGAAATCCAGCCTTAATCAGTGGTGGTCTGATAGGATGCAGGGAATGATTTTAATTTTCTTGTGTCTCTTAAGACTTGCTTCGTGACCAAGTATGTAGTCAATTTCGGAGGAAGTTCTGTGAGGTGCTGAGAAGAAGGTACATTCTTTTTTGTTTGGGTGAAATGTTCTGTAAATATCTGTTAGGTCCATTTGGTTTATAATATCTGTTAGCTCCAGTATTTCTCTGTTTAGTTTTTGTCTGGGTGACCTATCCATCAGTGAGCCTGGAGTATTAAAGTCTCCCACTATCAATGTATGAGGGTCAATGTGTGGTTTAAGCTTTAGTAATGTTTCTTTTATAAACATGGTGCCCTTGTGTTTGGAGCATAGATATTTAGAATTGAAATGTCATCTTGGTGAATCTTTCTTTGATGAGTATGCCTTGTCCTTCCCCATCTCTTTTGATTAATTTTGGTTTGAAGTCTATTTTATTAAGTATTAGAATGCTTTTTAGGTCCATTTGCTTGCAAAATCTTTTTCCAACCCTTTACTCTGAGGTGATGTCTATCTTTGATATTGAGTTGTATTTCTTGTATGCAGCACAAGGGTAGATACTGTTTTCTCACCCACTCTGTTATTCTGTGTCTTGTTATTGGGAAGTTGAGTCCATTGTTATTGAGAGATATAAATGGCCAATGCTTGTTAATTCCTGTTATTGTGGTGGTGGTGGTGGTGGTGGTGGTGGTGGTGGTGGTGGTGGTGGTGGTAGTGGTGGTGGTGTTGGTGGTGTGTTCATGCATGTATGTTTTCTTTCTTTTGGTCTCTATAGATGCTCTTCAACACATAATCTACATTCTTGAAACTAGGATTCATATGAGAAAGAAAAGATAGCATTTGCTTTCTGTGCCTGGGTTGCCTCATTGAGCATATTTTTACTTGTATCCATTTTTCTGCAAATTTAACTTTTCCCTGTAGCCAAATAAAATTCCACTGTATGTGTGTACCACATCTTCACTATCCAGTCATCAATTGTCAGGCATCTAAGCTAATCTCAGTTTCTAACTGTTGTGACCTGAGCAGCAATGAACTTGGGGGTTCAGGCATCTCTGTAGGACAATACAGAGATCTTTGGGTACAGATCCATGACTGATCATAAGATAGTTCTATTTTTAGCTTTTAGATGTGTCATATTGGTTTCTGTAGTAGCTACAACAGTTTACACTTCTACTATGGGGCATTAACCTTTAATACATTCAGATCCTAAGGTTAAAGTCCAATGAAAATAATTTAAATTAACCACCTTCTCCAAAGTCCAAAATCCAGTCTTCCCATACAGGTCTAATGCAGACAGGGCAGATAATTTAGAAAGGCCCAATTTGGCCACTGGGCATGATGGCCATGCCTGTAATCCCAGCACCTCTAGACTGAGGCAAGATGATGACAGATTTGAGACCAGCCTGGACTACTTTTAAAAAACCTGTCAGAAGAAGAAGAAAGAGGAAGAGAAGGAAGAGAAAAAGGAAGAGAGGAAGGGAGGAAAGGGAGGAAACACAAGGATTTAGGAAGAAGAGAAAGAAGCCAGGGAAAGAGAGAGGGAAGGGAGGAGGGAGCAGAAGGGGGGAATGTGTAGTGGGCAGCTGTTCCAGCTTTGACCTGGAAGCAATACCCCCAGTGAGGCTTCCGGTAACTGTCATGCCTACCTATGACCAGCCCCTGAGGTGGGGCCGAGACGGGAGCCCTTAAGACCTGAGATCTGGATGTGCCAGCTCTCTTTTGGTTCTTGGTGATCCTGGAAGCTGGATGTAGACAGAGTAGAGTTCTCCAGAGAACATCACTGGACTGCACTTCACCTCTCCCGGATCCTATAACCTATCCCTTTACTTGTTGTAAGTAAAACCCCCTAATAAACCTCCCTTTAAACTACGTGGAGTTGCCTTAATAAATCCTCCAGTAGGAATGGGAAGAAATGCTCAGTCTCCTCCTGGCTTATGAGGCCTTGCTGGTGAGTGAAAGGATGTCTTAGAGAAATGAGCTGTGTGTGGTGTTTGGAGTCAGATTCCGAAAATTGCTAACCTTCCACCTTCTGACTAAGCAGGTTTATATGCATTTCCTGTGGCTGTGGATTATAGTTGAATAAAATATGGACTTGTCTCAAAAGGAAGAGTGTGATAGTGAGACCTCTCCTCGCTTCACAACATACCTCATGAACAACTGGAGGAAAGAATGGGCTATGTGTGGTTTCATCCACAGTCCTCAGCTCCATTGACTCTGTGCCTGTGAGACACAATAAAAATGGGAGCATATGGTCTGCAGAAGCCACCAACCTAACCACAGGCAGGAGGCACACAGAGAGGAAGAGACAGGACCGCTCTAGGTGTACCCACCTCTTACCATTGCCCCTTCCTCCAAAATTCACACCACCAGCTGGTGCTCAGCCTGTGGTGGGGCGTTCCTTATTTAAACCCCAATGAGTTCTGAAGATGAAAAGCAGTCTTCCCTCAATTCATTTCACTCAGACTCTTCTAGAATTATTCCCAAACACCTCAGTGATATACCTTGTTTTTTAGTTAAGGAACGCCCACTCTACCCCACAAGAGTTGCTCGGTGACTCCTTAAAGGAGGTAACTTACCTCTGCACATATTAACCAATGAGGGTGGAGAGGCTGATATTCAAAATAATCACAAACTTAAATATCTCTTTTCACTATTCTGCTCTTGTCCTAGAAGTGATTATTCCAAAATCGTATTTTAGTGTAAGAAATGAACAACATAATTTTATTGGGGCCTTAGAATCATTTCATTTGTATTCCAGGAAAATATAACATCAAGTGATCATTATTTGTCACAGGAGTGTTTTAATGACAAAAAGCATAAGACAATTGACTCACCCCCACCCCCACCCCGGCCCCCAGTGACCTATGTTTTAGGATAAGACTTCTGCTCAGACCAGGGACACTTAAGACCAAACATAGCTTTTTGTTTTATTTTATTTTGTTTTGTTTGTGGAGGCAGGATTTCTCTGTGTAGCCTTGGAGCCTGTCCTGGATCTCGCTCCGTAGACCAGGCTGGCCTTGAACTCACAGATATTTGCCTGCCTCTGCCTCCCGAGTGCTGGAATTAAAGGTGTGTGCCACCACCGCCCGGCCAAACATGGTTCCTATGATAACTTGCTCCACAGTCATTAAGTTGCAGCAGCTAATACCGAGATCAATGAGGAGCAGCTCCGGCGGCCAGTACTGAGGCAAGCGCTGTTACCTTAGCTTTGGAAATGGGATTCTTTGGATGTGTGATTTGAAACTGGTTGCTCTAATTTAGTTTCTTTGTGTCTACAAGTAGAATAAAAATCTCCATCTTATGGCATTGCCCTGGAGAGAGAAAGAGGAGGAAGGAAGGGAAAGAAATTGTAGTCTTAGCCCACAAAAGGGCTGTGAGATATACCCACTAGTATAAGTATAGTGCAAGCTGCTCTACACACTTACAGATGTGCATGCAATGCAAGACACAAACAAAAGAACAAAACAGGACCAGCAAGATGGCATCAGAGGTAGAAGCGCTTACACATCCAGCAAACCTGACAACCTGGATTTGATCATCAGAAAGCATATACAGATGAGGGGAACGGTGGAAAGACCCGACTGCACAAAGTTGCCTTCTCAGATTCACAGGCACTCCATGTCATGCATATCACACACACACACACACACACACACACACACACACACACACCACACACACGCACGCATGCACGCACTCAATCTCAATACACCCACAATGATAGTAACAATATAATCAAAAAATGCAACCCCTCTCACTTAAAAAATTAATGTTTTACTTTTACCTGTCTTCTGAAATCCAGAAAACTTAGGAAAAGTGTTTGAAGAATCTGGTGCCAATACTACAGGTATTTAGGGGAAATTCAATCATGAGATTTTTTTTCTTTTCATATTTTTTAAATTAAGAGATCTTCTACTCATTTTACATATCAACCACAGATTCCCCCGTCCTCCCTCCTCCCATCCCCCAGCCTTCCCACCCAACCTACCCCCCATTCCCACCTCCTCTAAGGCAAGGTCTCCCATAGGGAGTCAGCAGAGCCTGGTACATTGAGATTTTTATGTCTAACATTCTTCAAGGAGTAAGAAGAGACTGCTCAAAAACAGCCAGGCACAGTAGTGTAGGTCTTTAAACAGCACTGTGGAAGCACAGGCAAGTTTAGTCTCCAGAGCAAGTTCCAGAACAGACAGCACTACATAATAGAAAAATTTCTCTTCAAAGGGGAAGGAAGGGGAGGGGAGGGGAGGGGAGGGGAGGGGAGAGGGAGAGGGAGGAGGAGAGGAGAGGAGAGGAGAGGAGGGAGAGGAGAGGAGGGAGGGAGGGAGGGGGGGGGAGGGGAGGGGAGAAGGAGAGGAGAGGAGAGGAGAGGAGAGGAGAGGAGAGGAGAGGAGAGGAGAGGAGAGGAGAGGAGAGGAGAGGAGAGGAGAGGAGAGGAGAGGGGGGGGAGGGGGGGGGGAGGAGGGGAGGGGAGGGGAGGAGGAGGGGAGGGGAGGGGAGGGAGGGGAGGGGAGGGGAGGGGAGGGGAGGGGAGGGGAGGGGAGGGGAGAGGAGAGGAGAGGAGAGGAGAGGAGAGGAGAGGAGAGGAGAGGAGAGGAGAGGAGAATTGCTTGCATTTTTCAGTTTATGCCACTAGATGGCAGACTGATACCTATAAACCAAGGCATTCCTATAAGGGTGAAAAGTACAGTGTCTGAAATGGAGAAAGACAACACTTGGAGATGTGTGCCTCTGACTCCTAGGAAATCATCCTCTTGGCCACGGTGCTGTGTACTTGACTCCTCAGGCCACAACATGCTGAAACAACAAATATGCATGTGTTGTAGGGGAATTCACCAGAGAAGACAGCTTGGACCTTGTTCAGGATCCCACTGTAGCCCCGAGCCTTCCTCAGAGTGACCTTTTAAGCACAAAACCCTGTCCTGTATCGACATTCTTCAGTTAACAAGCACAGTTAGCCATAAGCAGAACTACAGAAGCCGAAAAGCAAAGTTAGTACATTTAGAGACTTTCCCAGAACTATGGACTTTGATGGAGTAGGTCTTTGTTTTAGATTTGGCAGTTAGCGCTGTCTACACGCTGAGTTTTACGGCCTGAATGGTACTTCCACCATGGAGTCAACGGTGCCAAGGTCTCAAGGCCTACTGAGGTCTGGGGCCCTGTTACACATGATCCTACCGTTTAGAAGCTAGAGGTCTGGAACTAGGTGTTAGGTTGTTTCCTTCTTAAGGATCAGGGTAAGAAAACATGACATCTGAGAAAAAAGCTAAGGCAGCCAGTACAAACCAAGAAATCACAAATGAAGTTAGGATAAAACAAAGACAGATTAATTCCGGTTCAGAGCTCTGCACATCATGGACATGACTCAGCAAGACTGACCTACTGTTTTGCATACGGTAGGCTGGGGCTTTCATCAAGCCTATGGGCTCGAAACTGGGGCACTGGTCACTCAGGGGCTAGCTTTCCATAAATGTACCTGAGCTAATCAACTATAAAGAGGCACACAGTTTGGAGCCTCAAGTGCCACGTCACAGAAGTTCCTGATAGACCCAAAATATTCATTTCCTGGCTAGAATAAAGCGTCAGTCCTAGCATCCCAAAGGCAGAGCTAACAGATCTCTGTGAGTTCAAGGCCATCCTGGTCCACAAAGTGAGATCCAGGCCAGCAGGCTGGAAGTAAACAGTAAGACTCCATCTCAAATAAATAAATAAATAAATAAATAAATAAATAAATAAATAAATAACAAAAAAATTTGTGTTATGCCTGACCTCTTAAAGTCCACCACCTCACAACATCATCAACCATGGCCCTTTGGTAAACACTGAAGTTCCAGACTCCAGAAGAGAATCATAGTTATCTAAGTTTGTTGGGATGCCCAGACCCAGGATGGAAAGTTCTGAGCCAGCAACAAGTCTGAGCAGGCAGAGGTCCTTGAGTGCAGGCCTGGAAGACTCACGTTCAATCCCCAGATCCCACGAGGTAGCAGAGGAGAACTGATTCCAAAGGTTGTCCTCCAACCTCTGCCATTAAAGAGAACCAAGTGCTTTTTATTGGATGGTAGGAAAATGTCCAGACCTGTCTAGAGCATAGGCTCTAGAGTGTAAAACTGTAAGCCCATCTGAACTCCCAGGTTCCGCTCCATCTAAACTCCCAGGTCCAGCTTCACAGGGTCACAGAGGCTGCCACAGCCTTGGTCCAAGGAGGCCAAGCTACAGATTCAGTGGAGGTGCACCTTGCATTGTCCACCTGGTCGTGATTTTATAGACATGAAGAATACAAGAGTTATGAGAGGAGACTCCCACCAAAGTCTAATTAAAGACGTGTCTGTGAGGCAGAACCATGCTCGCAGAGTTGGGTTCTCTGTAAAAAGCACCTGGTAACCTGTGATGCTGTGTGGGTGATGTCAGGAATGTGCATTGTCCGCCATAGGAAGCTGATGGAATTGAGGGGATCCAAACCAACAGAAAAGCCATCTGGGTTGCAAATGGCAAGGCCACGGAGGCAAGACTGCCTGAGCCTGTTGGAATCTGATACCTGACATAGAAGGAGACAATTTAATGTTTTCCCTCCTGCCTTTTGGTCTTGCTTTGATCAGCCCTTGCCTACTATTTCTCCAATTCTCTGCTTTCAGGTTGGAAGGTTTACTCCATGACATTATATATTAGAAGGACATGCCTTGTTTTTTCATATTACAGAGGCTCACAGCTGAAAGTTTGTTTTGTGTCTCAGTACAAACCTTGGAGTCTGGGCTTTTGAACAATATCGGAACTCAAGACTATGGGGATGCAAAGTTGAACTAAATACATTTTGCTTTATGGGATGATTGAATGCCTTTGGGGACCAGGGGCAGAATATTACTATTTCAATCTGAAATGTCACCATATCTGTTTTGAATGTTCAGTCGCTGGTTTGTGGTATTATTTTGAAGGTTGTGGCACCTTTCCCAGAGGGAAGGGGCACACGTAGTGTGTGTCCCTTGCCACAGAGTGGTAGGTCACTAGAACATGGGGTTTTGAAGGTTATACTGCCTCCTGGTTCCAGCCTGCTGTTCCTGCCTCCTGGTCAGTTGTCTCATGTACAGGGTGCTGCTGTGTGCTCTACTGAACCACGATGCTTTGCTTTCCCCTCTGTGGCAGCTTCAATGGTACCCTGTTTCCTGGGACCTCCTGCTCTACAGGAGCTCAGCTCTCTCCTGCAGGTGCTTGCTCACCCTCTCACTCAAGGACCCAAAGCCCTGAGCTCCAGCACCTTGGGTGAACATGAAGTTCCCAGAACCCTCATTGCTCAAGAGGAGACAGACTCCATCACTCTCAAAGGCACCCCAGTATTTCTGTATCATGAGAATTGGTCCTTATCAGAAGAGGAAGAGCTGTAAGATCTACCCCTGCCTGGCCTTGCCCCCATCTCTCCATCCTCCACACCTCCAACAGTCTCACTCCCCTGGTACTTCCCCCAGAGGCAAGGCTATGTGTGGACAAGCAAGACAGACATCTAGGGTAGAAGATATCCATTATGTTGTGCATGTGTGCATCTCTGAGTATGTGTGTGTGTCCCTGTCTCTGTCTGTCTGTCTCTAGCTGCCTCTCTCTTTCTCTCTCTCTCTCTCTCTCTCTCTCTCTGTCTTTCTTGTGTGTGTGTGTGTGTGTGTGTGTGTGTGTGTGTGTGTGTGTGTTGTTGGTGAAATTATTAAGTCATCAGTAGTTAAAAAGGTTTATTTTGTGGTAACTTACAAGTGAAGGGATAGGTAACAGGGTTGGAAGGTGTAGCGCAGTCCGCAGTGTTCTCTGGAGAACTCTGCTCAGTCTACCTCCAGCGTCCAGGTCCAGAACAAGAGCCGCACATCGGATCTTGGTCTTCAGGGTCCTCTCCTGCCCCGCCTTGTAGGCGGGCCAGTTACTGAAGCCTCAATGGGGGTTGAAACTTCCAGATCAAAGCTGGAATGGCTACCAACTACGTGTGTGTGTGTGTGTGTGTGTCCACTTACCAGCAGAGCTTCTAAACTCCCTTAGGTATTGGTGTAGAAGAATGACTTCTTACTCCCAATAGCCCCTCTCAAATATGCCAGGGCTTATGCGAATGAAGTGACCCTTTCTATATCAGCATGGTTGCCAAGGAAATATCCGTGTGATTAAAAGGCTGGAAATATCAGCTGCACACCAAAACTTCTAGTTGTAGAGGGCTAGAGGTGGAGTCGGTCACATTCACCCACATGCTGGAAGGACAGAGAATCCCAACTCCACATGGACAGAGCTCTGTGATGGCCTTCCCCCTCCTCCTGTGAGTCTTTGACTGACAGTTCCCCTCTGTGTTTTGTAATATGCTCAATAATAGGCTGGGGAAACTGTTTTGTTGAGTTCTTTGAGCCATCCCGGCAAATCATGGAACCCTCATAGAGAATCTACTAAATTCCCAACTTGTAGCCATGCCAGACAGAGATGTGGGCAAGCTGTGGTGCTCTCTTTCTAATTGGCATCTAAACTAGGACAGCCCTGTGAGACTCCACTGTGACCTGTGGGATTCACATTAACTTTTGGTGATACTATTAGATTTTGATTAAGTCACAAAGTCAAAACTGCACCCACCTGTTTGGTACCAGAAGTGTCATACAGGCCGAGTTTCTTCCTTTTAGCATCCTGTGGCCTGAAGAACTGTTTGGTATTTTTTTAAAAAATGCTGTTTTAGTAGCCATCCAGAGCTCAGAAGAGCACCAGACACCTAATTTGCCAGAACCTTGTTTTCAACTTGAACTATGAGCAAATGGGTTTCTGTTCTTCAGCCAGGCAGTCTCAGATATTTTATAATGGCCGCTCAAGCACAGGTTCAGATCCGCTAAAGACAATGCAGTAACCATCATTCTCATTGTCCTGAAGGGTAGGCACCCTGTGGTGGCTGCAGAAGACAGACCCTGGCAAACTCCCTCAGCCTACATAAGACAAGGAAGCCATAACTGCGTGGTCTTGAGCACTAACCAAGAAATTGGGGAGAATTTTAGTTAGGGTTTCTATTGCTGTGAAGAGACACCATGACCGTGGCAACTCTTAGGTTCAGTCCATTATCATCATGGTAAAACATGTTGGCACACAGGCAGACAGAGCGCTGCAGAAGGAGCTGAGAGTTTTATGCCTTGGTACACAGGCAACAGGAAGTGAACTGAGACACTTGGTGTGTCTTGAACATATATGAGACCTCAAAGCCTGCCTCCACAGTGACACACTTCCTCCAAGATGGCTACCTTCTAATAGTGCCACTCCCATTGGGGGCCATTTTCTTTCAAACCACTACACTATCCTACATAGCAAAGTGTATAAACAGTGACAAGCAGGTTTGGAATTCAGAAACATCAAGATGGACTCACTGTCCCTAGGAGGTTAACCTGGAAGTATCTATAACCTAAATTGTTCACCAATTTTCTGGCCGACATGTACTGGGATATTTCTGCTTTAAGATTAGCAATCAGACCTCCATAAATATGGTGCTTCTTAATCACATCAGTGCTTCACTTTAGGGATTTGGAAGATTAGGCAAACAATGAAGCCACACATCCCTGGAACTGTTTGTAGGCAGTGCGGGCACAGACCCTTCCATGTACATCTTACATCAAACAGTCTTTAACAAACTAATGATTATACTCCAGGAATAGTCAATTAGGAAAACTATTGTCTCTACTCAAGCTTTTTGACTACTTTCTCCCCATATTACAAAAAGTATTTATTTCTGTTTCTGCTAAAAGTTAATGGAACCTTTCTTAATCTCGCAGCACCAAGCCTCAACTCCTCTCCATGACCTCTTCATGACTTCAAACACAGAATGACATGGGAAACTCCTACACATTGCCAAGGGCAGCTGCCAGCAGGAGGTATAGCCTTGACAGCCTATGGACCACAATTTCTGTGTGCTGACCCTGAAGAGACATTTTCCAGGAGATTTCACCTTGGTGACACTGGTCTCTTCTTAATCACCGCTAATTTGTCAGCCCCAGTTGGCCAGCATCAATTGTCCCAGCAAAGCCAAGATTTCACTTTAGTGATTCTGGTGTCCTGTTCATCACAGCTGATTCTTTAGCTGAAGCTGATGAGAACCACAAAGTTTTCTTTGTTTGTTTGGTTGATTGTTGGTTGGTTGGTTTTTTAAGACAGGTTTTCTCTGTGTAGCCCTGGCTGTCCTGGAACTTGATCTGTAGACCAGGCTGGCCTTGAACTCAGAAATCTGCCTGCCTCTGCCTCCTGAGCGCTGGGATTAAAGGTATGCACCACCACGGCTTAGCTTTAACCACAGATTCTTAATTCAAAGTACTGAACAGCTCAATAGAGTCTTTATGGAGCTCTCAAATTTCTCTCTGAGACTTCACAAGCCAAGCTTCCATCATGTGCACTGCTCTCAGGCTTATCTTCTTAGCTCCAGTGTGTGTGTGTGTGTGTGTGTGTGTGTGTGTGTGTGTGTGTGTGCATAGATGTAGGTGGGCACACGAGTGCCACAGTGCACAGGCAGAGATCAGAGGGCACACTGTTAAAGTCAGCCATCTCCTCCCATCACATAGATCCCAAGGATTAAACTCAGATACTCGGGCTTGGTAGCAAGTGCCTTTCCACTAAGCCATATTGTAAATGACCTCTCTGTTCCTGCAGACACCATCTACCAGCCTTAGAGGATGCCCCCTGATGCCATGTACCCAGCAGAGTCATTTGTTGCTCTCAAGCACAGTTTGTGGTACATTTCATGGAAATTATACCTCTAAATTCAAGAACTGAAGGTCAGGATGATTTTTTTTTAACTTTAAAGGCTAGAACCGAGGACCTGTAACTCCCAGCCTGTGAAGCCCCATGTATTCGGACAGAGCTTTAAAGTCCAGCCTTAGCCTGGTGGCCCCTAAAGAGTAATCTTGTGAAAGGACTCAGTTTTCTTAACTTTGGGGACTTGGATAATTGTTAAAATAAATAAATACTGACTCTTCAATTTAGTATTCATAACAAATGAGTTAAAAGTTATGTTAAATAATGAGGATATTATTTTCTGGGAATTTTACCTCAGGATTAAAAGGCATAAAACCCAGCTAATAACAAAACATATAGCTATGTATATCATAATAGAATGGTTAGAGAAAAATCAATCATTTTGGCTCATTGGAAGATGACACGTCTTGCCAGTGGCCTGCACGCTCACAGTGAACCACCAGGGGTCACTGTTTGCGCTGCTTGGCAAGAACAAGCTGATGTTAATAAAGGTTAAGTGCGCCTTTTCTTCTTTCAAAGTGTTGTGGCACAGGCCCAAAGCAGAGGACAAAAGGTTCTTCTTAGTTTTCAGAGCTGACATCTGCCTGCAGCTGGTGCTGACAGCAGAGCCTGAAGGCTTGCTGCGAGCCCCCACATCAAGCCTCCGAGCCCCAAACATATGCCACCTCCATTGAGGGCCACATACAGAAAGAAGGGATCTCATTTAGGAGAGGACCGCACTAGGAAGCATGGGGTGAGTCTGGGAAGGATGCAAAAAACATCAGTAGTCCACAGAACTGACAAACAGCACTCAGCACATCATAAGACAAAAGGTACATGCTAGCCATGACTACATAGGGACTCATAATAGAACACACCATCCTTACAGGGATGGGCCAAGCAGATATAGTCTCTACCAGCTTGCATCCTTTCCTATAAATGGCAGTAAGTCTAGCTAGATGTTCTCTAGTGTTGGTCCTTCGTGGCCATTTTATAATCTTATTTACTCTACACAGAAGCATGCTTTCTATTCCTTAAAAGCACACTTAAAGGGATTGGAGTTTTAGCTCAAAGTTTTAGCATGCTTGGTACACACAAGATCCTGGGTTCAAACCCCAGACACTTCCTTATCCCCCAAAAAGGTATAACAAATGGTACTATGTTGAAAATCCTAACTCCTACAGAAAGGCAAAGTAAACTGCTGTGTGGTGATGTCCTAGAGAGTTAAAGACCCTGTTTCTCAAGATGGTAGAGGCCTCTTACTTCACACTTCAATCTTGCCAATGGCCTGAGTCCTGGTGATTATTTGCTGGGTAGTGGTCCCAGAAAAGCACAGTGGTTTACTAGTGTCACGTGACTAGCTAATAAATTTGAGCAGACTTGTGTTGTTGGTTGCTTTTTACTCTTTTGGGGGGACCACCACCAAGCTCCCAAATAAATCACACATTGAGGCTTACTTTTACTTATAAATGCCTGGCCTTAGCTTGGCTTGTTTCTTGTCAGCTTTACTTAACTTAAAATATCCCATCTACCTTTTGCCTCTGGGCTTTTACCATTCTCCTACTTCTGTAAATCTTACTCTTACTCCATGGCTTTCTGTGTAGCTGAGTGGATGGCCCCTGGAGTCCTCCTCCTTCTCAGGCTCCTTATCTCTTTTCTTCTCTATATTCTCCTGTCTTCTACACAGTCTCTCTGTCTGCCAGTCCTGCCTATTCTTTCTCCTGCCATTCAGTTCTTTATTAGACCATCAGTTGTTTTAGACAGGCATAGTAACACACCTTCACAGAGTTAAACAAGTGCAAAATAAACAAAAGTAGCACACCTTAAAATAATATTCCCAACAGACTTGTTCTCCTAAGTGCATGTCCTGAGCCATACCTTAGATTCACAAGCATGAACTAACTCAGGGCTTCTTGCTGTTTGTCACCACTGTGTTCTGGTCTAGCACTTCATCCTCAACCACTATGCTATTCTCCCATCCTCCCCCAACTCTCCTGTGCTCTCCCAAATGCACCACATTGGACAGGAAATAGTTTTTACTTACATCCCACCATATTTCTGTCTTGCAGTTAGGCACAGCTTTGCTAACCCCATTTTATAAGGAAGGATTTCTGCACTTCAGACGTGTACCGTGTTGGCCTTTAGCCCTTGACCTTTGTAGCCACCTAATGATCACATACTTAACAGCTGCTGCAACATTGGGAGTTTGGGGAGGCGGGGCTTGGGGGGGGGGGGTGCGGTGGTCTACTTGGCAATTGTAGTCATGGCTAGAAGTGTGATTGAAATGGTAACCAGACACTTAGAAGGTCAAAAAATGCCAATTGAATGAGTATACAAATTAACCAGCATAAAAAATCAGTACAGACTTTTCTAGTGTTAAACACTAGAGTATTGCTCCTTGTCAATGTTATTTTCAAATACAGTGGGGTGATTTTAATGGATTCATTTCAGCCTAATGAAGAGCTGGAACATGGTTAGGTTTTTCTTGATTGTCCATACTCTTCCTACCCACTTTCTGAGTTTAAGGACTTTGAGATGCAGCTTAAGAGAGTTTCCCAACACCTATACCCCAATGAGGAGGGACACGCGGGGGCTGTCCCGGGAGCACAACTGACTCTGGGTTCATCGGCATCAGCCACTCGCTGCAGAGTGTGACTTCCAGCCCTGATGGCTCCCTGTAGAGAGGTGAGCCGAGCTTCAGCAGAGTGATGGACTGCCATCTTTAGATGACTGAACAGTGAGTGCAGTTGTGGTGCTGAAGCACTGTGTAGACCATGCTGAGACAGCACAGGTCACCAGTGTCAACAGAACGCCTCACACTGAGCCACACTTTCCCCATGAGGCAAGCTGTTGGCTGAATGCTGTTTGGCTAATTGCTAGGCTTTAGTTGAGTCTACTCACTGGGCTTGTTGTTGTTGTTGTAGTTGTGTGTGTGTGTGTGTGTGTGTGTGTGTTTATTTTGTTTTATTTGTGTTTGTTCATATTTTAGTTAAATTAATTTTCATCATTTTAAAATTTAGGAGACCTTACATAAAAATATGAATTTCTAACCCTTCATGTGAGACAGTGAAAATATTAATAGCAGCCTCGTGTTTTTCAATTAAATAAAATCTCTGGACCTGAGTGTCATCTATCCCATTCAGAGAGGACACAGGAGCTATAGTCCAGCAATCCCCAACACTTCCTAC
Organism: Peromyscus leucopus; assembly: GCF_004664715.2. Classification (NCBI taxonomy): domain Eukaryota; kingdom Metazoa; phylum Chordata; class Mammalia; order Rodentia; family Cricetidae; genus Peromyscus; species Peromyscus leucopus. Next base: position 42,228,933 of record NC_051068.1, read on the forward strand.
TTGTCCACACACAGCTCTGCTGTTCATCGCCTTACCTGCTTGTGCCTTTTGAATATGTACCATATATGTGCAACTTAACAAAGTGCTTCTGAAGGTGGTGTTTTTAGAAGCCTGTGCACATTTGCTGTTGGTTTATAGAATACAGTGCATCTCTAAAGAATTTGTTAGTTAAAAGTATTTCCACAGCCAATGCCTTTAACTTGTATCTTTAGTCCTGAGGCATATAATAGGCTAGAAGATGCTACTTTTCTACCTCGGAATTTTAAATTTTAAGTTCCACTATTGAGGACAACAGGTCACAATGTCCTTACTTCCTAGAATAACCACCGGAAATATTCCATAAAATGATGCACACGTATTCCCAGCCTCCACTTACCTCCTTAAGGTAGTGGGGAAGAGAACAGACATTGGAAGGGGAATCTTCCAGACAAAGCAGCTTTTGATGCTACCACCCTCCAAGACCAAGGCTGAGTCCAGGGGCACCTGCCAAGAGGAGAGTCAAGCCAAGGCTGCTCTCTTCAGCGGCTTGTAGCAAGTAGCGGCGTCTCACAACTTAGCCCTCTAAAGATAACAGGGAGCCCTGTGACTTTGCCATGTATCCTCTAGTTGGGAAACTGCTCCAAGACTGGGGCTCTGGCTGGGAAACCCGAGGACATGATAAAATGACAGGTGGAGCCCAAAGGGCAGCTGTGAGGCCGCCTGCATGCGTCTCCCAGATGTGTGACGGGCCAAAGGCCGAGCGGACACTGTAGAAGCTACTGAACCCATTCTAGGATGGAAGCTCATAACAGAAAGAGACTTCGATGCGCTGCTAAGGGAAGAAACGAAGGGATGGGAACATCCCCAGAAGTCAGCTGAAGAGTGGATGCAGGATCAGAATTAAAGCGGCATGCAATCTCCACATCAGTCTCACGAAGAAGCACACCATGAAGAAGACCTGAGTTTGGGTACTTCTCACCCAGAGATGCCAGGGCTTTCTGAGCAGAAGCTTTTGAACACTGAGGGTAGAGATGTGCCGCGGAATACAAATCAGCCACAAGAAGGAAATAAATTGGATAGGCTGCCAGTGTTTTCTTTGTGCAGAAGCTGTCAGGGATGCTTCAGGAGGGAGTGGCATGAATAGATCTGTATTTTGAAAAGTCGTTTTGGCTGTAATTTAAAGTTTGAAACGGAGGAAAACAAGATGAAATGGGTATCTTTTCTGTGGAGGAAGCCTTTGCTAGATTTCAAAGTAAAATCTTCACCTTTGGTAACTTGATACTTTTTTTTAAGTGAGGGAGTCAAGGAATGAAGGCAAACATTTTAATATTGTCAAATATTATTTGACAGTGGTTATTCTAGGAAGGAAGGACATTGTGACCTGCTGTCCTCAATATTGGAACTTAAAATTTAAAATTCTGAGGTAGAAAAGTAGCATTTAAATAAATATAGTTGATGTGTTAACCACTAAAACCACAGTTCTGAAAACTGTACTAAAATATAAATATGATTTTTCCATCTAAAAAACACAGAATTTGTTTGGGTTGTAACTAGACTTACAGAAATTAGATTTGTTCTCAAAAGATAAATTTCTAAGGTCCTGAAGGAATACACGTTCACACTCACATGTACACACCACAATGTATCCATGCACTCTTTCACATCACAAATCAGAGAGCTTTACTGTGTTTATTAGAAATCAAGAAAATACCCCCACAGACACGACCCATAGACCAATCTGCTGGAGGCACTTCCTCAGTGGAAGTTACCTCTTTTCAGGTATGTCAAAAGAAAAGAGTAATAGATCCATGCGTGTCTGCTTGAGCTCAGTTCATTCTGTCATATAGAGAGCACCCTGGCCTTGAAATGGTGCCACCTACATTGAGGGTGTGTCTTCCCACCTCAGTACCCACACACAGTCAAGACAATCTCCCACAGACATGTCCACAGGTCAACCCAGTTCAAACACGCCCTCACTGAGATGCCCTTCCCAGGGGATTCTAGATTGTGATGGTTAAAACTAACCATCACAACAGGATAATGAAACCTTGTCTCCAAAAAAGAAGCTCATCATTGTAGAGGAGGCTGTTTATCATTGCAGTCTGACAGTCGCCATTTATGGATCTCTTGGGCTCTAGGGAGGCATACATTGCCCCCTGTAACAGGAAGCAATACCCAAACTCCCCTTTCCACCATGAACATGACTTTCTCCAAGTAAAGTTCTGTCCACATGCTTAGGTCTGAGGGTAGACTGTAGAAAATGTGGTGGGTCATCTTTGTGACTAGCCTATTCCTGGGGGAAAAGTGACAGACAAGCAGCATCTGTCCTTGGAGACTGGTTGCATCCTACCAGGCATCAGGTAATAAGACGCTGGGGGAAATCTAAGTGTCTTAGTTAGGGTTACTATTGCTGTGATGAAAAGCCATGAACAAAAGCCATTTGTGGAAGAAAGGATTTATTTGGCTTATATTTCCTCAGCACTGTTCATCATGGAAGGAAGTCAGGACAGGAATTCAAACAGCACAGGAACCTGAATACAGGATCTGATACAGAGGCCATGGCGGTGCTGCACACTGGATTGCTCATCATGGCTTGTTCAGCCTGCTTTCTTACAAAAGCTAGGACCACTTGCCCAGGGATGGTACCACCCACAATGGCCTAGGCCCTACCCCATCAATCAATAATTAAGAAAATTATGGGAACAGTCTTCCCTTGCTGCTGGGAGTGCAAACTTGTACAGCCACTTTGGAAATCAGTATGGCAGTTTCTCAGAAAAAAGACACATACCACTCTTGGCATATACACAAAGAATGCTTGATCATACCACAAGGACACTTGGTCAACTATGTTCATAATAGCTTCATTTGTAATATCTAGAACCTGGAAACAACCTAGATGCCCCTCAACGAAAGAATAAAAAAAGGAAATGTGGTACATTTACACAGTGGAATATTACTCAGCTTTAAAAACAATGGCATCAAGAAATTTGAAGGCAAATGGATGGAACTAGATAAACATAGTATGTACTCACTTATAAGTGGATATTAGCTGTAAAGTAAATGATAACCATGCTACAATTCACAAACTCAGAGAGGCTAGGTAACAAAAAGGGTCTAAGAGGGAGTACACATGGATCTCCCTGGAAAGGGAAATAGAAGAGACCTCCTGGGTGGACTGGGGGTAGAGAGGGTGGGAAATGGAGGACCGGGTTAGAGGATAGATGGAGGAAGAGAGTACTGAAAGAGATGACTGGAAAGGGAGACATTTTAGGGTCAGGTAAAAAACCTCTTGCAAAAGAAAATCTCACAAATCTACAAGGATGACCCTAGCTATGTATCCTAGCAATAGTGGATACGTAGCCTGAAATGGCCATCTACTGTGATTAGATTGATGAATATCCCAGTTGTCATCAGAGAGCCTTCACCCAGCAGCTGATAGAAACAGATGCAGAGATCTGTAGCCAATCAGTTTGCTGAGCTCAAGGAATCTTGCTGAAGAGAAGAATGAAATATTGTAGGAGCCAGAGGGGTCAAGGACACCACAAGAAAACCCACAGAATCAACTAACCTGGTCTCATAGGAGCTCACAGAGACTGAGCAGACAATCAGGGAGCCTGCATGGGACCAACCTAGGCCTCTATATACATGTAACAGTTGGGTAGCTTGGTCTATTTATGCAACACCTAACAATGGGAGCATGGGCTATCCCTAATGTTTTTGGCTGGCTCTTGGGAACCTATTCCTCATACTGAGTTGCCTTGCCCAGCCTTGATACAAGTGGAGGTTCTTAGTCTTACTGCAAATTTATATGCTCTGCTCTGCTGATACCCATGGGAGGCCTGCCCCTTTCTGAACAGAAACAGGGGAGGAATGGACTGGGGCAGGGGGCAAGGGGGGATGGCAGAAAGAAATAGGGGGGAGAGGAGGAGAGGAAACTGCAGTTGGGATGTAAAATAAATCCGTTAAATAAATAAATACAAAAGAAAGAAAAGAAAATGCCTTGCAACTAGATCTTATGGGGGTATTTTCTCAATTGAGGCTCTCTCCTCTCTTAATATTCTAGCTTGTATCAAGTTGACATAAAACTAGCCAACACACTAAGATACTCTCATTACTGTCAGAATTTGCATCCTTGACAAATTTTCCCTACTGGCTTGCTTAATATTTAGCAGATAGAAATCGTGACAAAGAAACCAGTGTGACTTAGATTTCAGTGCCAGTCAAAGAAAACCCCAAGAAGTAGGTACTCTGTGTGTGTGTGTGTGTGTGTGTGTGTGTGTGTGTGTGTGTGTGTTCCTTTCACCTTTATTTTTGGATGTTTAACTATAACACTAAAGTTTCCAGGCCTTTCCACAAAAACATAGTGTAAAATTTCTTAAGTCTTTGCCATTTTGTCCCCTTTAAAACACAGGTGTCCTTTGTCCCTGACCATTAACAGACATCTCTTTGGGCTGGGGGAGGAGGGAGCCACTATTGAATGGGTGTTTGTATATTTGACATATACAAATGGAATTAGTTCCAGGAGAACAAAAGAGAAAAGTGTGTTCATGTAAACACAGGTCAAGCGTTATGATGGTTCATATTGTCAATTTGACAGGATCTAGGATCACCCCAGTGGCAAGCCTCTGGGCATGTCTGTGAGGGGCTATCTTCATTAGATTAACTGAAGTGGAAAGACTCACCCCAAATGTGGGCAGCACTATGCCATAAGCTGAGGTCCCAAACTGAGTAAAAACAAAATGAGTTGAGCACTTGTGTTCATTGACCAGCTGTTTCAAGCTCTGACTGCTGTGACTTCCCGGATATGATGAGCCACACCCTTGAACTGTGTGACACATTAAACCCTGTCTCTCTTACATCGCTTTCGTCAGATGTGTTACCCAAGCAATGAGAAAAGCAACTAATGTAAGGACCTAGCAGCAATCTATCTCAATTCTAGAAAGGACAAAGTGCATGAGGCTCATAAAAGGGCCAAAGAATTCAGATACCAAAGAATTCAAGGCTCACTGTATCTAGGACACCAGTGCACCTCCTTTGTATCACAGTCAATCATCGGCAAGTGATAAAAGCTTAAAATTGCATCCTACGTCATTTTCCATCTTAACAGGTTCTTCAGTGATACAATCCCCATGCCCTACAGGATGAATAAGTGATAATAACACCACAGCCCCCTGCCTCTTCTCCCCCATGACCCTGCCATATACTCTCTTTAAAATTATGATTTCACAATTCTTTGTGAAAACAGTGCACACTCATAAAATCTGAGTTCAAAAAATGTAAAGAAACAATGAGTAACGTTTCATATATTTATCTGTCTTCTAGACTTTTACACATAAAGGATGAAATCATTCCATACAAACAACTGTATCTACTCTCTTGTTTTTATCTTAACACTGTAGCTAAACACTTCCCCAGCATGGCATTAAGATTTCTTTGGAAGCATCATCCAAGAAGTTTGCATGACAGTCCATCTCATAATGATCTGGAAATGAATCTAGATGTTCAGCATTTAAATTGCCTGTTTTCCACCGTGGAGGCTTGCACTGATCATATGCTTCCCTGATGTCATAGCGCCACACCTGTCACTCATTTCCCTTCCTCCGTTGCCCAGGAATCCCAATTTACCTGTCAAGGTCCAGCTTGAATGTCACTTGTTCTGCATCCTGACCTGATCTCCAGGTATCTGCCCTGGGTGAGTGAGTAACTGTCAACTGTCACAGACCATGCACTTCTTCCCAATCCGTTCAGTCTCCTGCATTAAGATGTGTTAGCATCTCTTTCACCACTATGTGAACTCCCAAGTGAGAACTCTCAAGCTTTTCCTCTTCCTCACCTTGTCACCTACAATGCCTGTCACACAGTAGGTGATCAGCAAATATTTGGACAGAATTTCAGATATTCAACAGGGTTTTTGAGGTCCGGCAGTACCTTTTTCAAAATTTCAAACCTAGCATTGAAACATTAAGTTCTTTTCATCTTTCTTCCATCTCTTCTAGCAGCTATATTAGCAGGAATAATGTGAAAGACTACAATTGCATCCAGGACTTTTCCAGTGGAAATCTGAATTTTATTTACCCCATATTGTATACCAACAACAGATTGAAGAAATAATTCCACTGTACCTGTGTGGGTGCCTGCATGCATGTATGTGTACCACATGCATGCCTGGTGCCCACAAGACCAGAAGAAAGTTCATATTCCCTAGAACTGGAGTTACAGATGGCTGTGAGCTGCCAGGTGAGTGCTGAAAACTGAACTTCAATCTTCTATCAAGAGCATCAAGTGGTTTTTAACCACTGAGCCATCTCTCAGCCCTAGGAGCTAAATATTTATCATAGAGATGAAATTTCTTCCTTTTTTCTTTTTTGAGATACAGTCTCTCCAAGTGGCTCAGGCTGGCCTTGAACTCTCCACCCTTCCTCCATCTCCTATGTGCTGGGATTATAGGCTTGCACCACCACACCTAGCTGCCTTTTGCTCTTCTGATGACCTGTATAACCAACCACCCCCTACCTCAAAAAGAGTAAAAGAAAGCCCCAAATCTGCATCATTTTCTCACCATGGTTAGATGTGGCTGTTGCCAAGGTATCACAATACCTGGGCAATGACTTCCCAGCTTTATTGACACCTCCTCTTCTCCTGGGCTTTCCTGGGAAACGTGGCTGTTCTCAGTTAAGAAGCTCCTGCTGTGGCCATGACTTTCCAGGGCCCCAAAGGACCCACTTGCCACCATTTGAGATAAACTCACATTGTGACCACCCAGGGAATAGACCAGAACTTTCTCCCCAGAAGTTGCCCGGTTAATTTAACATGATCTTCAAGCAAGTGTCACAGAAGAGACACCCCCATCTGTACCCCCCTTGTTATAGTGTCTGAAAAGAAAAAATAAAAATTTTCCATATTTCCTTAAAACATCACCACAGGCCGAACACAGTTCAGTCAATCCATAGAGACTACAATAAATATCACACATAAGGACTCATGTGCTAAAAATAAACCACAAGGTGCTTCTTTTTTTCAGTCACACTATATTATCTATGACCACTTTTGTTTTCACAGAGTCTAGTGGAAAGCCCACAGAGGGGACCCACCAGAACAGTCACCTCTCTGTCCCAACACGCATGCCCATAAACATTAGGAACAATGACCATCTCCATTCCAGTCAAGTAGGCAACAGACATGTTCAAACTATCAGCTTTTAAGTCAAAATAAACTTAAATTTCTTCCTCCACAATCCTGCCAGTGGGATTTGCCCATAAGAATAAAGCCATTTAGTCAAGGCTAATTAAACAGACTGTTGATGATATGGTGTTTATTTTGTCGTTATTTGGAATGGTGTTATGCATTATCTGCAATTTTTTTTTTAAATGTCTAAATAAGGCTAGCATGGTGACATGATTGAGAGTGGCCCCTGTAAGTCATGTATTTGAATGTTTGTTTTCCAGTTGGTGGAACTGTTTGGGAAGGATTAGGAGGGGTGGCCTTGGTGGTGGTGTGTTACTTGGAATAGGCTTTGAGGTTCTTGTCTCAAGATGTAAGCTCTCAGCTACTGCTCCAGTGCCATGTCTGCCTGTCTGCTGCCATACACCCCAACATAATGGCCATGTACTGTGACCTTCTAGAACCACGAGACCCCAAGTTAAATGCTTTCTTTTATAAGTTGCTTTGGGCATAGTGTTTTGTCACAGCAATAGGACAGTAACTACGACAGGCACATATGTGCAAATCTAGGATGTCATAGACTAATTCCTGGAGTCACAGGGAACAAATAGAGTGAAGAGAACTCAAAGTATGGAAATGTTTGACAGAATTTCCCACATATCTGTCAGGAAGAGGGGACTGTTGCATCTGACACTACTGACAAGGAAAACACTGATTTTTACATGTGAACGATAAAAGTTTGTTGGTGTGCATTTATAAATGCTCATACTTTTTGTGTGTGTATTTAGTAGTGCTAAGAACTGAACCCAGGGCCTTGTATATACTAGGTGCAGGCTCTTTCATCAAGCTAACACAAGCTAACCCTTTGTGTGTGGATGATGGAAGCCTTGTCAATTAAAAGCAGAGCCTGGGAAAGGCCAGAGATAATGATAGGCTGCCAGGATTCCATAAAACAAGGAAATCAGGCCAAACAGCAGGCACAAATATTTGCCATCTAGGCAGAGCACTGGAAATGTAAGGCACCTAACTAAGATGTCTGGAAGACGTGGTGCCTACAGTGCTCAGCATACCACATGTGATCAGAGCAGAAAGGCCAACCAGGAATCTCAGTCATGAGATGAAGAGAACCAGAGAGGAGCAGGGAACTTAAGAGTTGCTGGTATAATGAGTTCAGTTTTTCTCCTTTGGAATGTCTTCCCATATTGATATTATTGCATGACAAATATTTCAAAAATATGCTACCAGACTTTTCAACAATGCTGTGACCTGAATGGCGAGCAAGCATGAAGCACTGTGCACTTATTTTTGATGTGGACCAGAAAAGGCCTCCCAGCAGCAGGGACATTACAAATGTCCAGTGGGCAGGAAAGAAAATCTTTTCTGGAATCAGCGATTTCAATATCCCTCCCACTCTCCCTTTATCCACAACACAGCAGCAGAAGTGTCTCTCATTCACTTGCCCATTTCCCTCTATCTCCTTTTCCCAAACACCCTAGTAGGCCACAGACTTCGTTTGTGATGTGATCCTTTGTCAAATCCAAATAGTTGCTTCTGACCACACTTAGGCCAGACTACACAGTAAGAGGTTCCTAGGCAAAGACCAAAGCACACCTAATGTCCAGTGTTGATTCCTTCAACTTAGTCTTCTTTCCCTCTTTAAAAAATGCCTTGACATAAAAATGAAGAATTCAATTTTGTTCCCTTGGGTTTTAAGGTAATATTGTGAAATCTAGGGAGAATAGTCATCTAGCATGACTACCGTTGAGTCAGAACATTTGTTAATATTAAAATTCATTTATGTATATGTAAATTACTCATCCAATAAATATTCATTGAGACCTGTCATAGGTACTGAGCAGTGACAGAGCTGAGACTAGGATCAAGCTCCCTTGCTCGATAGATTCTGCTCTTTCACCCAGGTGCCCTGTGGAAGCTCAGACTGCATGGAGCTGTCCTCCAAGCTAGAAGGATAGGAAGAGCTGCATTCTGTAAACTTAGGGTCAACGTCCATGCTGTCCTTCAAAAAACGCAGCCTCCAAGCCTCCCCCAAATCTATACTTCTCCATTCACAACCCCAACCTCTTGCACCCATATCTCAGTTCTTAATTTCCACATGTTTAGCTACAACTAAAAAGCTTCCTTTGGAGAGAATGTTTGCAGCAATTTTGCTACCTACTTTGAACTGATTTCTCCTAAACCAGCAGCCTGTCTTTCTACCCTACTGTGAAATTGACTGAACTCAGCATGAAGCTGACAAGCAGGTTTTTGTATAGTGACCAGACACAGCATCAAAAAAAAAAAAAAAAAAAAAAAAAACAGGAAAGAAAGTCTGGTGTTTTTTTCCTCCTTTAACACAAGGCATTTTCCAGTGCATCTTTATTATTGCCATTATCATTTTCATTATTCACCAAAAGTGTTTGCTATCCAAGAGGATAATTCAGAGCTGGAGGATTTGTCTCCCCATTGTTCTTAAATGATGCTCTCCTAGGGAAGACTTACACCTTAAATTTGACATTAAAATGGCTTCTTGAATAATGAGTGAGAATACATCTTCTTATTTTCTTTTTTTCATTTTAGTCTGCTCACCCCAGAGCATTTGGCATGTGGGGATGAGTAGGAGGTGTGCTTTGCTGAGAATGAACAGAAAAATGCAAGGCTGGACATGGAGCTTTAAAATGGCTTCGATAACAGAAGCAGACACAAACTCAATGCAGCCTTATACACAGTGAAAGAAAGCATTATTCGTGACATTTATTGAAGACATTTACTGGGAACCATTGTGACAAATGTAGAAGTCCTGCAATGGGGCTTTGCAGCTGGGAAGATTCATTTAACTCAATATAGCAAGGGGGGGAATGGGAGCTGAGAGCCAAAAGTAGAGGCTAAGGGTCATCAATGAATGGAAAGAAACAGCAGGGGGAGGGATTAAGTTAACAGGACTCTGGATAAAAGGCAGAACAGCGTGATCAGCAGTCAAGAGATGGTAGAAGATGGGGAATTAACCAGATAGTAAGGATGAACCTCAATATCAGGACTGGGGGACTCTGATTAAAATGATGTAGCAGGATGCTTTCTGCAATTGGACTGTGTGGTGGTGAAAATGAAAACAGAGTCAGCCAAGTAGAGAAGAGAGTTCAAGGAGCCAGGTCAGAGTTTGTTTGAGAAGAGCCTCACTGTCGCACAGAGGAGGTGCTCAGCACATGTTTTCCAAGTAAATGAATGCTTGAGTGAAGCTACATCAGCTTCTCTCAACAGGCAGAAACACTCCTTGGACATCTTGGCCACTCTCCAGGCCCTGCCCAGCAGAGGAGTGCAGAGACAGGGTGTATGTATAAAACATAGACTGCTGGCAATGGTTGAGAGACAGCCCGAACTGACCTACTCTGGTGATAGGATGGACAAACACCCTAACTGTCATGCTAGAAACCTCATCCAATGACTGAGGGAACCGGATGCAGAGATCAACAGCCAGGCCCCAGGTGGAGCTCCAGGAGTCCAAATGGCGAGAAAGAGGAAGGTTTGTATGAGCGAGAATTGTTGAGACCAAGATTGGAAAAAGCACAGGGACAAATAGCCAAACGAATGGAAACACATGAACTATGAACCAATAGCTGAGGAGCCCCCAACTGGATCAGGCCCTCTGAATGGGTGAGACAGTTGATTGGCCTGATCTGTTTGGGAGGCATCCAGGCAGTGGGACTGGGACCTGTCCTCAGTGCATGTGCTGGCTGTTTGGAACCTGGGGCTTATACAAGGACACTTGGCTCACCCTGGGAGGAGGGGACTGGACCTGCCTGGACTGAATCTTCCAAGTTGAACTCAATCCTCAGGGGAGTCTTTGCCATGGAGGAGATGGGAATGGGGGGTGGGCTGGGGAGAAGGTGAGGGGCAGCGGTGGCATGGAGGAGAACAAGGGAATCCGTGGCTGATATGTAAAATTAAATTATTAAATAAAATTTAAAAAAATCTCACCATAATTTAACACTTCCTGAAGAGTCACCCTCAAGAGGAATTGGGCTAGGCATAAGAATCTTCTGAAAGCTATGTTCAAACACAGATCCCAGGTTCCCTCTAGAGTTTTAGAAGTCTGGAGTGGTCAGGATCATCACAGAGGTCTGATATGGAGCATTTTATACAACTCCCCAATTCAAGCCATTGACCTTCCCCAGAAACATACTTTACCTCTTGCTGGCCCTAATACCAGATGAATTGCATGTGTTTCCAGGAGTACCCCATTCTCCCTCAGTGCTGAACTTCCCCTATTTCCTGAACAGCTTGATGCTTTGTGAGTGCTATGTCCTGTGGCTTAGCATCTTTTACAGTGTCTAAATGGGGAAAACACTCAACCTCCCAAAACCCACTTAAATGTCATGTCTCCTGACCAAGTAGAGCCCCAAAGAGCCCTGTTCAGAGGTTCAGGCAACGCTCATAATTAATTTGTTGTTTTCTCCTATTGCAGAATGATGAGAGAAACATCGATATCCAGGGAGGAATCCTACTGTATTGAGAGGAGACTCAAAGCAGTTTTCCAAATTTAATTTCATTCCCTGGGGATGGGCAACAGAACTGAACTCCATCCAAAAAGCCTTGGGCAGTCCAAAGTTCACACTACCTATATAATAATTTCTGGGAAATTCTTTCTTGTTCCTTTGAAGATCTTCCTCTTGTCCCACTGTCTCCCCAAAGGCATATGTCTTACTTAAGGTATCTATTGCTGTGAAGAGACACTATGACCACAGCAACTCTTATAAGGGTAAATATTTAATTGGGCTGGCTTATAGTTTCAGAGGTTCAGTCCATTACCATCATTTACCATCATTTTGGAGAATGGTCGCATGCAGGCCGACATGGTGCTGGAGAAGGAGCTGAGAGTTCTACATCTTGATCAGCAGGCAACAAGAAGTGAACTATCTACCACACTAAGCATAGCTTGAGCAAAGGAGACCTCAAAGCCCATCCCCTACAGGGACACACTTTCTCCAACATGACCACACCTATTCTAACAAAGCCACACCTCCTCATAGTGCCACTCCCTATGAGAGTCGTTTTCTTTCTTTCTTTCTTTTTTTTTTTTATTTTTTATTTTTGCGACAGGGTCTCTCTGTGTAGCTTTGCACCTTTCCTGGAACTTACTTTGTAGCCCAGGCTGGCCTCGAACTCACAGAGATCCGCCTGGCTCTGCCTCCTGAGTGCTGGGATTAAAGGCGTGCGCCACCACTGCCTGGCCATACCACCCTGATCGTGACGATCTTGTCTGGTTGTTTTCTTTCAAACAACCACAGCATGCATGCGTAGGATTTCCCAAACTCCAGCTCAGCCATCCCCAAGATCGGGAGCATTGCAGCACCAGAACAGCAGGGTTGAACAGACAGCTCGAAAGCTTATCCCATCTACGGAGCTCCAACTGCCAAGAAGCCTAATGGGAACACTGAACTAACCCTGGGCGGGGAATCCAGCCGAAGACAAAAGCCCATTTCAGAAGAAGAAATCTTTTGAGTTGGAGATGTAGGTGGTTGGAGTCCTACAGCACAGAGTGAGCAAACCCCCTCTCCTGGGAGGTATTATCTCTGTCAGAGACTCCCTGGCATCTCCTGCTCCCCTGCTGCGTGGCAGCTTTCAGAGCCCCCATGCTCTCTTTATCGAACCATTTGAATCCATAATTCCAACTCAAGAACATTTTCGATGTAAAAAGGAGAAATGTTTGATTTAATGTTATAGCCTTGGGCTTTACCCTCGGGAGGAGAGTGGGAGGGAGGAGAGACTGCGCTTCCTCCTCACAGACAGTGGCATCTGCTACTGGTGGGAAAATGCCCAGGGCTTCGCCTTTCCACACAATTACTCCTGGGCATGAAAATAAAATCAGCCCTCTCTCCTCCCCAATCTGCCAGCCTTTTTACATCTCTGAAAATAAGCTCCGTGCAAGCCGGCAACTTGACAGGCTGTCCGGCTCCAGTGCCGTGGCCATAGTGCAAGGTGAAGGGAAGGCTCTGGGGCAAAGCAGGAGCCTTTCGGCACAGCTTCAAGAGGCCACCAAAGGGACTCCAGACAAGCATGAGAGAGCATATCAGAGTAGAGTGTCCTGTGGGTGGCTCTCCAGGGTCTGCCTGTTTCAATGACTGTCTTCTTCGGATTAAAGTCGAGCTGTTTCTAAATGCACACATCATCTTCTTGGAAATGCAGTGACAAGGATAGGAGAAAACAAAGTAGATATCGCTAAGTCAATGTCACTGAAAGTCTTCATCCACGTATAGTCGTAGAAGTCCCAGCACCCTCGGGGGCCCAGCTGGTATCTCGTGGAGTTGTGAAGAGGGTGGGGGAAGAGTCAGGTGACTCCTTTGTATAATTGCAGACCACATAAATCACTGGAACTCCAGCCTCTAAGGACCAATGTCCACTGGAAAGATTAGTCACATGAGTTCATTTGGGCTTCACCCAGTGTATCAGATTTCAAAGTGGAAGAATTCCTCCTTGGCACACCCTCTGATCCTGAGCAAGTGCTTTGTGGTTTGGGTACATATGGACACTAGGTGACCACACTGACTGACTACCAGGCCAATGCACTCTGTGGGATTCTAGCCACACTCACTCCACAGTCCTCTTACCAGCTGGTTTGGCTAAGGTAGCATGTTGGCCATGAGAACAGCCTAGGACACGGTCTGGCTTGGGGGACCCCACCAATCAGGCACAATCACAACCTACCTGAGTTGATCCAAGCTCGCTCATTGCTTAGACAACGTGAAATTCCAGTATCAAAAGAAAGTGTCAGCAAGTGTTAAAGGGAACACAAACATTCTGCACACCAAACAGGCAGACAATGCTCACACCTATTTGCCAAGGTACCACAAAATTACTTTGTAAAAACCACACGTATTTATTTAATTTTACAATCATTAAAGTAATAATGGGGTAAAACTTTCTTGATTCATTTCTGTTTCTTTTATATTATTTGCATTAGTTTTATCTCTGCTGAATGTATTTTTAAAGTTTGTGTTAGTATGATAACAGCACTTAACATTGATCTTAATTAAATTCACAGTGTACAGTACTTTCTTATTGTACTGTGGATCTCTAGAAGATGCCCATCTTCCTTCCTGGAAACTTTATCTTTAAACTTCACATGGCATTTATTTTGAAACTCAAGCTAGGAGAGGGAAGAGCTTACACATTTTCTGGTCTGAATACTTGGGTACAGGCAAGGTCCTTTGTTGATGTTTGATGACCTATGCAGGTCTGTGTCGGGGAGACCTGGAATCTGCGGACCTGAAAGAATGGGACGGGACTACTGTCTAGTGCTGTAGACAACCTTACTTCAGTCTCAGGGTACTTTCATACACAAATGTAGCAAAGAAAGCAATGATCCAAGGAAGGTTGTTTGAGCTCTGAATAACAGGATCAGAAAAGCATGTAAATAAATGTCAATAAGTACATATCAAATATTGACAGAACAGCCCTTTCCCAGAACTTTCTCAGGACAGACCAGTTTAAACACAATTGCCTGGCATGTACTATATATTATATCTGGGAAAGTATGAAAGCAAGGCCAAAGGCAATCCAGATTCAGGGCACACTAACTAGATTTGTTTCTATAGCTATGTTCTGACATCCAACAAGAAGAAGCATGTCTTATAAATTGAATGTAAATGTTTGTCCCAGGAGGCATGAAATCACATCCAAGAACAATACAGGAAACAAAATAAGGACACCTGAGGTAAAAGGCGTCTGTCTTTTCCCTGGAGCCTCTCTCACAGTTCCCTAAGGCATTGTTCACCATGCATCATGCTTCTGACCATGTACTGACAGTCCTTATTGCAAGAAAGGTACGTCTAACTAAAGGAAGATACACTGCAGCCATTACATGGGGTAGAGGTGGCAATGGGTAAGAAACTTGTTTAGAGTCCCAGGGTGTTTTCTCTTTTAAAAAATTAAAATCGGATTGGCCACTTTAATAGACAAGAGAGGACTCTACAGTGTTCTAGTCATGCAATCTAAATTTAATTATCTCTCTAATCCCTTCAAAAATTAAATTTATCACTTTTCTGATAGTCAATTTTGTTTCAGAGTAATAAGATCACATTGACAAGCAAAACTAATACTTAAACCAAAAATTTCATTTTAGCCAAAAAGATCCAATTTCTTCAGCAAATCTTCAATAGCTAGATCTTCTGGTGGACTAAACTGAAGGAAACCAGAGATTAAAGGAGACATAAAGAGATTCAAATTGTATTTGTCTGAGCTTTCAGCTCCCACATAACAGAGTCAGTCTTCTGATTGGGCACTTTGTTATCAGGCTGAGCTGAATTACTCTAGCAAAGAATTAAGAACCTCAAAGTCCCCATGGCTGAACATACTAGCAATTTATTTTGCTACTAATACTAAGTCCAATGAGAGACTGGCTATTCCCCAGAAGGTGTTTCCAGGTTCTGATGACTTAGGCTGCAAGGTTCCCTCATTATGTACTGTAGAACATGGCAGGCAGGTCAAAAATGCCAAGACTCCCAGTTACTCTTAACCATCTCTTAGCAAATGAGCCACATGCCCATTTTAACAGTGTGGATGCCTAAAACAGGCATGTAGCTTCAGGTAAGCTAGGAGAATGCTTAGACTAGTTAAGGAGCATTGCTTTCTTTTCTGCAGATAGAGTATGTGATTTTTACCAAAAATCAAGCTTTTCTTGGATGATTTTGAAGCCCGTCTTCTGGGAGATGTAGGTATCCCAGCTTCCACATGCTAATGTGCAAGAATTTCTGGATGGGTGTGCTTAAATGGCATGCAGCCCTTCTTTATAAGAAGAATGCGCACTGGTTGAACTGAATGCTGCAAACAAATAAAGACCTAGTTTGTGCTGAAGACACACATTTAAATATGGCAGCAATACCAACACTGTTGACAAATACAGTCCCCGATGTAGAGAATATCCAGCACTGTGGATAGGACACCGAATATGTAAGTCTTCTCCCTCCTCCCAGATTAGATGCACAACAAAATGTAAAGACTTTCTAATATACCACAGTTTCCCCCTCCAAACCACAGTCTTAAAAATCAACCATGACTTTATGAAACTAGAATACAGTCTATCTGTGGAATTTTCATTTTCTTTTCCTTAACTAAGTGAATGGAATTTCAGAAAGGATTGATCCTCACTATGGAAGTATACTGAGTCAAAGGTCCATGGAAGAGGAAGACGTCTCCATGGAGACAGGTTTCCTAGTAGTGTTCCACATCATTGGTCTTGGGGAAGTCTTCAGCCCTGGTTTACATGCGGCAGAAAGGCACTCAGAAGAGAACTCAACAGCACCTGCAGGGGGCAAATTTGTCAATGCTTCCTCTCTCTCCCCCTGCTCTCCCCCTCCTCCACTTCTACCTGCTCCCCTCCTCTTCTGCCTCTTCCAATTCTATGGATAAAGTTTAAAACTAAAAAATCCCAGTCTTTCAGTTCAATTTGCTGTTCTTACAATATTCTCACTCTATCCAGTCCTGTAACCCATTTTTGGACATTGGTGTCGGCTGTGAGAAGAAGTGAACTGTGTGTGTGTGTGTGTGTGTGTGTGTGTGTGTGTGTGTGTGTGTGTGTGTCTATTTAAGAAGAAGCAAGATGGCTATCTGTTACAGTGACCATCTGCCAGACTTCTCCATTATTTTAAGATAGTTATTTTGTCCCCACAATGGAGGGGTTTTGCATTCTGCGACATATTGGAACTGTGACTTAAATACTTTATTCTAGAAGCTGAGGAGAGCTAATGAGTGCTTCTTGCTTGTATGACCAGAGTTCTAAACCTGTCACCAAATAATTACAAATTGATTGCAGTTGTGCATACTGGGGGAAATGTAGCATTGGGTAAAGAAACCATATGTGGGTCTGGAGAGATGGCTCAGTGATTTGAGAAGGCATACTGCAGAGGGCCTAAGTTCATTTCCCAGGACCCACACTGGGAAGCTTATAATCACCTGGAACTCCAGCTCCAGGGAATCTGATGCTCTCTTCTGAACTCTACAGGTACCTGCCCATCATGTACATATCCACACATAGACAAACATATATATACCTAGTTTAAAATAAAAAATAAGTTGTTGAAACTAAAAAATTTAAGGAATTTGGCCATTAGCTGCCAGAACCTTACAAATACAAACATGGTGATGTACAAAGGGCATTGTGAGCAACCAAATTCAAGTAGTACCTGATTTATAAAGGGAACGTGTTGTGGGAAAAGATCCACATATGCCTGTAATTCCAGCACTTGAAGACTTCATCTCAAATACAAATAAAATGAAAGAAAGAAAAGGAGGAAAGTTGTCATTCATGTACTATTGGGACATTTTTTAGGTTAAGAATTTTCAGAACAATTGCATCAGCCTCAATCTAATCTACAGAGATAAATTAGAACTTCCATAAATCCCAGGAGACTCAATTTACAGCAGATTCAGTGAGAAGAATTTTATTAACTACAATAAGAATAAATAAATCAGCCTACGGTTGAAATTTAAATGAACTCTTGAAGCCAAGTATACTGGAGGAACAGGTGACTAAACTGAGTTGGTATGTTCTTGCTTAGGTAATCTGCATTTATTTGTCTTGAGGATGTAAAGGTTGATGATACCAGGGTGGAGTCTGCACTGGATAACTTTATGTCAACTTGATACAGGCTACAGTAGTTATCAAGGAGGAGGGAATGTCAATTGAGAAAACACCTCCATGAGACTGGGCTTATGGCAAGCCTGTAGGGCATAGTGCTTGATGGGGAAATTCTGAAATTCCATACCAGCCAATTGTGGGTAGTGCCACCCCAGGTGGCCCTGGGTTCTATAAGAAAGCAGACTGACCAAGCCAGTAAGTAGTTGTAGTAGTTTGAATGTAATTGGCCCCCATAGTCTCCGAGGGAGTGACACTATTCAGAGGTGTGGTTTTGTTGGAGTGGGTGTGGTCTTGTTGGAGGAAGTCTGTCACTGTGGGGGCAGGCTTTGAGGTTCCCTATGCTCTGGATACTGCCCAGTGGGTCTGTCTTGATTTTTTTGCCTGCAAGATGTAGGACTCTTGGCTACTACTCCAGCACCACGTCTGCCTGCATGCCACCATGTCCCTGTCATGATAATAATGGACTAGACGTCTGAAACTGTAAGAAAGTCACCCCAACTAAATGTTTTCTTAATAAGAATTGCATGGTCATGGTGTCTCTTCAGAGCAATAGAAACCCTAAGACAGTAGTGCTGACGGCCGCAGGAATATGTCATGAGAACTCAGCAGGTTATGGCAAAGTCACTACCTGGAGGAATCAGGGAATTCCTCCAGAGGAAGCCAAATCCCAAGGAGCTTTTGGCATTACTTGGCTTCTTATATATCAGCTCTATTCTGTTATGAAAATCATGTGTGCCTTCATAGTTTTCCCAATTGACTTTTCCCTAAGAAGGGCTAACAGTGTGGACTGATCACTCTCTGGACATACACATTCCAGGTATTTGGAGAACTGCCTCAGGAAAGGCTTTCTCTGGAATCAAATATCTCCCTTGGCCACTTTCAAGGACTAGCAGTAATAACAGCCCACATGCTAGTCTCTTGATTTAAGACAAATTCCACAAGGAGACACCGCCTAGGTCAGGTGGATGTTCAGTAATAGCTTTACACAATTTAGCTCGGACCCTCCTTTCTTACAGTCTTACTAACTTTATAGACCTCTAACTCCTTACCTAACCACTTCTAGGAATATTTAGATAACCCTGTGTGCTGACAGCTATGCTCAGCCAGAACCCCAGTTCAAGCCTCCCTGTAATTATCATCATTGGCAGCATCCGGCCAAATCCATCCCCAGATGGAGGAAAGTACCTTATCAGAAGATACCTCTGTACTCTCTAAGAAAAGACTTAAGCATCCAGGCTACCTGTTTGAGAAGGCCTGGTGGATATGCCAATTAAGCTCTACTTCTTCCTTTCCCAAATCTTACCTCTGGTTCCAGATCTCCCTTTAACTATCACCAGAGACATCTAGCTGTACACAGTTTGCCTAGTGACTGAGCACACTTTCCCCCACCCTGCAGAAAAATGGCAGATAGCTTGGACAGATAGGAGCTGTGGTGGTATTCTAATTGTACTGAAATGTGATTTTGATTGTATGTTAATAAATAAAGTTGCCTGGGTGTCAGAGCTATTAGAGCCATAGCAAGAGTGTGGCAGTGGTGGCACATGCCTTTAATCCCAGCACTTGGTAGAAGAGCTAGGTAGATCTCTGTGTGTTCAGGGATACAGCTAGCATTGGAGACATACGCCTTTAAGACCTTTAAGAGGGCTGTACATACAGACAGTGACGAGGCAGTCACGTGTTTGGGTTTACAACCAATGAAAAGGCAGAACAAAAAGACTATGAAAAGTCATACACACAGGAAGTAGCTCTCTTTCGGAGAGCTAGGACCACTGCAGGAGGAAGGGTGAGATTTTAGCTCTGAGCTCTGACCTCTTGGCTTTCTCTTTTACATTGGTTCTGTGTTTCTTATTTAATAAGACAGTTGGTTACATCTACAAGGAGCCACAGGAATAAAGAAGACAGTTTTATTTTCTCCCATTGACCTAGAAACTTATAGATTCTTAACATTTTCTATCAATCATGTTTAAGATTATAGTTGAGCACATAAGAGCCCTCTCCTTAGATATTACCTGAATTTAGCCTTTAGTTAATTCATTTCCCCATTGGTCACTTCCATTTGGGGTTGCAAATGATAATTAATGGTTATTGCCTCCCTATGTGATTCTTATCACCCCTCCCTTTTTATACCAGGACTTCCAGGGCACGTGGAGGACAGAGAAGAGAAAAGAGTATGGAAGAACTAGACGGGTAAGAACTTGCGAGGAACAAACTGAGATGGGGAAGAACTAGATTGAAGGGCTAGAAGAGAGTACTAGAGGAATGAGATGGAAGATGAGGAAGAGCCAGATAGGGAAGTACTAGCTGGGTAAGAACAAGCTGAAAAGGACCTAGATGAGGCAGAATTAAGATGAGAGAATTAAGATAGAACTTAGAGGGAGCAATAGGTAAGTATAGAGAGAAATCAGGCAAGAAAGAAGCTAGACATGAGAACAGAACTGAAGCTGTTTATAAAGCATGTTATGCCAGAGAAATTAAAGCAAGTGAACGATAGAGCTCGGTGTGCTGAGATTCTATTTCCTGAAAATAGTCCTCGCAGTTAGTAGTTCTCTCTCCTGAGCCCCTGGGATGTCCCTAGCTGGTCCCGCTAATATTATACAAGACAGTCGCACCCCCTCTGTGGCCTCTGCATCAGCTCCTGCCTCTAGGTTCCTTCCCTGCACTAGTTCCTGCCCTGACTTCCTTTGATAATGAACTGTTAAATGAAACCCTGAGTGAAATAAACCCCCTTCTCCCCAAGTTGCTTGTGGTTGTGGTGTTTCATCACAGCAATAGTAACTCTAACTAAGACAGAGCTGCTTACATCAAACCTCAGCAAAATGAAGCCAGAAGGTCATGAGGAAGAGCTCTTGTCCACTATAACCCAATAAAAACTTCACACTGAATAGCTGAAAAACACATGTAGAATAGACCACCTCAACCCTGCCTTTTCCACTACTGAATTGATATCATCCCCCTTAATCCATGTACCCAGAAACAATTATTTCCTAGGACTAATTTAAGTTTGCTCCTGTTGCTTTAAAAACCTTGCCTTCCTTTGTTTCCCTGGGTAGTCTAGAGTCTTCACTGGCACACAAATCCCAGACCACACTCCCCTGCTGTCCCCCAAAGAAACCTTTGCTTTGGAGGGTCGATGTCTTTGCCATGCCCTTTAGGTTGACTGTTAACATTCCATTGTCAACAAGGCAAACAGTCATTAGCTAATCATCTGTGTTTAGCCTTAACAGATCAAAATAAGACTATTTTGTGCATGGAAGAATTTCTAAGACGCTGGTTATGAACTGATAAGGTCAGGATAAAATGCTAGAAGAGGCTCCTGAAAATCTTAGTTTGGGGGGAAGGCAGGGTGTCTCACCTGACCATGTAGTTAGTTTGTGTTTAGTAATGGCACAGTCACTTTGACTTTTTTCCCCACATTTATTTATTTCATTTTGTGTGCATGCATGTGGTAGACCTGAACATGTTACAATATGGGAGCGGAGGCCTCTGGAAGTTGGTTCTCTCTTCCGCCATTTGGAACCCAGGGCAGGAACTCTGTCTTCAGGACCGACAAGTGACCTTAGGCATTGAGCCATCTCCCCAGCAGATCCGGGTGCCCCGTTGTTCTCGTTGAAGGTTAAAGAGTAAAGTCAAACACCTTGCTCAGAGCTTCTGGAAGGTGCTGGCTCTCTCTAGAATGGTGCACAGGAAGCTGGGGAACTGTTAGTAACAGGCACAGCAGACCCCCTAATTTCTACTCCACGGATGTGAAAACACCACATCAGACCACCCGTCCACAGCTACTAGTCCCTGTAGGAACAACCACTTCCTTCTGGCAGACAATTGTGAGCAGAACTCTGCTGTGGACCATCTTCAAGCCAGCTCTGCCATCTCAGGCCTTGAGACTGTCCTCACCTTTGTAAACAACTTGGGCTGAAAATCAGAAGGAGAGTAGAAAATCAAGGATATTTCTCGGCATTTGACATTAGAGAAGGGCTAACAAAACCCACTGAATTGAGAATCCTGAAAGTCTCCCTCTCGTCATAAAGAAAAGAACATCAGAAAATTCTAGCCCTGGTTTTAGAGACATTCTTTGGGAAAGTCCCGTGACATTTTATTTGCCAGTAACTTAGACTAACAACTGCTAATGTTCCTTGCAATTCTGAAATGCGTTTGCGTGATGGCTTTATACACATAGCCATGAAAACAATAATGACAGTGAATGTTCCAAAGGTGTGGAAGGAACACTGTGGGAATAGCTTTAGCACCCACACACAGGGGAAGCTTCCGATACTGAATGGATTGCTCCCCTTGCTAACTTCCCAGCAGGGATCCTGATAAGGACTCAACAGTTTCCAGCACTACTTGGTGTTTATTCCTCCTTCAAACCATATGTGGACAACGCTGTAGGCTAATCAAACCAGAAAGCAATCTGGAAAGTATCTGTTTATACAGCATAGAGTACCCCGCAGGTATAAAACTTACAAACAAAGGAAAAAGGCAGGGGAGGGGGGGAGGGAAGGGTTATAGTATTAGCTTTGTTCAGCTATATCCATTATGACTAAAACTTCTTCAAAAAAGTCATCAAAGAAAAAAGTCAGCTTCAAAGTACTGTCAATGATCTTAGCCCTAAGTAAGTTGGATTTTGAAAGGAAAAAAAATAACAAAACCACTTGCTTAAAAAGCAAAACCAACTTTAAAAGAAGCACAGTGAGGACTCCTCTGCATTTAAAGTGACTAAGCTGTGCCATTTCATGTGAGCCAGTGTGGTGTTTAGACAGCCACAGAGGTTGCCTGGCATCTAAGAAAGTCTAAGAAAATGCAATACCACATACTATCTGATGGGTTATACAAAACGTCTTCAGTAAAATAGCAGAGACGATACAAATTTAGTCCCTGACATTAAAAAAGAAGTGGCACCTTTGAGGGAAGTGCTTTTGATAATGGCTCTTTGAAGTCCCCATTAAAAATAACTCAACTGTTTAATTTTGCCCACTAAGAAACTTTAGGTAGTACAGGTAGCACAAGAATGGTGTCTGTCCCCATGTTGTGGCCTCCTGACACCCAGCCCAATGGAGCTGCCTTGACAATGCCTCTCTTGTACACTGGCCTGCTCTCCAAAAATATGAACCAGGTGCCTGTGGGCACTGGTGTGTCTCGTGAACTGCACTGAATACCAAATGACCTGGAAATGTCTAATCCAGCCTTTGTCAGAATAAATCACTGGAGTATCCCCATGTCCCTTGAGGGACTAGTTTATGACTGTGTGCCACATTCTGTGTAAAGCGGAGGGCCAAAGCTGACCCCATGTCACCCCTGCACATCTCAGGATGTTGTCGGATGAGGCATCAGCCCAATGGTGGTGATAAAAAGGAGGGTGGGAAGTAAAATTGTCCAAGTCCTGGAGATGCTTCTGCGTCTCTCAGCTACACTCTACTGGGTTGCTACTGAGCCCACAGGTCAGAAAACTTTCATTTCATAAAGAATGCTCCAGGAAAGATTGAAAATCAAGTCTGAGCTGATGACAAATTGCTGTCTTCTGGGGCAGGCTCAGGTATCCAAGCTTCTCTCCTCCTGAAAAGCCTGAGGTGCTGGCATGTAAGCTCTTCCTAAGCTGCTCCAGCCATGGCGTGGAGACTCTTGGCTTGACTGGCCTTCTATTGCTCGATACTTCAGTTTTCTTTTCTCTCTTGAACATTAGGTGGAGCACATTGAGTACAAGACCCTCCAGATTCAAGCTCTCTGTCACCATGAACCAGGCTTCCCTTTTTGTTTCTGTCTTTTCCCACCATAACTGACATTTATTTTTTGTCCCCCTGTTCCATGAGCATTAAATCAATTGTATTTACTCTATATACCTGAATCTGCCACAGACTGGAAATTATATGAAAGTGATTTCTCATTATATTAATAGTGTTGAGCTATGAAAAAGTATTACACAGTCTTGTATCCATATTATATCTGGAATCCAGGAGTGGGGACACAGACTGAAAGTGTTCATCTTATCACATCAAGGTATCAAAGGCCAAAAGCAGGCTTTACTTGTCCTTTGCTCAACCTGTGTCAATTTTTAAACTCATTCAGTGGTGGGCATTTTAATTATTTTGTTTGGGAGACATCTATAAGTAGAATTAATTTCACTATTGAACCTTTACAGTCACTGAACTCACTCAAATCACAGCCCTCTTGTTCAAGGTCTTGGTTTCAGTTTGAGTTTTCATTTCACACATGGCTTCTCTGGATCATCACTTTTGCTGTGACTATTTTTGAAACCCTTTTTTACAATTGAAATCGCATATCCAGCACTGATACAGAACTGGACGAGGGAAATGAAGTACAACATTAAGTGCTTTTTCTGGGTGTTCCTAAATATAAGCTGTTTGTGTCTTCAGAGCCTTCTTAAGACTTCTGCCCTTCCTTAAAGACATTTATTAATATTAGCCTGATGTGCAGATTTCTCCGTTGGTACTTTCACCCACCTGAAGGGCACTGCCAGACCATCTCCATGAGATATTCTCTCCCCCCACCATGACATACTACCTCCCCACCCAGAGCTGGGACTCAAGATGAATTTTTATGTGTAATTTGTGTGCAGATCTTCAAAAGCAATTTCTTGTTGTATTCTGTCGGTTTTTAATTTTCTTGCTCCTTGAAAAAATTGAGTGGATTAGAAGACATTCTTTCAAGCTGAACGTGGTGACTCACACATGTAATTTCAACTCTTGAGAGGGAAAGACAGAAAGAGTCCCATGAATTTGAGGCTATCCTGGGCTACAGTGTGAGATCTTATTTTAAAAAAACAAAAACTCAAAAAGTAGTTATTTTTCACTTAAGCCAAATTACAACACTTATTCTGTTTAGGATTCCATGGGACTTAGTCCAAGTTGATCCAAAGATGTAGCAGCTATCAGATGAATATCTAGTTCATTATCAAAACCAAAGGAGTTGGTACTTTACATCAGTATATTTTCCTCCTTTTTTTTTTTTTCTGTTTGTATGTTTGTTTATTTTTGTTTTCTGCTGTTTAGTTTGAGATGGGATTGAGGCTGGCCTCCAATTCCCCATTTATCCTAGGATGACCTTGAACTCCTTCCCGGTCCTCTTGCCTCCATATCTAGTGCTTGTATGACAGGTAGGTCTTCTTTGGCACCAAACAGCACTAAAAATGAATTGTTAAAAGCCATTTATAGGGGCTGGAGAGATGGCTCAGTGGTTAAGAGCACTAACTGCTCTTCCAGAGGACCCAGGTTCAATTCTCAGCACCCATATGACAGCTCACAACTATCTATAACTCCAATTCCAGGGGGTCCAACACCCTCACACAGATCACACAGATGTATATGCAGGCAAAGCACCAATTCTCATAAAATAAATAATTTTAAAAAGTCATTTATATAGGGTGTGTGTGTTATTATGCTTTCAGGAAAAGTCGGGGAGACTTTTTCTTTTTTCCTTTTTTAATCTAAGGGCTCCAAGTGTAATAGAATTCTTCAAGCAGGGGCCCACGTCCACTCTGTAACAGTCCTCTATTCACAGCAAAGACTAGCTGAAGGAGACCTCCATCTCTTCATTACAGCCTGTAGTACCTGCTGGCTCTGTGGTCCTAGCCAAGGAGTGAAGGTATAGCAGAAGGAGGAGGAAGATTGGCCCCTAAACCTTGAGCCTGCCGACTCGCATGGGATCTGCTGCCTTCTCCAGAAAGGTTTTCATTTTATGATCTGCTCTTTCTCGCTTAGCTCTCTGCTAGCTACCCTCTTGACCTCAACTAAGCCTGCTTCATTCCCATACTGCAGAGTAATGCCTGGCCGGGGAGAGGGGGGGAGGAATCAGCCATGCTTAACACTGTGCTTACCCAGGAAGGCACTGAAACACTTCACCAAATGTGAAGTAGAGCCAACATGCCCCTTGGAAACGTATTTCCATAGGTGAGAATCCAAACGCTTCCCCATCCTGTGGGAAGGCTGCAAAGAGACAAGTTCATTGCTGCAGATTGTAAGATGGCTAAGATCCAAGAAAGTGTGGCCATTAAGACGAACGCAAAATGGGGAGGCACCATCTGTTTACTATGCAAAGCAAGCAGAAGCAGACATCTGGGGAGCCAGGAGGCAGGGTGGACAGAGAGCTGAACTGGAATTCAGAAGGCCTTAGCTCCTCCTGGTGCGACTTTAAGGAGAGCAGTCAAACATCTCAACGACTGTTTCCTCGGGAGCCTATCCCAACACTTCCAAACTCGAAAGACCTTGTTCTTGACCCCAGCTGACCTTTTCTGCTAATGCAGACAGACTGGAGCACTCTGTTCATAACAGAGATTCAAAATTCGATTGTAAACGTCCAAGGGCATCCTAATTAGGGAGGCAGTGGGGCTGTGGCTATTTCTGACATAGTTCCAATGCCCTTGAAAAGGCCGTCTGTCTGCCCCTAGCTGTCAGTGTGCTGAACAGTCTTTGCTAACTGAACCAGCAGCAACAGCCATATGCCTGTCAAAACTCCAGTGACCCTCACAGCATGAGCAGTCACTGTAACAGGGCCCCAGACCTCAGTGGGCCTTGAGACCTTGGCACAACTGACTCCATGGTGGAAGTACCATTCAGACTGTAAAACTCAGCGTGGAGACAGCGCTACCTGCCCAAACTAAAACAAGGACCTAATCCACCAATGTCTCTAAATGTTCTAACCTTGCTTTTGGGCTTCTGTAGTTCCACCTCTGGCTAACTATTCTTGTTAACTGAAGTATGTCAACCCAGAACATGGCTTTTGTGCTTAGAAGCTCATCCTGAGAAAGGCTCAGTGCTACACTGGGATCCTGAACACCTAGTGTAGTCTCCTGCTGGCTAATGAAGACTTTCTATTGGTGTAAACCCATGTCTGAGCAGTCTACACTAGTGAATATCCCCAAAACAGTTTCTACACTTTATTTCATGTACAGGAGGTTGGGAGATTCAGTTTCTTTGTAAACTAGAATGGGTGCCCTTTCCAAAGTCATTTCCTATAACTTTTGGTAATGAGTTAAAAGAAAAGCTGAGCCTGGGAGAGGTTTCATGTCTTGAAACCAATGGTGGCAAGCAGCTAGACCCTACTTCAGAGGGAAGGACAGGGGCTCATTTTAACACTTCTCTCCTGGACTCCAGTACCACAGAAGTAAAACCACACTCTTCCGAATAGGAAGGACTCTAAGTCCCATTAGCTTCATGTGTCTTTTTAGAATTTCTGTCCCAAGAGTAGGCATGGCAGCACAGGCTTGAAATCCCAGCACTGGGGAGACACAGAGGAGTCACTACTTCAAAAACAGCCTCGGCTATATAGTAAAATCCTGCTTCAAAAAATATATAAATAAAATAAAAATAAACCACTTATTCACTGAGGATCAACTCACCAAATCTTAAAACTGCTATTAATTTCTAGAACAACACCAAACTTTGACACAAGTTAGAGCTCAGAAACTTTATAAACATCACAAAGAAAAGTGGTATTGAGGGCTGGAGAGATGGCTCAGAGGTTAAGAGCACTGACTCCTCTTCCAGAGGTCCTGAGTTCAATTCCCAGCAACCACATGGTGGTTCACAACCATCTGTAATGAGATTTGGTGCCCTCTTCTGGCCTGCAGTCACACATGCTGTATACATAATAAATAAATAAATCTTTAAAAAAAAAAAGAAAAAGAAAAAGAAAATGTGGTATTGAGTCATGATGTTAGGCTCGTCTCATCTGCCAATGACCAGAATGGTTGACACCTTAGGAATAATACGATTTCTATGTCACTGTAATTCAATAACATAAAGTAGCATTGAGAAGAGAAGCATTTATTTTCGATGTAAATGTCCCTGAGAAAAGCCAAACTAAGAGAAGAGCATGCCATGAGGGTCAGTTTGCCGAGCTGAGACCATAGCTGACTAATGAAAGTGACAGGCTGAAGGAAACCCCAACTTAAAACAGCACATGTCTTTGTCTCTTTAGTTCTTCTCTCTCTCCTTACATCCACAGACTCTTTGTTCGTTTGTTTGTTTGTTTGTTTTTCAAGACAGGGTTTCTTTGTGTAGCTTTGGAGTCTGTCCTGGAACTTGCTCTGTAGACCAGGCTACCCTCAAACTCACAGAGATCCACCTGCCTCTGCCTCCCAAGTGCAGGGATTAAAGGCTCATCCATGGACTCTTAAACTGGTATTCAACCTACTTTTAAATGATATAAAGAAAAATATCTTTTAATATTATTAAAAACCATTTCTTTTATGAATGCTTATCACAAATGTTAAGATTCTTCTATCAGATATAGTTTAAATTTATTATGTATAGACTTCATAGTCTCTTTAAAAATCTATCACATTTTACCTATTTATATATATATGTGTGTGTGTGTGTGCGCGCGCGCGTGCGTTTTAAAGGGAAGAACAATTCCATGGCTGGCACAGAGGACAACTTGCAGGAATCAGTTCCCTCCTTCCAATACTGTGGAATAATTTTAAAGATTTGTCACCCGAATTGGTTTAATAAAACACTAATTGGTCAGTAGCCAGGCAGGAAACATAGGCAGGGTGACTAAACTAAGGATGATGAAAAGAGGAAGGGTGGAGTCAGGAGTTGCCAACCAGATACAAAGAAAGTAAGATGAGAATGTCATATTGAAAAACGGTACCAAGCCATGTGGCTAAGCATAGGTAAGAATTATGGGTTAATTTAAGCATAGGATTTAGTTATTAATAAGTCTGAGCTATTGGCTAAGCATTTATAAGTAATATTAAGCCTCCAACTCAATTATTTGGGAAGCAGCTACTGGGTATTTGAGAGTTGCTAGCTGGACATAAAAACATCTGCCTACATTCCACTATGTGAGTTCCAGGGATTGAACTCAGGTCATCAAACTTGGCAGTAAGGGCCTTTACCAACTGAGCCATCTCACAGGCTGTCTCACAGGCCTTCATTGACCTTTAAGACACACTTCAAACTTCGGATAGTTACTTATTGAAATAAGTAAATGCTAGAATGGTTTTGTTTTCTTCATTCTGATGAGTCTTAAAAATAGACAATTTTATTAATGTAAAGTAACTATCTGAGAGACCTCAACCATGGAGGGAAAGAACTCTAGCTTTTGATTATTTTCACCAAAACTCAGATTGCTTTTTTTTTTTTTTTTTTGCTTATTATCTTCATTTCAATTATTTCCTGTACAGACATGTCAGAATAACATCAAGTATGGTGGAATCATTTGTATGATTTTGATCCAGTTGAAATCCTCATGTACCTGTGGCTTCAAAAGAATCTTCTAATTTGTCCCCCATCATCATGGTTTCTTTCCTGTTGCTGTGACAAAATACCCTGGCAGAGGCAATTTAAGGGAGAAAGCATTTCTTTGACTCGTAATTCCAGATTACAGTCCATCATGGAAGGAAATTCAAAGCAGCAAGAACTTGAAATAACTGGTCACATCACTTCCACAGTGGAACAGAGAACAATGACTAACTGAATGCATGTTTGTGCTCAGTTTACCCTCTCCATTTTATATAAAAATGCTCAGGATCTACTGCTCAGGGAATAGTCTCATCCGTAATTAAAATGTGTCTTCTCACTTTAATTAACTCAATCAAGACAATCCCTCACAGATATTTCCAGAGGCTCAACTTAATCTAAACAAACCCTCACAAGTCTGCCCAGAAGCTTGCCTCCTAGATGCCAAGTTGACAATTAATACCATCACAATATCTTGACCTCTGAACTTAATATGGGTAGATATGGCAATATTTTGTTGTACTCTAATAAAATATGCCTGAAGCTACCCAGGACCACAGGAGATTGATCCAGTCTAAAAGAAACAGAGCCAGGCAGTGGTGGCACACAACTTTAATCCCAGCACTTGAGATCTCATGTCTTTGCTCCCAGTATTTGGGACACACACACGCCATTAATCCCAGAACTGGGAAGGCTGAGACAGGAAGTGATATGGCTGGGTGGAGAAAGGCATATAAGAAGTGAGGAGACAGGAAACTGAGGTCTTTCAGCTGAGGACTCAGAGGCATTCAGTCTGAATTCGTGGAGACAATATTTTCTCTTTTTGGCTGAGGAGTTGTCCAGGTGAGAAGTGGCTGTGGCTTGTTTCTTCGGAACTTTCAGCATTTTCTCCAATATCTGGCTCTGGGTTTTTTTATTACAAGACCATTTAGGATTTGTGCAACAGGTAAAGATCCTTATTCAATGGCTTATACAATGTGCAACTCTAGGAAAACTAAATGACCTCTCTCAGTCTGTTTCATCATCTCTAAGTCCAGGAACAACAGCATCCTGTC
Source organism: Peromyscus leucopus (assembly GCF_004664715.2). Lineage (NCBI taxonomy): Eukaryota > Metazoa > Chordata > Mammalia > Rodentia > Cricetidae > Peromyscus > Peromyscus leucopus. The sequence continues at coordinate 42,258,953 of NC_051068.1, forward strand.
TCAGAGGGGTGTAAGTATAGGGACCTGCTGTGGCACCAGGTCACAAATCATGAGTCAATGCTAGTCTCATTGTTTATTTCTCTTTAGTTTTCAATTAGTTTTCTTTTCTTTACCATATTTCTAGTATGGACTGCCCCCACTTTTTAATAACGATCGAAAGATAATTGTCTCTTATTTAACCACATATTGTGTGCTAACAAAATCTAGCATAGTGTTTTACTCTTCTGGTTTCTTTAGAACAGTGCATGCATTAGCAGCTGGTCTAGGAAGCAGTTTTCCTTGAGATGTTGATATGTACATCACTGTTACCTCTGTTGATGCTACTTCTGTGCGCTTTGAATTGTTTCTTCAAAATTAAAAAATACAACGTTTTCAGACAATATAGCAACTGAGAAAATAGTTACCATGTCTTTGATATAATAATTACACATAATTACAGTAAATTTGTCACCCTTCAAGTATATATTTCAAAGTATGTTGTTTTAAAAGTATTCATGCATTATATAGCTCATGTATCAGTATTTAGATCATGCCCATGTTTAAAGAGGTCATAGATGCATGTATGTGCATATACATACATGTCATGTGTAGAGCTGTGTATATATACTTAGTTTTTATAATTTGGGTTTGTATAAATATTTTCCCCACTGGGTGCAGTGGCGCAGGCCTGTAATGATAGCGTTCAAGAGGCTAAACTGGGAAGATCAAGAATTTGAAGCTATCCTGAGGTACAAACTGAGTTCCAGTCCAGCTTAGGCCACAGAGTAATTGTATCAAAATAATTAATTAATTAATTAATTAAAATCCTAGCCTTCACCACTAGAAGTAGAAGGCAAAAAATACTATGTAGGTAAATACTCACATGAGGCTGAGACTCACAGGATGCCAAGAGGAAAAAAAGTTGCAAAACCAAGAGATAAATGTTCTGATTTTTGCAGTCAAATTTACACATTGATGCATTGGAAAATACATCATTCATTCATTTATTCATCCAATGCATATGCACACAGTACCTGCTGCATGCTAGGTACAAGGCTAGGCACCAGTAGTCAGAGGTGAACAAAACTGGCATGGTCCTTATGTTATAATTTATTTAAAAATGGCAGAAGGCGACCTTAGCACATTGGAGCCAAGGGGCCCCAGAAAGTCATACCATACAACAGAACTCACCTGGAGGGTTTATTAGGGAGACAAGAGCTGAGGAATGAAAAAGAAGAGGAAGAAGAGAAGAGAGAGAGAGAAGGGGCCAGAGAACGGCGGGAGAGAAAGAGACAGGGGTGGGCAAAGCCTGCCTTTTATAGGGGAATGCACAAAGCGGGCGCTCTTAGTGACTGCAGCTGAGGACATACCCTGTCCGAACCCTAAGGACAGGCCAGTACAGTTGCCTGAATACTAACACCTCACCCTCCACACAGATTCCACTCCATCAGAGGAAGCAGAATTTCCTGCTCCTCCTCAGAAGAATGAGCTTTCTCTTTTACTTTCTTTACTGTGCAGGTTCTATCGCAAGGTCCATGTGACTGTTTGGGGGCTGAAACAGATTGTGGAAACATTCCTGGGGGTTCCTCTAGCCCCAGATGAAACACCCTTCACCCAGTCTACCTGGAAGGGTTAAGCAGAGTACCTGTGACCATTCTCAGAGAGGTTACTCTGCGCTGTCTCAGTCTATTACTGAGGCCTGAGGTCTGAGAATTACAAAGGTACACAGCTCCTATACTGGACCTTAAATGGCCTAGCAACTAGTTTTTTTGTTTTGTTTTTTAATATTTATTTATTTTGCATAATGGCCTTTTTCCCCTCCTTCTTCTCCTCCCAGTCCCTTTCCCCATCCCCCTCTGTTCTCACTCCCCAATCCACCCCTCCTTTGTCTCTGTTTAGGAAAGGGCAGGTCTACCTGCCTATCAACAAAACATGGCACATCAAGTTGCAGTAAGACTCCTCTGCTTGTATTAAGGCGGGGCTAGGCAACCCAGTATGAGGAGTACGGTCCCCAAAGCAGGCAACAGAGTTGAAGACAGCCCCTGATTCCACTGTTAGGAGTCCCACAAGAGGACCTAGCTACACAACTGTAACATGTGAAGAGTGCCTAGGTCAGTCCTATGCAGGCTCCCTGATTGTCGGTTCAGTCTCTGTGAGCCCCTATGAGACCAGGTTAGTTGATTCTGTGAGTTTTCTTGTGGTGTCCTTGACCCCGTTGACTCCTACAGTCCTTCCTCACCCTCTTCTGCAGGATTCCCTGAACTCTGCCCAATGTTTGGCTGTGGGTCTACATCTGTTTCCACCAGTTCCTGGATGACGCCTCTCCGATGACAATTGGACTAGGCACCAATCTGGTCACAGGAGATGGCTAGTTCTGGCTACATATCCACTGTTGCTAGGAGTATTAGATGGGATCATCTTTATAGATGTCCCTCAACCGAAGAATGGATAAAGAAAATGTGGCACATTTACACAATGGAGTATTACTCAGCTGTTAAAAACAAGGACACCAGGAAATTTGAAGGCAAATGGATAGAACTAGAAGAAAAATCATCCTGAGTGAGGTAACTCAGACCCAGGAAGACAAACATGGTATGTACTCACTAGTAAGTGGATATTAGCTGTAAAATAAAGGATAACTATGCTACAATCCATAGACCCAGAGAGACTAGGTAACAAAGAGGGTTCACAGGGGAAATACCCAGATCTCCCCAGGAAGGAATAGAAGAGATTTTGTGAGTGTATTGAAGGTGGGTGGGGATGGGAACATGATCAATCAGGTTGGAGGTGGAACTGATGGAAAGAATATTGAAAGAGATTACTGGAAATAAGTCGGGGGAGGCATTTTGGGGTGAGGTAAAAACCTGGCACAAGGGAATCTCCCAGGAATCTGCAACCAGTTTTTTGTTTTGTTTTGCTTTTTTAAATCAACTGTAGATGTCAATACTTTATGGTCACTCTCCTCTGCACCTGTCACAAGAGAACAAAAGTCATCACTGCATAGGCTTATTCTGTGAGCATTTGGACTCATAGAGGCCCACTCCCCTTCATTATGCTCCTAAACCTGCAATGGTGCCCTAGAGAATCTCCTTTCCAGGGAATTTCTTGGGTTTAGGAACAGGTGTATTAGTTGGCTCGAGGTTCTGAAACAAACTTCCATAGGTACTATTTAATGCCGGGCATTTACTTCTCTGGGTTCTGCAGGCTGATGAATTCAAGATCCAGGAGCTGATCACCAGTTCATTTCCTGGTGAAGGCTCCTTCCTGAACTGCAGTGAGCTATTTCTTTAAAATACTGAATATGATGCCCAGGGACAAAGAGTCTCGAAAACACAGCACATCTCCGAACTGTGATATCATAACACATACTCCAGGGCGTTTGGCTCCCAGGTCCTGGCTCATGACTTGTGCGGCCTTGTTCTTTTCTAAATGGCTAGAGGTTAAAGTATTTGACCCTCTTCCCTTAGTCCCTGAAGCCACTTCAGAATAATAAAGGTGCAAAAAAGTCTTCTGTTATTATGTTGGAGCTTTAGGCCACAGAAAGCAAAATCTCCCTCTGACCTCTGTCCTCCTTTCATGCTTCCCAAAGATGGACCACAGAAACAATTCTTTCCCTTGCTCAATGCATGCCATAAAAACTAAAAATTATTCTCCATTTCCCCTTGCTCTTCTGTCTTCAAGCTGGCTATAAAGAAATTATCATAAGATCCACCCCACACACCCATCCCTCACCCCAGCCCTACCTCCAAAAGGGGCCCTGCTCCATGCCTCACAGTAAGGAATACTGAACACAAAGGTCAAGAAAAATCTGGACATGTTCTCTGCTTCTTCCCTTGGTCTAGAAGAATTAGACCATGGTGTTTAGTTCAATAACATTTCTATACAGTTGTCAGAGTTCTGAGAGCTTCCAGATGATGGAACACAGGAAGGTTCTAGAGAGTTCTCTGCACGCACAGGGCATGGAAGTTCTATTCCCTTCCTCCATGCCTTGCGCTTCCATTTCCTTTATATCATGCTTATAGCAAACCCATAGACACGTTTCCTTGAACTCTGTGAGCTGCTCAAACAAATTAACCTTGAAGAAGAGACTGTAGAAACCCCTACTCAAAGACATTGGTCAGATGCACAATTCATAATTAGGAGTAGCAATTGGCATCTAAAGTTGGGGGCATTCTTGGGGACTAGCACCTCAATCTATGAAATCTTATGCTATCTTGCAGCATAGCTTGCAAAATTAAATTGAATTAGAGGACACTTGTGGGGGATCAGCCCCCACTTTTACAACCCAGGGTACTCTTGAGTATGGAGAAGTGAGAAATATTAGTTGGAAAGAGACACCTAGATGACGAGAGGAAAGATAGAAACAGGACAGCCTCGGGAGGGCCTGGATCCTTATCCACTAGCCCAGAACTTTATTCCAAAGGGCTTTTTATCAAAATGCCAAGGGAAGAGCAAAAGACCTCCCCCTTGCTCTGTACAGCCAGGTGTAGACACTTCCAAGCACCTGGTACTCAGGCCTGTGGTCCAATCATCCTCTTTATGCAGATCTGCTGGATAAAGCCACTAGAAACCCACATGGGCTCCAGCAGACACTTACCTAGTGTCTGCTCCATATTTGCTGCTAAGCTACTGGTAAGAAAAAAATCTTCACATCTCACAGGTCATAGCATTTACTTTCCTTCTCCAGCCTCATAGGTTGCATGCATGTCACTTTGGAGACCGTGTTATCAGGGGATTTCATTTAGCCTTTTTATCTTTAAAGCAAAGTAGATCTTGAAGAGCTCACTTTAATGGTAGCAACACAAGCTAGTTGTTAGCCTGCCTCCTTTGAGTAGAGTATTAGAACAGGTGTGGAGAGGAAAAATCCATTTAAAGATTCCCTTTGCCCTGCTCTAACTGACTTGCTTCTTCATCAGAATGACTCAATAATTTGCCTACCAAAAACTGAATAACCATTCCCACAAAATTGGTGATTAATATTAGTTCTGTTTATCTACAGAATAGCAAGGTTCTGAAATGAAATCCAAGATACCAACCAAATCTGCAGGCAACATGCCCATGCTCAGGAGCCACTGAGCTGGCTGGCAGGACAGAGGAAAGAGATTACCGGAAGGAGTGAGTTTCCTGTTGCCAAGCCGAGAATGTGGAAAAGGGAGGAAGAGCCAAGCCTTTGCTATGGCTAAGCAGAGAAGCCAGTGCTTCAGATCTCAGACTCCCTTGGACAAGGAGCAAAAAGCAAAATGTGCAAACATATGATTCATTCATATGTGGGTATGGGAAATACCCTCATCGTACAGCAGGAAGCTCAGAAATTGGATTATCATCCGGTACTACCCTAATAATAGCTGCAAGAACTACAGGCTGGAGGGGTAGAGGTTTGCTGGTTGGAATGGGGACTATGACTCAACACACACACATTTCAAAAATGACTAACAATGTGGAGCTAATGGGCATACTAATTAGCTTGAATGAGACAATCATTTCACAATATACACGTTTCAAAACATCAAGTTACACACCTTAAATAAAATTTTATGTTAAAAAAATATCTTGATAAAATTACAAGATCTCATTTCCTAACCTAAAGTCAAAAGCGGAATTCAAATCATATTTCTATGGAAGTTTTAAAATGTGCACTAAAACTAGAGACGATGTGGCAGTGTAATGCAATGATTTTCCAACTAGAGCAGGCACCAGAACCATCTGGAGGGTTTTTTTAAAGCACGATTTCCTGGGTTCTGCACAGATGGACTCAGTAAGTCTGGAATGAGATCTGGGCAATGCTGGCTGTGAAGACACTGGCCCTCTGGAGGCCAGGAGAGTCCTCACCAGCACTAGGATCAGACAGCAGTCTCAAAGCTGAAGGAAGGTGTCTGTGTCTTTGAGGTACCTATCTATGGTACTTTGTTAAGTGCGCTGAAATGGAGTAGTACAGGTTTTCCTACCAAGAATTGACATGCTCCTTTAACAAACACCTAATAATGTAGATGAAGCTTTGTAACTGAGAGGTGGGCCAGAAGGGTTTTGAGGGACATTCTAGAACTAGCCTAGGTTTCTAGGAATAGATCGCTGTGAGAGATGTTGGTGGCTAATGGTCATTCTTTTAATATCTCAGTAGGAAGAGAAGCAGGCTATTGGAAACTACAGGAAAGTCAATCTTTGTTGGAAGGTGGCAAAGAACATGGGGAACAGTGTTCAGGTGTTTTGTAGAAGGTAGAATTTATAAGTAATAAAATTAGATATTTAGCTGAGGAGATTTCTAAACAGTGTCAAAGGAGTGATTCGATTCCTAAAGGCTACTTAACATAAAATGGGAGAATATAGAAATAATGAGAATGTTTAAGGAAAGAGAAAAGAACAAGAGCTTATATATAATTGCAAAAAGTAAGCACGTGCTCAAGACTTGATAAAGATGGAGGCACATGTGTGTATGACAAGAGTCATTTCAAAAGAGGCCAGGAACATGGAAGGGAACTTGCCAACTGAGACAGGGAAAACAAAGTGGAATGGAAAGACAAATGCTCCACTGGGCATTTCAGGCGGCAGGGACAGAGCTATCTAGATGCAAGCATGCTTGATCCTCCAAAGGAAAAATTAAAGAATAAAGAATGTTGGAACATGCTGATGATTTAGAGACCACCGGGATCACATTTAGAAAGAGCCCAAGGGACAGAGCTGACTCCTTCCTGGTTTGGGAGGTAGGACCTTCCCAGGAGACAAGAGTGATTCCCTGTGGAGCCAAAATGAGAGCCAGTCCACCAAGCACACAAGAAGACCGGAGCAGACAGAAGGTCATTAAAAGCCGTAAGAACTAATGGAATTCCTCTTGATTTGGGACTTGGCTAGACCCATCCCTCCTCTCTTCCTTCTGACAATGTCTGTCTCCTGACCATTCTACCGCTGCACTTGTGTTACTGATTTCTTTTATGTTTATTTATTATAAAACTAAAGAACAAAATGTAAGATAAAAACCTGAAGTGGGTCACAAGCTACCTTGGAAAAGCCCTTCCGCCATCACTTCCTGGCTTGAAAAAATCACTCAGAGGCTTAATATAAATTGTAAATGCTTGGCCAATAGCTAAGGCTTTTTACTAACTCTTACAACTTAACCCATTTCTATCAATCTATGTGCTGCCCCGAGGCTCCTGGCTTTTGCCTCTATCCCGTTTTGTGTGACTCATTCTCTGGCTGGCTAGCCACTCTCTCACTCTGCCCTTCTCCTTCCCGGCATTCTCAGTTTGGCTTTCCTGCCTAACTTTTTCCTGTTTAGCTCTTGGCCAGTCAGCTTCTTTATTAAACTAATCACAGCAACAAATCCTCACAGATTATTCCATAGAACGCTTATACCTTGAGATGCATCAGACCCCAAGTCTCAACTGGTTTGTTTCTATGACACTTCGTTAAGAGTTTATATGGTAAACTTAAGAGCTGATGCTACAATGGGTGGATGGGAAGTGGAACTTATGAGTAGAATGAATATATTTTGCACATAAGAAAAACATGAATTTCAGAGTTCAAAGAGAAATGTAATGAATAATATTTATGGTTCCCCAAAATTTATCTTTTAAGGCCTACCTGCCTCATATTATATGATATATGTCATAGTGTATGCAAATGAGATTTTTGGGAAGTAATTCAAGTTATGTGAGGTCATGAGGGTAGATCAATGTCTTCACAAGAAGAGGAACAGAGAGCATGCATCTTCTCTCACCCTGCCTTCCACTTTTGTTCCTGTTCTCACTCTGGCCACCACCACTGCCACCACCAGCTGAGAAAACAGGAGGCTGCTAGCAGGGCAAAAATCGGGCATCTTGATCCAGGACTACTCATTCTCGAGAACTGTGAAAAAATTAATTTCTGTTGTTTCAGTCCCAATCCATCTATTGTACTTTGCTATGGCAGCCAGAACAAAGTAACACACACATCTAAGGAGGACTTAGAAATGCACACTTCAGGCCAGGAGACAGTTCGGTGGGTAAAGAAGTCTGAGGACCCAGGTTCAAATTCCCAGCACCCATGTGAAAAGCTGAGCATGGCCAAGGCGCCTGCAATGTCAAATGTTGTAGGGAGACACCAGGATCTCTGGGGCTTGCTGGCTGCCAGCCTAGCTTCAGGTTCAGAAAGAGACATAGTCTGAAGGAAACCAGATGGACTCCTCCTCTGACTTCCACACATGGGTGTGCACACCTGCACACACAAGTGGGTCTATACCATACACATATATACCACACATGTATACCACACATATACACCACACATGTATACCCCCACACACATACACACACACAAATACAATTGTAATATAATAATATAATTAATATAATATAATATAATATAAAATTAGAAAAGACATGTAAAGCCCCACCTCATGCCCAGTGAATCAGAAACTGTGTGACTGGAGCCCCAGAAGTCTGGGTTTTAACAAGCCCTCCAGGGGTCTTTTAAGTATGCTTCCAAAGTTCAAAACACAGTTTTTATTCTTCCATGTTCTCCGCCAGGAATAATTGGGCGACTGTTTTTTTGTAAGATTTAGCTTTGGCCTCCTTAGAACTGAAAATGCCCCTGCCTCCCTGAGCAGCAGGATCACTGCATTCTGCATCTAGCTCATGAATACAAAATGAGACCACTGCTATAATGAATGTTAAATTGGTGCACCTGGTTAAAAATACCGCAAAGTCAACCAATAGGCTTTGTCTGAAAGATTTTCAGATGCAGCCTTTTGTTTCCATAAAGTGTTTGTTTTTATCATATTTCCATCTCCTTTTAAATTATGATGAAATGGTCTTGGAAAGGAATTGTGAAAAATCACATTTAAGACTGGCACATCTCTGGTTTATCAAATTTATATTCATGTAGGCATAAAATTCATAAGATGATTTAACAACAGTTTATTGCTTTAACCTTTTTTCCTTGGCTTCATGGGACAGTCATGTTGTCTCCATAGTAATATTAAAATGGAAAGAAATGGGAAGGAGATTTTCTACAAAAATAACAGTCACAGCTCCCATTCTAGTCTTTACAGCATGATGTATTGCCTTATAAACTCCATAAGAAGAACAGGAAAGAGTTAGACCCCTTAGTCTGTGTGTGGGTAATGCCTCACATACCTCATCCATGATCACAGAAGTTTAAGGTTGGTAGCATTATCCCCTTTTGATAACACTCTTTACATAGGGCACTCAGCCAGGAAGTACACACACACACACACACACACACACACACACACACACACACACACACACACGTACGTTGCCCTTGAAAGCATAGAGGAATATATATACCACTGCAGGCTGTATGTGCATGGAAGCTTCAGGACATGAACCCAAAGTCACTTACAGCAAGGGAACCTGTTATTTTCCTTGAACATTACAATATCTCCCAATACTTGGGGAAACTGTGTTGAGTCTTTACAGTGTGGTCTTCTCTGGGACAGCACTTGCAGGACTGTGAATACTGTGTCCAGGCTGTCATAATGCTTGCTATGAACCTCCCAAGACAGAGCAGCTCTTTAGCCCAGGTTTGACCAGGCTTCACCACTAGATTTAGGTCTCTGGAGAGTAAGATCAGGAGGACACTCCCTCTGCCTTCCTCTATGCTTTTAAGCGCAACTTACACAATTACCTGCTCTTAGAAGCATCCCTGACCGTCACAGTCTGGTTTGAGTGCATCCCTGCTATGTGTCCCAATTCCTTCTGTCACAGCAGCTGGGCTGTGCAGGGTTTGTAACTTAAACAGATGCTGTGTCTGGAGTCACGCTAGCCCACAGTAACTAGATACGGTTTGCTTGTGTGTGGCCCATCCCTGCATCTTGAAAGTGTTGTCCTGAACTCCACTCAGGACACTGCACTCCCACATTTGCTCATAAGCCCTTCTCCTCCCCGTGCCAGCGGCTGAGGCCGCCTCTCGTGTCCCTGTGGAACTCCTTCCCTGCCGTTGCCTGCTGCTGCTGCACAGCCAGCACACCCATTTTACCACTTCGCTGTTCCTCAAGCATCACCTGACGCTTACTGTGCAAAAAGAAGGCCTGGTGTCCTGCTCCAGCTGCCTACCCATTAGCCATGCTGTGTGACAACACCACTTTCTGTGACACTTCATATTTCACCGATGGCTCCTGCTCTCTGCCCAAGCACCAACCAGTGGACGAATGAGGACTGAGCACTTTTCTCAAAGTCACCCTAACGATGGTGGCACCCCTTATGCTGTCCCAAAGTGCATCTCTGCGGCGAATCTTAAAAGAGTTAATCAGAGAAACTGTAGACAGATTTTTTTTGAATGATCTGTTGATACAGAAAAGAATTTCCATCTATCTACAGTCGAAGAGTAAGCACTGAATATTAATGGAGCACTTTCTCTCCAAGACTCCTTTTATCTCTGTAAAATAATCTCAGGGCCAGTGGGATGGCACCGTGGGTAAAGGTGCTTGATCCCAAGTATGACAACCTGATATCCAATCCCGGAACCCACACGGTGGGAGAAGAGAATTGATTCCTTCCACATGCCCACATGCATACTTGGGCATGAGCGTGTAGCCCCACTCTATACAAGCATAATAAATAAATAATACTTTTTAATCTGGGGAAAATACAGGAAGGATTACTGAAAAAAATGTTATCTGTATGATCAAGTAACATTTATTCACCTCCTGTTCTCCTCTTCAGCCTCACACAGCTCATTGCCTCCTTCCCCTTGAGGAAAGCCTGGCCTGGTTTTTTCTTGAACTCAGACTGATCTACAAACCTCAGCCATCTGGTCCTTCTTTAAGACCATGCTTTGGGTCTGTCTCTCATGCCCATAGATGTAATAAATTGTCTTACTCTGTCTCTCATGAGTTCATGTCATAAACTACGCCTTGCTTCATTGGGACTCCAGAGGGAAAAAGAAAAGATTTAAAACTTCCTTACCTGGTGGAGGTCATAAGTCTAGGTCTAGCTTGTCTTGCCTCTTCATCCCTTAGGAGAAGTTTTTCAGTGGGTTTCTCATTTCCATGTGTCGATCAACTCCACATTGTCCTGTCCTCCCAGCATTGGACTTTCTCAGAAAGTGCCAGTTCCAATTTACTCACTATTCTCTCACCCACAATGTTGGGTGTGGGGTTGAAGCAATTGAATAGGATACAGTCATTTTGACTCCAGATTAATGATGCTACCATGGTGGAAATTCTTTACAAAACAGAAAAAAAAAAATGTGTATCTACCATATTCTCTCTCTCTCTCCAAGAGAAACCCAATGAGCTCAGGTTGTTCAAGGTTCTGTGCAGGCAAGAGTTCTGGTGTTGGTTTTTGCTATTTTTCATCATGGTTTTTCTTGTAGCCTAGACCACAATGGCGAGGAATAGCAAATGGAGCTGATAAAAGCTAGACGCTAAATACAGGGAGGTACTAAGGTGACCAGTGGTTAAACCTACCTAGGGAAAAAAAGTCATATACAGACTCCGTCATTTCCAGGAGCCTTCAAACAACTTAAAGTCCTCCTGGAACTGATTGCTCATTCAGGGTGCTTATTCCTTAGTAGAGACTCTGTTTCCTAAAATAGAAAGATAAGAATTTGACCAACAGTCTCCAAAATCATCTGCATTTTTAAAAGGAGATCTAAATATCCTGCTTTCCCTTCAATGTGGTGTTTTGCTAGATCAAGAACATTCTACCTTGATGAAGGAAAATCCTGAACAGAAGGTTCTACTGAATGTTTGCAAACCAGAGAGCTTATCTGGCCGGGTAATTAGAGGTAGTCTAGTTGTCTAGTTGCCTGATTTAATAAGAGAGAGAAGTGGAAGGGAGGCTAGTGCCTGGCTTTTAGAAAAACAAGCACATCTCTATAGTGTTGGAAGTGCAGCTGTTGCCATGGTATCCAGCCAGCCAAAGCTCAGATTCTGCAAAGGTTCCACAGAGACCAGGGCTTCAGAGATGAGGGCAGTCAAAAGATGCAGCCACTAATTATGTATTAAAGCAACATGAAACCCCTTCTGACACACCACAGAGGATGTCATGCTCTGGGGTAGGCTTTTGGTAAGAACAGATCTGGCATGGCTAAATTTCATGTTTGCGATTCAAAAAGGCATAATACAGGTCATGTCTGGGGCAACAAGCCTAGCTTATGGGATGCTGGGAGTGTCCCTTTCCTCCGGTTGTCTCTGCAGTATAGACTGTAATTCTACCACCACCTCAGTGTTCCCTAATTTCCTGGACATGCTCTTGTGTTTTCAGTTTATAATCTTTGCATTTACTGTTTAACTCCATCATTGAACAGATAAGGGAATTCATGTAATGTACATTACCTTTTCCGAGCCTACATGGCTAGCAAATGAGAAAGCCGGAATCTGAACCCAGGACTACATGATTCTGAACAAAATCCAGGCCTTCCCTTGGCAGACTACATTGCTTCCCCTGCATGAATAAAAACTAAATTAAGTCTTGTATTAATTAGAAAAGGTTTTTGGTTGTAAGTAACAACAATAAAAACTAAGAGTGTCTTAGACTATAAAGAAATTAAACCTGGACATAGACAGTTGCAAAATGATTAAAACACAGCCTAGAATCAGGCTCCTTGGTATCTCTGCAATTCTCATGAACTCCCTGAGGTCACAGATAGCTATGAAAATGTAAACATCAGATCTATCTGAGCATGCCCAAAGCCAGGTCCATGGTCACGTGCACATCCAAGGAAGAAGGTAAGGGAGAGTGGCTGGTGGCCTGCTCTCTTCTCATTCTGTCCCTACTCTCAGCCCACACACCTCCTATTCGCCATGGCTGGCTAGCTTTTCTTTCCTTTTAAAGATCAATTAATTTCTTAACTTGCTTGCTTTGTGGTAGGGTATCTCTATATAGTACAAGCTGGCTTAGTCTCATGATCCTCATGCCTCACCCTACAAAGGCTGAGGTTACAGATGTGAGCCACCATGGGAGCTCGCTTGACTCCCTGTAAGTCTCACCGGCAGAACAAGGTTCACAGTCTAGCATACTTGGAAGAAAGGCTGAAAATGTGAATGCCTGGCATTTCTGAGCCTCTACAGCAGTTGGAAACTGGGAGAGTGTGGAGTTCCTCTTTCCCTCTCAGCCCATTGGCCATCAGTCCAAGAGGAGAAGAAGGCAGAAGAGGCAACAGAAAGCTTTGTACGCAGCCCATGAGCACAAAGGGAGGGAGGTGTCCGGGAGACAGACTTTGGTCAACCAGCTCAATTTTATTCCAAAGTAGAAGGAACATATAGGATTGGGGAGCCTGGGAACAAACCCTAATTTGCATTAAGTGGCACGCTCCTATCACAAGATTTAGTATGTGGCGGTAGGGTCCCCCAGCACAAGTCTTCTAACAGATCTATGCCAAGAGGGTCAAGCTAAAGATAAATCAGGTGTCTGGCTTAGAGGCAGCTTTTAGATAAGGTCTGTCCTTCAGACCCTGGGACATTCTCCAGATAAGGGCAGGTAGAGAGCAGGAAGCCTTGCTGGGGTGAGAGGGAGTTTCCTTACTGCCTAGCTTAGAGAAAGCTGCTAGGCTATGGCAGACTGTGACCTCTAGCCAGCCAGTAAGCTATTCCAACAGGAGAGGAGAAACAGCAACCAGGAGCCAGCACAGAGCTGCCCCTTCTTGTCCTCACAACTTCCTGGAGAACCATCACTTTCCAGCAGCTCCCTGGTTCCGTGCACATAATCGTTTCCAGCATTACTTTAAAAGCCTCCTACCTGATGCTTTGTCCATGATCTATCCCAGGAGTGGAAAGATTTGACTGAATCCCAAATTGTCTTATTCATACCCTGAAGCTTTTTGCATCGCAAGACTGAACTGACCATCCATGCGGTTAATACACAAGCATTTTGCAAACTGCTGTTTAAATCTTCTGTTCTATGTGTAATTGGAAAATACTCCCAACAAAAACACAGCAGGAAGAATCTGTTATGGTTTGGGTGTCACTCAAAGTCCGGTGTGTTAAGGCTTGGTCCTGAGCTTCAGTGCTGTTTGGTGGTAAAGTCTTTAAGAGCTAGGACCTAGGGGCTGGAGAGATGGCTCATTGGTGAAGAGCACTGGCTGCTCTTCCAGATGACATAGGTTCAATTCCCAGCACCCACATGGCAGCTTGCAACCATCTGTAACTCCACATCCATGTTATCCTACATCCTCTTCCAGCCTCTGTGGGTATGCAAGTGATGCACATACATACATGCAGGCAAAAGTTCAGACATATAAAATAAGAAAATAAATGTAATAAACCCTGGCCATGAGGTGAATGGCTTTGCTCTGATGCATGGGGTCAATCATGATATGCTGTCTTGTCCCAGGACCCAAACAATGGATCTCCTGGCTATGAACTGGAACCTTCAAAAGATAACCAGCACTGACTTTGTTGTCTTTCTTTTCCTCCTTCCTTTACTCCTACCATCCTTGCTCCAATCAAACACGGGCCATGTCATGTGAACCTTTCACAACAGCTCTGTTAGACGGTTGGTCTTGCTGTGACGAAATACCCAAGAAAACCAGTGAAGGCGGCTTTGTTTCAGCATGTGATTTGGAGGATGGCACTATGCCACAACAAAACTGCTTACTTCACAGCAACTAAGCGTCAGAAGACTAAATGGAGAGCACAGAGAGGGCACTGGAACAAGATGTAGACCCCCAGGAGGTGCTGCCAGTGAACTGTTCCCTCCACCTCGGCCTCGCATCTAAGTTTCCAACACCGTCAAATCCTGAATCCATTGGCGTGAACCACTGATGAGGTCAGAGCTGGCATGTTCCAATCACCTCTCAGTGCTCAGATCTGTCATCTGGGGACAAAGTCTTCAACACATGAGTCTTTATGGGGAACACTTCCTATTCAAACAAAACACAATTTAAATCTCAAACAAACCTGAAATTCTGTCTGGAAAAATAAAAAAAAAGTCACACACACACACACACACACACACAAACACATAAAACTAAAATCATCTTAAATGACCTGCACATTTATGAATTGACTACATATGGACATAGAGGCTTTTTTTTCTTTCTTTTTAATGTAGTATTTTGATATTGTTACTGGTTTTCAGATATATTGGGATATTTTATGCTTATCGCTTCATAAAAGCCCACACTCAAACAACTCCATTTTAGAAGCCATGGGACTTGATGATTCATTGTTTTAGCCACACACAAGTTGGAATTATATGCCAATAAAAATGTACAACAGTACCCCTCTGCAATGCAAACATGGGAAGGAGCCGCTCACACTATTCTACATAATG
The DNA here is from genome assembly GCF_004664715.2 of Peromyscus leucopus. Taxonomy (NCBI): domain Eukaryota; kingdom Metazoa; phylum Chordata; class Mammalia; order Rodentia; family Cricetidae; genus Peromyscus; species Peromyscus leucopus. Next base: position 42,274,144 of record NC_051068.1, read on the forward strand.
GAGCCCCTGGAGCGGTCTTGATGGTAACCACTCTGAGAAACAGCAGAGGGCACACCAGTTAGCCTGAGTGCTAGCTGTCTGAGCCCTGTGCTCACAGTGATAAGACAAATTGTTCAGCTTCTCCAGAGCACAGTGTGACGCCTAGAAATCATTGCCATGCCCACCCACAGCCCCCAGGTCTGCATCCCGAGCGGAACAGTCATTCCTGCAGGTTTTGTGAAGTGAGCCTTGCCTTTTATTTTTTAAATGTCCAAAAGGAAGTCAATCCTGGTGTCCCAAATTCCCCCACTCCCACCCCTCAGCCCCTAACACCTCATTACCCATCCCCTACCCCTCCACCCTCCACCCCTCCATCCCTAATGCCTGGTAGAGAATAAAAACTTAGGATGGAATAGAGGAATGAGGTTTTGGAGAGGGACAAAGTGTCAGTCACAGACCGTGTAAAACTCAAGGGCTAGAGAACGTACATGCTAGGTTGCAGAGGAAAATGCAGTTTATTCTTTTAGGACCCAAGGGGGGGTGCAGGGGAGCAAAAGAGCAATGCCAGTTTGAGGGCACCTGAGTAGAGTGTGTGAGCACAGAGACTGAAACTGACGGCTGCAGGAAGTCAGTCAGTAGGGAATCAGCTTTGGGAGGAAGGCAGACAGAACTTCGATTCTGATTTTCTTTCATTCCATTCATTCATCAAACATATATTGTGTATTTACTGCCCCAAACTCTGTGCCTGTGGAATTGAGAGAGCGGCAAACACGGCCCTTGCCCTCAGGAAGCTTACAATACCGAGGGTATATACTCTATCAGTGTATAGTCTGAACTGTGATAAGTATCACAGAGGAACACACAGAGTAACAGAAGAGTGGGGCGTGGGGGGAGCATCCCTAGACTGAGGATTCTGTGTCTCCAGTGAAATGATGCTTAGGCCCTTGTAGAATGAGTCGTCAGCCCATGTGAAAAGTGGACCGACGGGCATTCCAGGCAGAGGAAGGCACACTTGGAGGAACTGAGTGTTAGAGAAAGAAGACCAGCCGATGGAGGCTACTCCTCAGTTGAAGTTCCCTCTTCCCAGATGATTCTATTGGGGTGTCAAGCTGACTAAACAAACAAATAAACAAAAAGCCACCTACCCAGCACACTTGACACTTAGCACTTTCTCACTCACCATCCTGCCTACCACGCAGCATGCAGCTGCTTACCAATCTCCATTGTTGAACATTTTCTTGGCCCCTAGCCGGAAAGGCATGGATGGCCTGCTCTTGTCCTCTGTTTCACCTCCCTCCTTCTGCAGCTTCCAGGGTTTACAGTTTGTTTGCCCTGATGTCTTTCTTTCAAACTCTAAGAAAACTCTTCTTGAGCTTCCTTCCAAGTCCATATGCAAAGTACCTTATTAACAGTCCTAAGAACCAAACCTGTATCTTAATTAGAATTACTCTTGCTGTGATGAAACACGATGACCAAACAATGACCAAAAGCAGCATGGGGAGGAAAGGGTTTATTTTGTTCACAGTTCCATATAACAAACAGTTCATCATCAAAAGCAGTGAGGGCAGGAACTCATACAGGGCGGCAGGAGCTGATGGATACAAGGCCATGGAGGGGTGCTGCTTACTGGCTTGCTCCTCATGGCTTGCTCAGCTTTCTTATAGAACCCAGAACAACCATCCCAGGGATGACACCACCCACAAATGGGTTGGGCCCCCTCCCCCATCAATCACTAATTTAAAAAAGGCCCAACAGTCTGATCTTATGGAGGTATTTTCTCAAGTGAGGTCCCCTCCTCTCTGATGACTCTAGCTTGTGTCAAGTTGGCACAAAACTAGCCAGCACACCCAGTTTCCCCAGGAGCAGTATGATCAAGCCTTATACCAGAGAGATCTGCTGAGATTCAAAACACAATGACAAACTATGACACTTTGACATGCTGAGAAGCAAGGAAATTGGAAGCCTTAGAAGCTGCCTTAGAATCAAAGTCTCTCTAACCTTCCAGCTCTTCTTTCAAGCATTGGGGTTAGGGGGAGGCTTTCTCTGCAGTTCCCTTATCTGACAGAAGAAGGAGATTCTAAAATAAATGCAAGTGTTATAGACTCTTTCCTTAAAATCCCATTAACAAGGTTAATGTAAAATGAATGAATAAATAAATAAATAAAATGAGATGAAACCAGAAGCTATCTACTTTTTTATTTATAATGACACAATCTGTTCTTCTGAGGATGTTACTGAAAGACCTTGTCTTAGTAATTTTTCTATTGCTGTGAAAAGACATCATGAGCAAGACAGTTTATGAAAGAAAACATTGAATTAGAGTTCATGGTTACAGAGGGTTAATCCATGACCATCATGGTGTGAGCATGACAGCAGGCACTAGAGCTTACACCCTAAGACAGCCACAAGGAAGAGAGAGAGAGTTAACTGGGAATGGCTGGTGCTTTGAATTTTCAAAACCTGTCTCCAATGACACACCTCTTCCAACAAGACCACACCCCCTAATCCTTTCCAAAGTGTTCCACCGACTGGGGACCAAATATTCAAACTATGGGGGCCATTCTCATTCAAACCATTTTCACTCAAACTATTCAGACCTTATCTGAAAAATAAGACAAATTCTTAGCAATGCCTGGTCATACACACCTTAATTCCAGCCCAAGGAAAACTGGGGCTGGAGAATCTTGGGTTCAAGGCAAACTGAACAGCAAAACTGTGGGAGACCAGCTCCGACCTGTCAATGGGTTCTTTGAGGGAGGAGAGAGGAAGGAGGAAGTATTAGATAGAAATATAGACGGAGACAACAAGACAGAGACATAGGATAGCTTCAGGAGGGCCCTGGGTCAATACCCAGCTGTCTTGACTTTATTCATGATAGGCATTTTAGACATCAGCAAGGGGAGGAGCAAAAGACTCCCCCCCTTCCAAGATTGAGGTATAAAGTACCAACAAGTGTAGATCCTTCAAAACTAGTAACCATGCCTTTGGCCAAATTATCCTATTATGCAGCCCTGCTAGGTAAAGCAAGCTCAGACTTTCTGATCTTGAGTAAGGCCTTACTAGGGAGCCTCTGTGGGACCCCACACATGACCCTATCTCAATAAAATTAAAAACAAAAAGACAACTTCTGTTCTTAGTAGAGTCCCATTCTTCACCTTTTTTAACTTATTACCATATTCCTCAAAGCTCAGAAGAACTTTGTCCCAGGCTACTATCTATTCTTTGAGACCATTCACTGACTCTAAAACTCATTTACTACCCCTTCTAAAAGTGCCTCCAGCCCTTCCTATGATTTGCTCTGTCTTATAAAGCAAGTAGGATGGAAAAACAGTAGAAAATAGGTAGTGTCCTAACCAGTACATGTTGGTAACATAGGCAGATACCTTTGTGTCTTTCTTTGATGTCATACATTAATGATTAAGTCACAAGCTGTGGTTGGTTACTTTTAATTGTCAAGTGGATACAATCTAGAATCACCTAGGAAGAAAGTTCTTGGTAAGAGATTATTTAGATAAGGTTGGCCAAAGGGCATGTCTGGAGGGGATTCTCTTGATTGCATTACTTGAAATGGGAAGACACACTCAACGTGAACAACACCATTCCCTATGCAGGGGATCCTAAGCTGTATGAGAATGGAGAAGGTGAGCTAACTATAAGCATGCATGCATTCACTGTTCTCTATTTCTTGGCTATGGATGCAAAAGGACTAGTTTGGCTTCAAGCTCTCGCTGCTTTGACTTCCCCATCTCGACCATAATGGACTCTGCTTTAGCTTGGAGCTGAAACAATTCTTTTCTCTTTTAAGTTGCCCTTATCAGAGTATTTTGTCACCACTACAAGAGAGAAAACTTAAGTCAATTTCACTGGCTGCTATTCACTAGGTACTTTTGACTATACTTGGGGCTCCTAACCATTGGCAACCACGTGGTTTTTAATTCCATTATAATCTAATACCATATCAGTTACTCTCAGATCACGTTATGCTTCAAACTGTTATAGGTGTCAATCAAAATCCATGGAGCACTTAGTGAAATTTCCAGGTTTTTATGACTCAGGACAAAAAAATTGCACCAAGGGCACATGATTAGCAATAGACATACAGGCAGTTGATCAAGTAAGGGAAAACCACTCCCGAGAATAAGAGTAAATCATCTACCATGTGGCGGCATGGGTGAGGAAAAGAATCATCCACCCCTTGTGGCAGGTGAGGGAGCTGGCTGTGGGGCTATGGGGGTGGGAGAACTGGCCCTGCCCCCCCCCCCAGCTGCAGCACACAGGAGAGAAGGCACAGCACCTATCTGGGCAGTACACTAGAGCTGCCCCTGCCCCCTCTCTCATATGCCATGGGATGGCAAGGTAAGTGAAATATGACCCCCCCCCCCCAACCACTTGCCACTGTGACAGGAAGGAGAGCCGACTTGGGGTTGGGGCATGAGAACAGAAGAGCTAGCCCTGCCCCTCACCAGGTGCAACAATCCAGAGAACAGGCCCTGCACCTCACCTGGGCAAAACAGTGGAGCTGGCCCTGGTGGTGTGGGTGAGGGTGAGCTGGATCCGAGGGTGTGAGGGTAGGAGAACTGGTCCTGCTCCTTGCTGTCTGCTACACTGGGTGAGCTAGCCTACGCAGTGAGGGAAAGCTGCTGGGCTGACCAACCCAGCTATCACCCAGGCCCGGGACTACAAGGTAGCCCACCCCAACACCCACCTCATTGATGAACTGCTGGAGCATGTGAAGGGGATGAACCTGCAAATCCAAAGCTACAGAATCTCCATGACAAAGGACAACAATGAGATATCCAAGAGGGGTCCCAGTGAGGGCCTAGCATCAAGAGTGTAGCAGAAGCCAGAGGCCTCAAACCAGACCAGCAACTCATTGCAACAAACATTTAGAGGACTAAAAGGTATACTGTGTGACTCACTGAGCCACACTACATCTTCCATGTTGAGATTTTTTTTTTTAATTATTTGTTTTATTTTGTTTGGTTTGGTTTTACTTTTAAATTTTGTTTGGGGGAGGAGGTTGCAAAGGCAGAGGACAGAAGCGAGGGGATGAGGAGATGAGGGGGATCAGGATACATGATATAAAATCCATAAAGAGTCAACAAAAAGTTTTAAAAAGAAGAAGAAGAGTAAATTGTGGGCTAGGAAATGGCATTCAAAAGCTCCTATCAAGGAGTACCACATCCCTTTATAGGTCATTTAGATAGTATTCATCTTCTCCTGCATTTGCATATCATCCTTCTTTTCTCATTGGTTCTGTTCTATGTAGCCCAGGCTGGGAAAGGACTCCAGTCTTTTAACGTGAATTCACTTTTTGGTGAATTAATCTTTTTTAGAAAATAGTTATTACATCTTATTTATCTGGGGTGGAAGTGCATGTGATCCAGAACTTGTTGGAGTGAAATGGAAAAATAAAGATGCCTGAAAGCTCCAGATCATGAGTTCTCATCTTTTATTGGTCATCTATATAGCATCCACCTTCTCTGGGAGATCTCACAGGTATACACACACACACACACACACACACACACACACACTGTTATGTGTAGCCCTTGCTTGGTGGGTAACTCCACTCTTTCTGTCTACTGGCTTATTTCATAGGTTAATCTTGGTGCTGCCCTTCCCATCTCCTGCCACATCAGCCCCAGGAAATCTCAAAGATGGACAGAAGCATTCTGCACCTCAAGCACAGGTGCATTTTGAGTTGTGTGTAGTGTGGAATGAGTGCAATGAAAATGTCATCCCTTTCCTAAAAAAAAAAAAAAACACAAATATTCCAAAACTTTCCCCAGAAAATACACAAATACTCAAAGTCTTCCTCATAAAATGAAATGGGTATGCCTGTCCCAAGCTATTCCCTCTATGAAGTGGCCTGCTGTCCTTTCTGTAATAAACTTTAACTTTGTTTTCATCTCAGAACTGGTTCATACGTGAGTCACATCTGATAGAAAACAAAGAATCCACATAGCCAGTGACGAGGTTTCCGTGAGCTGGCCTTTCTTTGAATTTTGTATTGAAATTTGTGTTCATGAACAGAGTAATAAATTTATATGCCTTTTTTTTCTAAGATGTCTATCATCAGTTGAGTTCAACAGGCAGAAATTGGACCTTCCTTCAGTTTGGACTGGAAACAATGCATAGAGGCTTTTAGAGAAAAATCCTCTCTCCCCTTCTGAAGTTCAGCTTGGCAATAGTTTCCCACTGGACAATTCACTGCCTTAAAATCTTCAACAGAGTGTAGATTTTTACACCCTAAAGGAATCCAGGCATTTAGTGGTGCCGCTCAGAGCGGACAGATGGCTGCTCTAATTGCTTGTATTTGAAGTACTGAGTCAGGTCACTGGGGCCTTCCTTAAACCACACGCTAGGAATTACCAATATCATCAGGTAGGGGACCTGGAGAGGAACACTGCCAGGCTAGCATGCACCCAAGCTGTTCCTCCACAGGCAGCTCGCTTTCCTTAGTTTATCTTCTTGCAGCAGAAACACATAACCTGAAGAAACATGGCGTGTGTTCTTATATCTCATTGGTTTTCTTTTCTAACATTTGGAAAAGGGAACAAATTTTTATAATCTGAGTCTTCAGTCTTTAAATCGGTCAAGTTACTTGTAGCATTGTAAGCCTACTTTAGCAGATAAAAGATGAAAAAAAGAGAGCTTTGAAAGAAAGCTGCAATCTTGGGTGTTGTTTCCAGAGGCACTGATTACCCCCAAATAACAAGGAGGTCTCCTGTGAGCTCAGATTTGCATTACAAATTCAGAATGTGAGGAATGAGCAGTCAATTAAGAAACAGGCCTGTGCAGTTGAGGCTGGCATTCATCAGCAAATCAGGGGAAGGATTGCTCATTCCTCACATTCTAAAATCTAGGCACAAGCTTGGCATTCAATAGAAGTTCTTCCACCCAATGTTTTCCTAATACAAAGCAAATGTGGAACAGGCTGAGCTCTTCAAATCTGTGTACTGTCAGAGAGGCTACTTCTGAGAGTTCTGGAACATTTGGCAAAACAGGAATGTGAGCAGTACAATTCTGATCTTACTTTTAAAAGGGAAACTAAAACCAAAATGAAAAAGCACTCGGTGGCAAAAGAATAAATAGACACAATGACAACAGGCAGATCATATAGAAAATCGAACTCAGCTAGTAGCAATCAGTTGCAGACATCAACCTATGATCCACATTAGCCAGACCCAGAAGCCAGCCTGTTAACATATGTCAGACTTCTAAAAACCAGACAAGTTTCTCTACCAATCCCAGGAAGCCAAACAATAACACTTATAATAATTGGTTTCCCTGAGATTTTGTGTCTGTTTCCAATTTAGTACCTGGGATGCCAGCAATGGCTTCCTCTAATCTCCACAACATGGCAGACTAGGACCGAGAGCATGTCAGAAATTAGCAACTAGGTATGACCTTCAAAGGCACACTTTTAGTGACCTACTTCCATCATCTAGGCCCTCCCAAAGTTGAGAGCACTTGCTGCTCTTTGAGAGAAACTGAGTTCGGTTCCCAGACCCCTTAACCACCCATAACTCCAATGCCCTCCTGTGACCTCTGCTGGCACTCATATAGCACCCCCCCCCCCCGAGACACATAAGTAAAAATACATCTTAAAAAAAAAAAAAAAAAAAAAGAGCGTCACCAGACAAATGATGGAATCCCTGAAACAAGGTTTTGTTTTTTTTTTCCCTACACTAAAATGTTCTGAGTTCTTTGCCATAAGCAGCTCAGTAAATAACCTTGGCTCGTTCTCATTTAGTTAGCCTTTATTTCCTTACAAAGGAGAATCCCAACATTTCCCTGGATACTTGATACATTCCCTGAGCTCTGGTCTTCAGGTTCCTCCTCTAGTAAACAGAAGTCATGTTGCTAACCCTATCTCCCTTGGGGTATTGCAAAGAAATAAGTGCTTAATGAGCTGGAAAACCTGAATTGCATAAGTCCACATCACTTTAAAACATAACCACAATTGACCAGAATACGGCACCCCCAGATACGCTTCTCTGGCTAAATTAGCAGTGACCATATTTGACACGAACAATTAAGGAGACAAACTAATCTGGGCTCATGGTTTTAGAAGGCTTCCATCCATCATGGTGGTGAAAGTATGGTGGAACAGTTTGGTCCATGGCAGTTGGAGAATGTGGTGAAGACTATTCACAACATGGCAAAGCCAGACAAGGAGACAGAGAGCAGGAGAAGAATCTTCCATGGCCTTCCCTAGTGACCCACTTCTACCATCTGGGCCCAGCTCCCCAAGCTTCACCTCCCCAAACAGCACCAGGGGGGACCAAGTATTCAAAACAGGATCCTGTAGGGGATGTTTAAGATTCAAACTATAGCACTCTGCCCCTTAACTCCAATGGCACATGGCCATCTCATAATCCTCGTGTTCCTAACAACTACAATATCATTTACATTTCTAAGGTCAAAATCTCTAAGACTTAAAAGGCTGCCTGTTAGCTACAAATCCCTGTGAAATAAAGAAGAACACTGCCTACTTCTAACATACAGAGGCACACATGAAGCATTCCCACTTCAAGAGGGCTTCGAGAGGCAAGAATGGGGGGGACGCAGGAAGGAGAGGTGGAACAAGAGAGACTGAGTACATCGGAACCAACAATAAATTCTGAAGCTTCATGTACAGTCACATAAGACAGCAGGGTGTGAGCTCCAAAAGATTCGGGTGTCCTCCTTCCCTGCATGTGTCTTAGGGTTACTATTGCTGTGATGAAACACCAGACCAAAAGCTACTTGGAAAGGGAAGGATATATTATACTTCCATCATGGTTGAGGAGAGTTGGCATGAACCTAGAGACAGGAACTGATGCAGAGGCCATAGAAGGGTACTGCTCACTGGGTTGCCTCTCATGGCTTGATCAGCCTGCTTTCTCTTTTTCTTTCTTTCTTTCTTTTTTTCTTTGTTTGTTTGTTTGTTTGTTCATTTGAGACAGGGTGTCTGTGCATAGCCCTGGCTGTCCTAGAACTCACTCTGTAGACCAGGCTGGTCTCAAACTCAGAGATCTACCTGCCTCTGCCCCGCAAGTGCTGGGATTTAAGGTATGTGTCACCACTAGTTGTCCAGTCTGCTTTCTTATAGAACTGAGCCCCACCCACCAAGGATGATGCCTTCCCACAAAAATCACTAATTTTAAAAATGCCCACAGGTGGGCTGGAGAGATGGCTCAGAGGTTAAGAGCGCTGACTGTGAGATCTGGTGCCCTCTTCTGGCCTGTAGTCATACATACAGCAATCTCATGCCAGCAAAAGGAAAAGGCTGAGGTCCTGGGGCCATCCAGAAAAGGTGTGGGGGCTTGTTTCTGGGAAGGATTTAAACCTTTTTAAACAACCTCGCAGGAAATACTGGATCTGGGATGATGATGTTGGGTGAGACCATACCTTAACCAGACCTATGATGTTTGGCTCAGTCATGGAGGTCACCCACATGGCAGATAAGCAGCTGCTTGGCAAGATGAAGGGGGCTTCAGAGAAAGAGTAAGGGAAACCCAGAGTTCCATCAAAAAAGGATACTTAGGCTCCGGGCAGCACCAGAAAGAAAGAGACAGAAAAGGAGAAAGGAAAATTATGCACTCACTTTCAGAAAGTGAGTCCTCACTTCAGAAAGTCAGGCTGACTTAGCAGAACCTCATGGCGGCTCACAGGGGCGGCGTAGGAGGTGAGAATTTGAGGAAGGGAAAGGACATTATCTCATTAAAAGGCTAAGCATGGCTTAAGGGGGACTTGTCTTCCTAGGGGTGTCTCTGTCCTCCTGAGGGGTGGTGTCTTAGCCCCTTCGTTGACCAATTAGAATGCTAGGTCTATGCCCAGGCAGACATTTCATTCTCTGACCAGAAGAAAACAGTTTTCCCTTAATGGGCCTTTACTATTGCTGTGACACAATTCTTAATGGAGTTCTTATGCAACCCAACTCTGATCCTCACTATTGCAGACTTTTCTGTCCTATACCAGCATTCTGTTCTTCCAAAGTCTTACCAAAATCACCCATTAAGCTTTGCTTACAGCATTCTAAGGCTGTTGTGGCCCACAGCTCAAACTTTTCCACATTCTTCTCATAAACAAGTTCCAAAAACATGAAAATGACGTTATTGGTTTAAATATTAAGGGAACTCCACGTAGTTAAAAGGGAGGTTTATTCTGTGGGGTAACTTACAAGTGAAGGGATAGGTAACAGGGTCTGGGAAAGGTGTAGTGCAGTCCAGCGGTGTTCTCTGGAGAACTCTGCTCGGTCGACCTACAGCATCCAGGATCACCAGGAACCAAGAGAGCCAGCACTTCTGGATCTCGGGTCTTCAGGGGTCCTCTCTTGGCTCTGCCTTGTAGACGTGACAGTTACCAAAGCCTCAATGGGGGTGGAACTTCCAGGTCAAAGCTGGATCAGCTACCCACACCATGACGTGGTCATGGTTAGTCACAGCAATGACTTCATTTTTCTGAATTAGTTCTCCCAACTGAGAATTACTGTCAGTGGAGAGGCAGCTATTTTTCTTTGTTACAACACCACTGTTGCCCCTCTATTATTTCTTCTGCCTTCGTCCTTTCTACTCTCAATTTAGAATCATCTTAAGTTTGCATTTTAATTTGGGATATATAAAACATGAGGGAAGCCACATACAAGTATTGATTATAAATTTTAAAAATAAAGCCACATGGCTTGTTTCTCCATTGTCATGCTTCAGATCCTGCTGTGACCCCTCTGCTCTGTTCTGCCTGCCTGTGCGGGTTTCTTTTCCACATTATGACTTTTGGATGCTGAGCTTCTCTTTTATTTCCCATCTTCTTTTCCTCCTTGTTGATAGTCTAGAGCTAAAGAACTTGACTGTTATAAAAATTCTGCAAGCTTTACCTATTGGAGCACAAACGCCAGTGTGATAAGACTGAGGACATTTTTTAAAATATATAGATTCATTTTTTCCAGAGAGGCCTCTATGGTGCTGATTGAGAGCGGAATAGGAAAGCGTGCTTTAATGGACCCAAATTATAATCAGCCTATTCATTGCTGAGATGTGAATTCAGACTCACAAGAAGTAAGCATTTCCTTTGTTTATTCTCTTAATTCTGCTGGCAAATCTTATTTTCTTAAATGCATAAAATCCTATTACAAGATAGTATTCATCCCCAAAATTAATCCCAGGGTTTCATATAATTGCAAATATTAATCCCTGGGATCGATGTGGTGCTCTGTTTATCTGGTTACAACTAATTTTCCACACATAATGACCGCAGACCTCTGTTGTTACAGCACAGGTGTATATGTGACCCCCAGAGATGCTGCCAGCACAGTGGAGCTGAGACAAGAACAGTCCTCAGAACTCCAGGAGGATTCTGAAGCACACACATATACAAACACACACACACACACACACACACACACACACACACACACACACACACACACACACACACACCACACACGTAACTGGAGAAGATTCTAGAAGGTGGGAAGTCTTTGCATGTTTATGAATTAGAGAAATAAAAACAGATATCCACAAAAGCAATCTACAAATTCAATGTAATCCCCATAAAAATTCCAATGGTATTCTTCACAGAAATTGGGGAAAATATTTAAATTCATATAAAAACACAAAAGACCTGAGACGCAAACCAAGGTTGAGCAAAAGGAAAACTGTTTCCTCGGTGGAGTGTGTTTTCATGTCCTCACTGGGTATGTTCTTTAGGGGATGTGTATCCCAGCCATCAGCTCATTTTAAAACTAAGCTACTTGCTATTGTTTTGCATTGTTGGGCTTTGGTCTGGATGCCAGAACCTTATCAAATATGACTTGGTAAATATTTTCCCCCAAACAAAAAGCATTGCTAGTGGTATCAGCACACCACTAGATCACAGACCCTCGGAGTGCCTGTCCCCGAAACAGACCTCTGCCCTGGAACATGTCTCTCTTTCACAGATGGTGTATCGTGACCTTACAGCCCCTCCTCCTTGAAGCTACGAGATCAATTTTTGATCCTACCCGGTAGCTTGTTCCTTATATAGGTTACGTTTGACTAAATCACACCATGTGGAATTGCCCACCAGCTCCCCAGACTTTTAAGTCAGACATACTTTTGTTCAAGGGCATTCTCCTTTAGACTCTCTGGCCTTGCTGCTCATGATGACACCCTCTCCTGTCCTGTCACTGTAAGTTATCTCTTGCACTAAGGCTCTTCTCCAGGTTTTCACAGACAGCCTTCCTTTCCCTTTAAGAGCCTATCACTGATATGATGTACTGTCTCTCCTAATGCTCTTCCACCTCAAGGCCCAGTCATGGCCCTGGGGTCCAGAGACTCTTTCTCCTAATAAAGCTTATTCTGAAGGGTAATTGGGCCCAGTTTCCTTTCCACCAAACCTGTCATCTGTTCTCTTTGTTGTAAGACATGTCCAGGTATATTACAGAGTCACAGCAACCAAGCAGCCTGGTACTGGCACAAAAAAAAAATGTGTGCATACGTCCATGGAATGATATAGGGGCTCCAGATACACACCCATGCAGCAACAACCCCCTTGGTTTTTAACAGAGGAGCTAAATATAGACACTGGACAAAATACAGTGTTTTTAACAGTGCTATTAAGGAAACAGGATATCTACATGTAAAATAATAAAACTACACCCCTATCTCTCACTTGGTACAGAAATCAACTTCAAATGGATTAAACATTTGAAGACCTGAAACTGTAAGTAGAAAAAGTAAGGTAGGGGAAATTTTCAAAATAGAGGCAAAGAAAAAGAGTTTCTCAACAGGACTCTATTTTCCCAGGAAATAACACCAAGAATTTACAAAAGGGATTTCATGGAATTATAAAAACTTGTGCTAAGAAAAATAGTTAATCAAATGAAAAGACAGCCTACAGAATCTCTTCTGTTAGATATACATATGACAGGTATATATGTATATATATATATATATATATCATACAAAGACTCAACTCAATAACAAGAAATCAAACAACCCAACCAATAAAGATGCTCATGAAATGAACAGACCATTCTCAAAAAATGAACCCAACCAATAAAGATGCTCATGAAATGAACAGACCATTCTCAAAAAATGAACCCAACCAATAAAGATGCTCATGAAATGAACAGACCATTCTCAAAAAATGAAATACAAATGGCCCTCAAATGGGAAAATAATCAACATCATTAGCCTTCAGGGGGACGCAAGTTAAAACTACATGGAGATTCCTTCTTACCCAGTCAGAACAGTAGTCACCAAGAAGACGAATAACACATGTGGTGCGGCTGTGGACAAAAAGGAACACACATATACTGCTGCTAAGGACATAAAGCAGTGCTGCCACTAGGGAAATCAATATGGAGGTTGCTCGGAAACTAAAAATAGATCTACCATATGGCCCAGCTATGCTACTTCTGGGTATTTACCCTAAGAACTTCAAGCTGATATTTTAGAGAGATATTTGCACATCATTGTTTATTTCAGCTCTAGTCTCAGTAGCTAAGTCAGAGACCCAACCTAGGCATCTATCAACAGAGAAATGGGTAAGAAGATTTACATGGTCACCATGCTCCATCCTTTGTAGGAAAATGGATGCCATTGCAGTTCATCATACTAAGTAGATTAACTCAGTCTCAAGAAAACCCACTACAAATGTTTTCTCTAATGTGTGGCTCTAAGAGTTTATGTCAATGCATGAAATCATATACGCATACATAACAAAGAGAAATTGTTTAGGGAGCAAAGGGGACTGATGGAGAAATGGAGAGAAAGAAATGATGAGGTGAGAGGAGTATGCTGAAAGGGTGGCATATATTTGTATGAAAAAGTAATCCGGTATCACATACAATGAATACATGCTAATAGGAAAAATAAACAAACGAACCCAGAAGATAACAATGGGCTTGAGATCACACAAGACATGAGTGAGTCACAGAAATGGTAAGAGTCATGGTGGAGGCAGAGATCTATGAACACGGAAGCTTCCACACCATTTAATATAGATACAATTTCTAAGACAGTCTCTCTCTACAAGGAAAAGTCCGTCTCTAGCATCATTACTTAAAATGAAAATGAAGCACAGAAGTCAGGGTGTGGCTTTCAGACCCTCAGTGCTCCAACTTACCAGTCTTCTTAATTACCTCATGGGCTGGGAGGTTTTATTGTTCTGCCTGTGCTGTGTTACCCAGAAATAATAGAATGAAATGGAGGGAGACATATTTGAAAACCAAGTATGCTTTTGTTTAAATGTTAAAATGAACTGGAAAGATTTGCACAGGCTCACTTGACCTGAAGTTCTAAAAAGGCTTTGATTCCTAAGTATCACCCAGCAGAACTCACCGGGCACAATAAGGCAGTCGAGCCAATTATAATTAGATTCTCACTTCTCTGAGCAGCCTGCAAAATAAGTAAGAAAAAAAATAAGCTAGTGTTGATGTAGTAAGTTCAGGTAGGAGGCCCTAAGAGGAGAAACATTAACAGGTTTGATGCAAAGTGTGTATGTGTGTTGGAGGGAGCCCAAGAGAGAAAGCTAAGTATAAGCAGGCAAGCCTGTTCAGATGATGATTTGAGCCTCCAACTGTTGAATTTCGCCAACTAGAAGAAAATAAGTCACCCAAAGATACTGGCTCGGAAATAAATCTGGCCCCAGAGAAACACTGTGGGAATAACACTAGCAGCTGATGCTTGTGCAGAAGGAAGAGTTGCACCTCAGGCCTTCTCCAGTGTTGGAGCCTCGGAACACATTCCAGTGGATGGAAAGTGGGGATGGTTGTCCAGACAGCAATGAGAGTGTTTTAAAATAGAAGCAGACTTCCTGGATTGGGCTTAATCTCTTTCTTGTTTACAAGTCAGCTCATCATAGAGTAAGAATAGATGCTGTGTGACCCTTTAATACAGTTCCTCATGCTGTGGTGACCCCCAATAATAAAATTATTTTGTTGCTGCTTTATTACTATAGTTTTGATACTGTTATGAATCGTAATATAAACATCGGATGTGCAGGATATCTAATATGCAATCCCTGTGTAAGGGTCGTTCGACCCCCAAAGGGGTTAGAACCCAGTGGTTGAGAACCATTGTGCTATATAATAAGCCCAATTTAAATGCTGGTCATGTGGAATGCTCAAGGTAAGGGGTGCAAAAAGCCCAACTTCTATGCCAAATGGTAAGGATTGCCTCTAGGAAGGCTTTCTAAGGAAAATAAGGGCAAATAGATGCCAATGGGTCAGATTCGGGTTGGAATGAACTATGTTCAACAAGGATAACCAGAATGAGATAATTACTAACACAGAGTAACTATTCTGATGTCAAAATAGCTATTTTACACCAGCTATACTTAGAATGTTGGAAAATAGGGCCCTCATCCACAAATCTACATGAAGGAATTTGACATCCACAAAGAGTATGAGACAGCAGTTTCAGACCCAAACCCTAACTACTAGGAAATGCGATCTTACTAATGTAGAGAGCATATTGTGGTGATTGGCCTTAGGTATTAGATTACCACAACCTAGAATCACCTGGGAGGAGACTCTCAATTTTTCTAAATTAGATTGGCCTATGAATCTTCACTGAGACACTTGATCAGGGAGTATCGAGCTCACTTTGGGCGGCACCATTTCCTGGTCAGAAGTCTTAAGCACCCTACAATTGCATTTATTCACATCTCCATATTTATTTAGCTATCCATTTTCTCAAACATCAGTAGAAACTCTTGTGTATCGTTGCCATCTTTGAGAGCCCATACTGATTCTTTATGATCCAATTAGATGAAGTCTGTGGAAACCTTTCTACCTCTATCATGCACATGATAAAAAAAGCTCCTTGTCTATGTTCTACGTCAACATATCCATGTATTGCTAGATTTTTACATTTCTGTCCTCTTGTTAAGGAGAATTTAAAAAAAGACATCATACAGGCCTTTTCCATGGGAATAGTGTATTAATCTGTTTTCTGTTGCTAATACAAATGCCTGCCACTTACTTTACAAAGTAAGGAGATTTATTTGATTCATGACCATTCTGGCTGAATGTCTGCACATCATGACAGCACCGTGTCCTGGCAGGATGGCCTCAATTTATACAACTTATCCTCACAAAAGCCAGCTCACTCCTCAAAGCCAGCATTAACTTCCTCCTAGTGCCCATGAGCTTCTTGTCTTCTGCTAGGCTCCATTTTTCAAAGATTCTAGGATCTTAGCACTGCCACACTGTGATGCAAGCTACTAGCACATGGAATCTTTGTGAGACAGACACACTCACACCACATGCAAACCATAGCAAAACCTATGCATAGCTCACTTGTCAGATCATTTCCAGACCTCCCATGAGGTCCACCTTCGTCTCTTTATGCCAGACTAAGAGGCATTAAACTTCATTTTCCCATTCTTTACCAAGATAGTTGTTGTCTCCCAAGTTGTGCTTTATAGTCACACCCTTTTGTGGCATGGCTGCAGGCAAACAGCAATGGTGGCTGGCAATGAACTCAGTGTCCTGTCCTCACCCCCACCCCCTCACGAAGCAGATGAGCTTTTCAGCAAATTTTTCCACCATCGGTTATCCTTTGTATCTCTGTATTTGTCAAAGCTATATCACATGCAGAATTCATTATTTGTTGTTTGTTTGTTTGTTTGCTTGCGAGAAGAACCCATTATGAAGTCTAGACTGGCCTTGCACTCACAACTTCCCTGCTTCAGCCTCTCAAGTTTTGGGATTTCAGGCATGTGCCGGCGCATTCAGCTCACATGCAGCATTTTCATTTGGCTATCATCAGGCCCTTCAAGAATAAGCAATGCACATCTTGTCCTCTCATTCTGCAGATACAGCGAGGACTGAAATTTTAGCCCCTAGGTGAAGAACTTCACCCAGACAGGATGTCGGATCAGAAAACACCCAATCCCATGGACTTCACACTACATGTCATCACATGTTTTCTGTGATGTCTCCCAGATCTGCTCAGCTAACAAACTAACTCAGCAAGCTGTTTCTTAGACACATCTAAGGAAGGCTCAGGGCAGGAAGCAACACTAGCCGCGGAGTTGATAAGCTAAGCTATGCACACTGGTTAAGAAAGCAATCTCAACCACAAGCCCATTGTTGGAGACTGTTGGTATTAATACATGAGAATACTAGAAATGTGGTTTCATTCTTCTTCAATGAAGAAGTCTTTATATTTACTCAATGCCTATCAAGGAGCATATTGAGGCTTTCATGAGATTAGTAGGAGTGATATATCTCAGCTACATACCACAGAGACAACACAGCTCTCCAGCTCACCCTTTTCATAACTCCTCACAGACCCCCAGAGACTTTCCCCAACATGTTAAGAGATGAATGAGAGAAGAAAGAGTGTTTTTTTCTTCCCAAACCCGAAAGTCTACTAAGATGTTATTTTGCATAATCTATTCTCTCTCTCTCTCTCTCTCTCTCTCTCTCTCTCTCTCTCTCTCTCTCTCTCTCTCTCTCTCTCTCTCCTTTCTGCTCTTAAATAAAAAAAGAACTCTACCAATACAAAATAAAATCACAGGAAAGTTCAGAGACTATTAATGAATGGCAGGTGTTTTCAGGGGAAAAAAATGAGTACTCAATTGATCTTTTGCTTTTGGCAAAACATTTGTTTTGAATTTTTATAAAATACATTCCCCTGAAGAAAATAAATAAACTATGTGCTTTGCAGAGCCAAATGATTTGTCTTGTTCCTCCAAGGTGACCCACATTATTTTAATCATTTCAGATGAGAAATCATGTGACATTTCAAAATAAAATATATTGCTGAAAGCTGAAAACCATCTACCAGACAGTGAAAAGCCACACTGTTCACCCTTTCCATGCCCTATTTTGCACTTTTCCAACTTACTTTTGTCTGTTTTACAGCTTATCAGGATGAGATTATTTCGTAAGAGCAGGAGTCTAGCTTTGGGACTATCTGCCTCAATTTTACTGTATATGGAAAAGGATCAGTAGAAAAACATCTTAGATATTCCTTTGTACTCTTCATCCCCACCCTAACATCTCGGGACCCTGAGAAACAGCTAGAGCTTGAATCCTGTCTGTATGATAACCAAGGTTCTAACTGTGAGAAGGAGAGGGAGAAACTTGCTTACTCCAAAGCGCTCACATGTAGGACTTTAATTTGGCTGTCGCCCCACCCTGTACAAACAAGCAATGCATATTCTGTCTTCTCATTCTGCAGAGGCAGAAAAGGGCACTGGAAATTTTAACCACTAGGTGATTCAGTGGCTAATTTTACTGTATTTCCTAACTTCTTATGCAATCAATTTAAAACTTTTTCTGTGTGCCTTTGTTCCACAATAACTCATTAAGGCTCAGTGAACTCTAACTCATTCCCTCTTCCTTAAAATGGGGGCCCCTCTGTTACTGACAGTTATGGTCTGGGCCAAGGCTCTTGGCCCTTATCCAAAGAACCGAAAATAAAGCTTCACTCAGATTTGCAAAAGAAGCAAGGTAATTTTATTTGAAGCTAAGCAATAAAGCAGAGACTAAAGAGGGAATGGCAGTGAGTCACATGGGGTCAAAGGGAAGGAGCGGCTGGTTACTAAGGGCATAGTTTGGGTGGTCCTCTGTTTTGATGGATAGTCTAGGTTATATAATCATTTCTATGACTGGTTACTAAGGGCATAGTTTGGGTGGTCCTCTGTTTTGATGGATAATCTAGGTTATATAATCATTTCTCTGACTGGTTACTAAGGGCATAGTTTGGGTGGTCCTCTATTTTGATGGATAGTCTATGTTATATAATCATTTCTCTACTGTGCATGACCCTTCTGATAATGCATCTGATTTTAATCATATACACCTATATGTATAGGCACAAGATGGTAAATAGAGATTCTCCCTAACAGGTTACTAGAAGACAGTTTTGCTTTATGGCACATGCACCTATAGCCAGTTCAGACTACACTGGTCCTTTTGTTCTCCATACCTATATATGCTGGGAACACATCTGAATAGAAACTGTCTAATCTAGTGGTGGGAAAACGTATACTGTTGTTCAGAGAAGTATGTGTAACTTGATGCAGGTGGTAGTGGAGGGGTTTTGAAGTTGGTAGGTGCATTTTTTGAAGGGAAATGTGTGTGCATAGTACATATAGGTTAGGGAACTAGGCTGCCAAGTGCCCCATTACAGGGGGGGAAGGTGTATGTTACCCCAAACCAAATGTGTGTCCCACCACTCTAAACTATCTCCTATTCTTGCCTGCCTCACCTCTTGTGCTCCTGTGGGTACAACACAATGTTGTAACTGTGTTAAGTAGCTGTAGGTTGAAAACTCTGTTTTTTATACTAGTAGCTTATAATTTGAAGAAAAAAACTGAAGAGAACACAACATCTCTCCATATGAATTTCATTTATAAAATAAAGTAACAGTCATACTTTGCCGTTGTGTTTTGAGCTGATTCAACAAGATGATGCACATAAAACTCCTTAGATAGCCATGTGGTGGTGGCACACACCATTAACCCAGCACTTGAGAGGCAGAGGCAGGTGGATCTCTGTGAGTTCAAGGCCAGCCTGGTCTACAGAGTTCTAGGACAGGCTCCTGTAGTTGAAAGTTTTCCTGTGTCCTGCCTGGACAGCAGTCAGGACAAATCTCTCTTATTCTCATCCCCCAAGTAAACACATAGGGCTATATTAATTATAACTGCTTGGCTATTGGCTCAGGCTTATTACTGACTAGCTCTTACACTTAATTTAACCCATATTCCTATCTATGTTTAGCCATGTGACTTGGTACCCTTTCTCAGTTCTACCTTCACATCTTGCTTCCTCTGTATCTGGCTGGTGACTCCTGACTCAGCCTTCCTCTACCCAGAATTCTCCTCATCCACTTGCCCTGCCTACACTTCCTGCCTGGCTACTGGCCAATCAGCATTTTATTTATCAACCAATCAGAGCAACACACATTCACAGTGTACAGAATGACATTCCACAGCAGGCTCCAAAGCTACACAGAAAAACCCTATCTTGAAAAACAAAAAAAAAGAAAAAAGAAAAACTCCTAAGATGATGACTCAAATTTGATAAATGCCCAATTATGCAACTTATTGATATAGTTATTGGCATGATACATGTGGTAGTCAATGCTGATTGTTAACCTGACAGGATCTAGAATCACCTGGGGAGAAACCTCCAGGCCTGCGTGTGGAGATTGACTAGATTAGGCAGCCTCTAGGCATGCCTGTGAGAGTTTGACTAGATTGGGTAGCCTCTGGGAATACCTATGAGAAATTATCTAGAGTAGGCTAGTTTAGGTAGGAAGATCTACCTTGACTTTCAGGTCTTTAAATAAATAAAAAGGAGAAAGCAAGCCAAACATGAGCATTCATCTTCCTTCGATTTCTGGTTTCAAATGCAATGTGACTAGCTACCTTAAGGGCCTGTCAGCATGGCTTCCCCATCCTGACTGGCTGCATCCTGAAAATTTAAGTCAAAATAGTCCCTCTTAACTTACTTTTGGCAGAGTATTTTCTTATAGCAACAAGTGCTGTGGAATGTTCTGTATACTGTGAATGTGTTGCTCTGATTAGTTGATAAATAAAAAGCTGATTGGCCAATAGCCAGGTAGGAAGTATAGGTGGGTTAAGCAGATAAGGAGAATTCTGGAAGGCGGAAGACTGAGTCAGGAGACACCAGACCACCATCCAGGGAGCAGCATGTAATGACACATAGGTAAAGCTGTGGAAAATGTGGCAATTTATAGATTAACAGAAATGGACCAAGTTTAAGTGTAGGGCTAGTCAATGGTAGGCCTGAGCTAATGGCTGAACAGTTTTAATTAATATAAGCCTCTGGTGTTTACTTGGTCTGAATGACTGCAAGGCTGTGGGTGAGAGATTTGTACCAATTGTGGGCCAGGAACGACACAGAAAAACTTCTACTACAAACAAGCATGCAACTAATAAAATGCATACTATGCCATATACTTCTTAAGGATAAGGAACATAATCTTTTGACATGGAAAAATTATGCTTATAAATATATAACTCAATAAGCCTCTGGCACACAATTGGGTTTTAGAGTATTGTCTCAGGGTTTTATTGCTGTGAAGAGATACTGTGACCATGGCAACTTTTTTTATTTTATTTTATTTTATTTTATTTTACAATACCATTCAGTTCTACATATCAGCCATGGGTTCCCCTGTTCTCCTCCCTTCCACCCCCTCCCCTTACTCCCAGCCCACCCCCCATTCCCACCTCCTCCAGGACAAAGCCTCCCCTGAGGACTGCGATCAACCTGGTAGACTCAGTCCAGGCAGGTCCAGTCCCTTCCTCCCAGACTGAGCCAAGCATCCCTGCATAAGCTCCAGGTTTCAAACAGCCAACTCATGCAATGAGCACAGGACTCAGTCCCACTGCCTAGTTGCCTCCCAAACTGATCAAGCCAATCAACTGTCTCACCTACTCAGAGGGCCTGATCCAGCTGGGGGCCCCTCAGCCTTTGGTTCATAGTTCATGTATTTCCATTCATTTGGCTATTTTTATTTTCAATAATTGAGTAAAACTGAAATTTATTATAAGCCACAGTCGTCCTAGGGACCTCCATGCTATATATATAGCTTCCATGGTTCTATGGTTTGTGGTCTGATTGTTCTTTATTTTATATCTAGGATCCACTTATTAGTGAGTACATACCATGACTGTCTTTCTGGGTTTGGGTTACCTCACTCAGGATGATTTTTTTCTAGTTCCATTCATTTGCCAGCAAATTTCATGCTTTCATTGTTTTTCTCTGCTGAGTAGTACTCCATTGTGTATATGTACCACATTTTTTTCATCCATTCTTCCGTTGACGGGCATCTAGGTTGTTTCCAGGTTCTGGCTATTACAAATAGTGCTGCTATGAACATAGGTGAGCATGTATCTTTATGGTATGAATCAGCATTCCTTGGGTATATGCCCAAGAGCGGGATGGCTGGGTCTTGAGGTAGTTCGATTCCTAATTTTCTGAAAAAAACCGCCATACTGATTTCCACAGTAGTTGTACAAGTTTACATTCCCACCAACAGTGGAGGAGTGTTCCCTTTGCTCCACATCCTCTCCAACATTGGCTGTCATTGGTGTTTTTGATCGTAGCCATTCTGACAGGTGTAAGGTGGTATCTCAGAGTCGTTTTGATTTGCATTTCTCTGATGATTAAGGATGTTGAGCATTTCTTTAAATGTCTTTCAGCCATTTGTGATTCTTGTTTTGTGAATTCTCTGTTTAGCTCTTTAGCCCATTTTTTAATTGGACTCTTCAGTATTTTGATGTCTAGTTTCTTGAGTTCTTTATATACTGTGGAGATCAATCCTCTGTCAGATGTGGGGTTGGTGAAGATCTTTTCCCATTCTGTTGGCTGTCTTTTTGTCTTATTGACTGTGTCTTTTGCCCTGCAAAACTTCTCAATTTCGAGAGGTCCCATTTATTAATTGTTGTGCTAAATAAAACACCAACAGCACAGATGGCAACTCTTATAAAGGAAAACATTTAATTGGACTGACTTATAGTTTCAGAAGCTTTGTCCATTATCATCATGGTGGGACATGGTGGTGTGCAGGCAGACATGGTGCTGGAGAAGGACCTGAGAATTCTACATCTTGATCTGCAGGCAGCAGGGAGTGAACTGACTTCAGCTTTTGAAACCTCAAAGCCTGCCCCACAGTGACATACTTCCTCTAGCAGATCCACACCCACTCCAACAAGGCCACACCTCCTAATAATGCCACACCCTATGGGCCAAGCATTTAAACACATGAATCTATAGGGGCCATTCCTATTCAAACCACCACAAGTAAGGTAGCCGAATGAGTGATCAGAGAGATCAGTATAGAGGGATATCTATGTTAGACATGTTTGTTCTCTAACCTCTGTCTAAGTTGTAACAAAATCTTTAAGACAGCCTGAAAATGTTCTGAGCGATTCAGGTCATTCAAAAACCCAAGCAATATATTTTAACCAGCTTTGTGACTCATATTCTTAACACAATGATAGTGACATCACTAAAAGTAGGGACTTGGAGGACAGACAGTGAGAACTTCATTTTGTAATCTTATTTAGCCATACTTTGCTTAGCTTTATAATGATAATTCATACCACTTGATTGATTTCTTATGGGAATTTAGAAAAAACATTCACAAATGGTGCTTAGCATAAATCTTCAAATATATCAACTGTTCAACACACAAATAAAACTTGCTGGCAATAAATTCTGACTCTTAATTACCTTAGATTATTTCAGTCTCATTCTCTCTGCTTACATACAAAATTCTAGGTTGACAAAAGTATTTTGTTTTCCAAAAGGCCATTAAATTGCCCTCATATTTTATTATTTCTGTTGTAAAGTCTGCTGTAGTTTAACTCTTAAACCTTTGAAAGAAACATGTCATGGTTCTCTGGTGTGAAGATATTATCTTTGATTTTAGACTTCGACTATAATCTTATGTCACTGAAAGAGGTTTGGAAATTTTATTGATTTGGAGTTTAGTTGATGCAACTTTATGAATCATAAGCTGATATTTGTAGTAACTTCTGAAAACTCTAAATCTCCATATTTTTAAATGTTGTCTTTCAAAACCACAGTTTTGAGACCATTCAAGAGATAAACCCTGAAGAAATGCACCTCACTTTAATTCCACATCTTTTATTACTCGAGTTACAGTTTGAAGATGAAATGCCCCCATTAACTGTTGAATGCTTGGTCAGATGGTGGTGCTATTTGGGGCAATTCTAGAACCTGAAGGAAGTAGGCCTGGAGCAAGCCTTGGGGGGCTTCATCTTGTTCAACCCTACCTTGCTCTCCCCTTCCTCACCCCCCTGATGTGACCTGCCTTGCCCTGCCATTCTTCATGTCCACGTGTCTGAAGTTGAAGACAAGATAATCATTCCTCAATTCATGTCTACCCAGTGGTCAATATCTGACTGACAAAGGAGTGAGATCATTGCTGTGAGTACATCTGATGATGTGTTCCTTGAGCCTTTGGACCTGGTTTACAGGAGGATTCTAAAAGGATTTGGAACTAAAAAGCGACAGAAGAGACTTTAGTGGGAGATTCTGGTGGGAGCTCAGAGGACTCAATGCTGACAGGCATGTGGAAGGCAAAGACTATGCTCATGAAGTTTTATAGGAGAACAAGGACTCTATTAGGAGTAAGGAAAGAGTCCATTTATGGCAACAAGTATGCTACATTGTTTTCTGTTATGAATCTTTTAAGGTTAAAGGTGATTAATCTGGCAGAGAAATTTTCATGACAGTCCAGTATACAGGCTGTGGCATAGTTATTGCTATTTCTCTTAGCCAGATTTATAGTAAGAATTGAGAGTCAAAAGCTGAGCAGGTAGATCTTTAAAAAAAAAAAAAAAAAAAAAAAAAAAAAAAAAAAAAAAAAAAAAAAAAAAAAAAAAAAACTTTATCCAGAAAAGACCATGCAATGTTGGAGTAAGACAGGCATAATGTGGAAGATCAAATCATTAAAAGGAAGTCATAAACTATGCCTTAGAACAACAGGAAAGATGCCTAAAAGACATTTGGGGAATTTGGCAGACCTCACCCACCACAGACTCAAAAGTATAAAATGTTATACTCATTTAAAAGGATTTCTCTTGAGAAGATGTACTTTATGGGATTTTGTAGTCGTGTGGGGCTGCCTAGGAAGCTGTTTTGTAAGGATCTGATTTACCCTGCACAGTTCCTCAGGTACACAAAGGACAAGACAGGCATGGTCCAAGTGTGTCTGATTACTAATCAAGCTAGCAGAAGATACTGATGCCATCCATGTGAAGCTATTTCTGTAGGCATGTAAAATATAAGAGCTACAAGGTCATTGGGCTTCCACCATATTTCAAAGGAAAGCCTAAGTGTCTAGATAATGTGTGATGAGGCTAAAGTCCCTATAAGCAGCCCCTGAAAGGAGATGTGTGAAGGCATGAGGGTAAAGCCCAAGTTGCACTGGTGATCTCAGGATGTTGAAGACACCAGGAATGTGTTCTGCTTTCCCAGGAAAGCTACAGAGACTGAATGAGCCCTACCTAAGAGAGGCTATGTGGACTTCAAATAACAAAGCTATAGAAGTAAGGCTGCCCACGTCCATTGGAACTCACACTATCATGCTACATGTCACAGACTGTTGACACCGAGTTACAGATTTAATATTCATCTTGTTGTGGTTTGGTCTTTTTTATAATAATTTTTTAAATTATAATATAATTACATCATTTCCCCCTTCCTTTTCCTCCTTCCAACCTCTCCTCTGAAACCCTACTTGTTCTCTGTCTCAAATTCACGGCCTCTATTTTTAAATTTTATAATTATATAAATTATATATATGATCGAGGATGGTTGTTTAGTGTTGGATAACAAACTTGGGGGGAGTCTCTTTCCTGGGTAAAACCATTTCTTCCTCTCGCAGCTTTCCCAAGTTGCTTATAGTTCTCCGTCTAGATTGAACCCCATTCAGTTAGGAATATTTGAAGTTATGCGACTTATCATGATAATTCTCCCCACAAAAGTCACAGACCACTTAACAAAAATTCCAAGCATGTGGGGGTGCCTCCACTTGAGTTGTTAGTCAGAGGAGCCAAAGAGATCCCCCAAATAATATAGCCTATTGCTGTTGCCATGGTTGCCTCTCAGAACTTGAAGGTAAGACCCTATTGCTGAAGACACCACACACTTTTGGACATAGCATTTTTAAAAAGTTAGCTAGAAGTAACATAAAAACCTTCTCCTTGAGGACTCTCTCTCATAGTATCCAAAGGTGTTGTGCAAGCTTTCAAGAGAAGAAAGCAAACAACAGTCCTAGCAAGATGTAAAGATTGAACTACAGTAATTACCAGCTGACAAGCTACCACTGAGAATGCAATAGTGGTATTTTCTCTTGAAGAATAGCAACAGCTGTCTAACTGGACTACAGGCCTGCTCAATAGGAGGGACTGGTAGTGTAAATCCAGCCTGTGGATGGTGAGGTCAGAGAAGAGAATCTACTACTGCTACTTTATTAAACCAGTATAATCCCTGATTACATTCTAAATATTTACCCTTATACCTTCCAGAAGGTGTAGTTCTCACAACTCAATAAGAGACTTCTTTTTGCACTAGATGGAGACCATTACAGAAATCCACAACTGTCAAAATGCATGAGGTGCCCAACCCCAACTGATACATCTACAACACAACCCCTACACTTAAGGCTCAGGGAATATCACAGGATGCTGGGGTGAAAAGATCATAATAGGCAGAGGACCAAGATGTCTTCCAGGAAATCGTGTCTTCTACACGGCTGGAAAGCAGTGCTCATGAAATCTCAAGACTATGGTCGTGTAAACCATGACAACTATGTTGCACAATAACAATGCCAGTTGACATGCCAGCATGAATGGAGGAAATGTCACTGTGTCTTATCCCTGGATAAAGAATTAACAGGTAATTGATGGCTGCTGAGAGAAAGCAAACCAGTCTTCTCCAGGGACGGCCCTCCATCCCAGGTTACCTAACTCCAAGTACTCAGCCCTATACTCATACACATATAAACAACACCAAATGGACTCCATAATTAAAGAAGAAGAGGTCATGAACTTGACAGGGAAGGGGCATGGGAGGATTTGGAGGAGGGAGGGGTAGAAATGATGTTAATGCAGTACTACTTGCATATGAAATTCTCAAAAAAATAAAAGAAATTAAAAAAGAAAGAAAAATTATTCACAAGGAACTCAATAAATATGTTCATAAATGTAATATTTTAGTACAAACCAGACACCATGAAATGCTAATTTCTGTTGAACATAAGGAAGAATGGCTACAGTCAAGTTTTTTCTTCTGTGATGCAAAGTTTATTTCATTTTCTGTCTACCCTACCACAACAGTCACAGGAGGTCGTCACTATAGCTCCTTTGTTCTTTGATGAAACAAAATAGTACTTCAAGAATATTTTTCAAGACTAAGAAGAAAAGAGTAAAGTTTGTAAATTGCACTTGGCAAAAGTGTGTGCATAAATCAACATTTTTTTTTTTTTTTGGTAAAAGCCTGCAAATCCATTTTGTCCCTTATTAAATTCACTCAGCATCCTGTATATGAATACACTCAGAAGAATAATACATTTTAAAAGTGGCTCACTTGATAAAGATAATTAAAGTAATTCCACAGGGAGATTTCTGCTTCAAAATTCATTAAAATTTCAACATAGACATAAGGGTCAGTTTCCCTAAAACTGCCAAGGTGAAACCAAGTCTCTCTCTCTCTCTCTCTCTCTCTCTCTCTCTCTCTCTCTCTCTCTCTCTCTCTCTCTCTCTCTCTCTCTCTCTCTCACACACACACACACACACACACACACACTACCGGTTTCCGGTGGGAAGAATGAATGCAGATTCAAACTGCCACTATTAACTCATCAGACACATATTCTATTCGGAAGCATATCTAATGAGCCTGTTTCCTCTTTTGTACCACAGCAGACATTTCGGTCTTGATTTTTTGGCATAGGCACATGGACCCTCTTAGAGACCACAAACAAACTTTCTCTCACACAGGTACTTGACGGCATCTTGATCATTCCCAAGATGCCTTGGGCCCTGATGGATTGTTGGAACCATATATTTTCTTTGTATAAATGGCCATCTCTTCCCTCTGCCAGATACCATCTCAGTAATTCTAAAACAGAATATTCTGAGAGGCAGAGAAAAAGAAGGATGTCAGTAAATCATCCTTCACAGATAACCTTATTAGGATGCAGTACTCCCTAGTGATGAGCATTTTCACACAGCTCCAAAATCCTTTGGGTACCTGCAATAGGTTTTCTTGAAGTATTTCACCAGTGAGGATGCATGAGGAGACTCATCCTGACACTCTCCTCTGTGAAAAGGCTAGTATTCTCTCTATTCGACTAAAGTATCTCCACTCAGACTCTGTCTACACTAAGTCTTTAGGCTTGTTGCACCAGGCCTCCATGACTAACAGCTTATACAGAGCTCAGGATTGTCACATCCCGACAACATGACCACTGTCATGGACACATACACCATGGTGTCCACCTTGACAGTACCATTAACAGTTCCACGTGGGCACTGATGGCTCACGTTTAAGGTCTGTATAAGGGGAGAACTTTTTCCCCTTTAGAAGTGACAGATCCTACATACATACCAGAGTGGAATAATCATTGCATTTTCAAGTTTCTGAGAGTGATCAGACTCTCACCTCCCCTGCTGCGCTCCCCTCTCCTACCGGAGCAGAGGTGGGCTCCTGGCTTTGAAATCCAGCCTACTGGCCGCCACACAGACATAAGGTCAGACTTCTGAGATGTGACAGATCTCTCCCCACAGCTCCCAGATAAACAGCAGGACAATGTGCTGAGTCCTCGCTTGCTTCAACCTTCAAATAAGCTTTATAACCCGGAGACCTTTGATCTGTCTGAACGTTGAATTCGAATCATTTTTAGCATACAGCTTCAAAGCATTCAGGCTTGTCGGCACCTTTGTGGGTGATAATGGGATGATTCTAGACTTTCTGAATCTCATTTCAAATAATTCAAACCCTTTTGGAGGTAAATAAACAACTCAGATTTTCTACCTTGATCAGGATGAATTTAAAGAGGATTTGTTTTAATGCCAAGGTTTGTTTTTATGAATTTACATATATACCTGGGATGGAAAAAAAATTGTGTGCACACTCCACTACCACCAGGTACATACACTCAAAAAAAAAAAAATCAACTGTGAGCAAACTTAGGGCTTTGTTGACTGAATAATTTCCAGGTGGGCTATTTTGGGAAAGACTTTTCTTGAGTCTATCAGGCCCATTGGTCTCATTTTGCTGCCAGATTCTCTGCCATCAAGATTTCCCAAGCACCTGTTGTGCTTTTCTCTTCTACACACAGCTGGAGTCATCCTGTGTCACCCCAGGTGTTTAAGAAGAGTGTTTCCAAGGGCTTCTGTAGCTTCTCTATTATCCTTTCTCTAAACCTTCCTCACTGAAGCCTCTCCTCTCCCCACAGCTCTGCAGCTTCTTTCTCCCAGTGGCAGCAGTAAGGGGCTTCACCTAAATACGTTCTCAGCAGAAGGTGGGCATCTCTCCATGGCCAGGGAACACTGGGAACCATGCTGGGTCCCTCAGTAACTGTCTTTCTCTGTCATTCTCAAATGACAGTCTTCAACAATACTACTGCTGCATGCATGTGATGCACAAAATACAAGCAGGCAAAACACTCATACACAAAAAATAAATAAATATAAACATATACCCATTGTTTCCATAAGAGCCTTAAAAATGATTCCTTATCCAATAGTCTACAATATTCAGAATATAACTCTACATGTATTAATCTGTTTGTTTAAGAACACTATGTATAATTGTTGTGGTTGGAATGAGAATGTCCCTCATAGGCTCATATGTTTGAATGCTTTCTCCCTCCTTGGTAGAAAAGTTTGGAAAAGGACTAGGACTAGGAAGTGTGGCTTTCTTGGAGGAGGTGTGTCAGTGGGGGTGGGCTTTGAGGTTTCAAAAGCCCATGCAACCCCCCCCCCTCTCTCCCCTCTCTCTCTATGCCTTGTGCCTATAGACCTAATGTATTCTTTCAGCTACTGCTCCAGAGCCATACCTACCTATAAGCTACCATGTTTCCTACCATGATAGTCATGGATTCACCCTCTGAGACTGTAAGCAAGCCACCAATTAAATATTTTCTTTTATAAATTGTTTTGGTCATGGTGTCTCTTCACAGCAGCAGAAGAGTAACTAAGACAGTGATCATTTATCTTCTTGGTCAATCTGACTGGTTTTTAGAACTACTTAAAAGACACATCTATGGGCATTTCTGCAAGGGTGTTTCCTGAGAGTTGAGGAGGGAAGACACACCCTGAATATGCATGGCACCAACTCATGGGCTAGGGTTCCTTGATGAACAAAAGAAAGAAAGTGGAGTACCATAATGCATCTCTTTCTGTTCTTGACAGTGGGTACTATGTGATTTGGGCTTCTACAGCCATGCTCTTCCTTCTTTAACAACTGTACCCACAAACTATGAGCTAAAAGGAACCTTTCTTTCCTCAGATTGCTTTCTTCCTCAGGCATCTTGTCACAGCAACAAGTCAAGCAATACACCATCCTTTCTCTG
Source organism: Peromyscus leucopus (assembly GCF_004664715.2). Lineage (NCBI taxonomy): Eukaryota > Metazoa > Chordata > Mammalia > Rodentia > Cricetidae > Peromyscus > Peromyscus leucopus. The sequence continues at coordinate 42,304,194 of NC_051068.1, forward strand.
AAAACCTTCCTTCGGTGTTCCAGGAAATGGAGAAGAAAGGGAAAAAGAGAAAACTTAGAAACACTTAGGACACACTTTTAGTAGGTACACTAACTACCTACATTAGTTTTTTACAGCTGCTGTAACAGAGTTTTATGAACCAGTTTCATCAACAGCAGTTCTGGAGGCCAGGAGTCCCAAGGAGACAGCAGGTAGGTTTCTTCTGAGGTGTGTGGGGGAAGATCTCCTCCACATCTCTTGCTTTTGACATATAAACGACATCCCCTCATTGCTTCTTTGTGTCATCTCCCCTCTACAAATGGCTGTCTTTTAACGCAACTCTCTCCCTTTGCAAGGATATGGCCAGAGCTGCTGCGGGTGTATTCTAACGACATCACTTGGTTACTCCTGTCCTGGTATGACACTGTTCTTGAGAAGAAGTGAACATCTACCCACCTCAGATAGGAACCAACAACATTCCAAAGTAAAGATACCATCTGTCTTAGTCAATGTTCTATAGCTGTGAAGAGACACCATGACCACAGAAACTCTTATAACGGAAAGCATTTAACTGGGGCTTACTCACAGTTCTGGAGATATAGTCTATTACTGTCATGGCAGAGAACATGGTAGCACACAGGCAGACATGATTCTAGAGGAGTAGCTGAGAGTTCTACATCTGGATATACAAGCAGCAGGAAGAGAGAGAGATACTAGGCCTGGCTTGAGCATTTGAAACCCCAAAGCTCATCTCCAACAACACACTTCCTCCACCAAGACCACACCAACTCCAACAAGGCCACATGTCATAATCCCTGTCAAGTAGTGCTGCTCCCTAATGACTAAGCATTCAAATCTATGAGCCTTTTGGAGCCATTCTTATTCAAATACCCATGAATTAATGACTCTATTGGGGTTGTTTACAGGAGTGTGGATGAGGGGTTACTTACTGGTATAGAAATGGCTTAAGGATAGCTATACCATCAAAAGCCCAGCTCAGCATGGATGATGGCTCAGCTTACGAAAGCTGGAAACCTAGGGTGAACTGCGTAACTTGAAGGCATAAAATACAATAGGATAAATAAATTATCTTGACAGGTTAGAAAGTGTCCTTTTCAAGGAGCTTAGCTGCTCTCTAACTCTTCTAAGCAGGTTGCATGATCTGAGAGTGTCTCTCGGCTGTCCTTACTGCCTCTGTAAGTTTGAAGGGGTGGGCCTTAGTGGATCTGACCACTTTCGGGGACATCCTGAGGCTACTGATTTGCTTACTTCCTGACTTTAATGAGCTTGCTAAATGAAATGCTTTCACTTCTCTGTGGTGGTATTCTAATTGTACTGAAATGTGATTTTGATTGTATGTTAATAAATAAAGTTCCCCGGGGGTCAGAGCTATTAGAGCCATAGAAAGGGCGTGGCAGTGGTGGCACACGCCTTTAATCCCATAGATGTCTGTGTGTTCAGGGATACAGCCAGCATTGGAGACATACGCCTTTAAGACCTAAAGGGCTGTATATACAGACAGTGACGAGGAAGTCACATGTTTGGGTTTACAACCAATGAGAAGGCAGAACAAAAATACTATGAAAAGACGTTCACACAGGAAGTAGCTCTCTTTTCGGGAAGCTAGGACCACCACAGGAGGAAGGGTGAGATTTTAGCTCTGAGCTCTGATCTCCTGGCTTTCTCTTTTACATTGGTTTGTGTTTCTTATTTAATAAGACGGTTGGTTACATTTACACTTCTCTTTAAACACCTTTTGTCTTAATGAGCTTCCTTATAAGATGGAGTATTTTATCTAGGAGAAAACTGCTGCACAGCAAGACCCAAATAAAGACACTCTGAGGAACTTGTGTTAAGACTCCAACCTATCTTTCTTTCACACATGGATGCATGCCATCTCACACATTGCACTCACACTCAGAGTCCGAGAACACTTGACTAAAGCAATAACCTGATACTTCACTATATTAACCGGCTTTTTGTTGCTGTGATAAAATACCAAAGATATCAACATAAAGAAGGGAAGATTCTCTTGGCTCACTCTTTTAGAGATATCAGTTCATAATCACTTGGATCCACTTGCTGTGAGTCTGTGGGAAGGCAAAGCATCATCATGTGGGGGACTTGAAGGAACAAATGTGCTCGCTTCATGATGCCCAGCAAATAGAGAGAGAGAAGGGGGGAGAGTCACAACCTCCCCGTCAAGGGCGCACTCACAGTGACCCAGCTCCTCTAACCAAGCTCTTGTCCTCAGTGGTGTACTACCTCCCAACTTTTCCATAGGCTGGAAACCCAATCTCTTACTTAGCACATGGCTTTTGGTGACATTGCTGATCAAAACTGTAACAATCTGAGAGTCTAGTTAACAGTCAGAAAACTGTTTTGCCTAATTCTTAATGTTGATTCTCAATCAACAACAACAAAAACAAACCAGTATTCTCACATATCACACTTGATCTTAGCCAAGGGAGGGGAAGCAACTGTGAACTGGTCTGAAGCACACCCCATCAGTGCAGATTTCTTCAATTACACAGACTATAAGCATGTTTTAGTCACAGTTTCTATGTTAGATGTAGACATTGGCACCTTAAAATTAAACAGTCAAATGTGTTAAGTTTAGAAATATCCCTGCTATTTTTTCAGTCACTTTGTTCATAATATTGTGTGTATCTTGGAAACATTTTTTATTAACTTTCATGAATTAGCATTATATGATAAGTGTTGGAATGAGCAAAGCTGCTAATGCCTTACCCATTTGTAAATATTTTTCTGTTTTGCATTACCTGAGCACTTTCCCACTCACTCTTGTATTCAGACAAGGTGAAAGAAATGATCACCCCTGCATACATCCATTTGAGCTCAGCGGAAGGGTGCTACACTTGTAACTCCTGAAGTTACACTTAATGAAAAGTGAAAATGTCACTTACATTTTGTTTTGAAAGAAAGAACACTGAGAGAAGGGGGAGGGGTGGAAAGGAGAGAGAGGTTTCATTGCCCTTTGAACCATCAGACAAGTCGAGCCAGATAAGCAATGAAGTTTTTGAAAGAAATATTGGTTTCACACAGACTTTAAATTGCAGAATCACAACTATCTCTCAGGCTGAGTCTGTTTCAGAAACTATATTCACTTTTTGCATTCAGGTTTCAAGCTTCATAAAATATAAGCCCTAATCTTCACCACCACTAAATCCCACCCCAGAAAGATGGTATATTCTCATAAAGTCCCAAATAGCTTAGTTTCATAGATAAACCCTTAGAAAGAATTCTGGAGATAACTGCAGATGAAAGATTAATGAGAAAAACCAATGCTGGAAAGCAGCAGGTGCTTTTTCCTTTCCTTGTTTCCTTAAAGGTTTTGGAAGCCTGACACAGATCAACTGTAGATAGAGAGGCAGGTGGGGCAGTGGAGTAGGAATACCCCTTACAGTCAATAACTGAGAACTCTTCTTAGTGTCATGTATCAACAATATCACACTAACTTTATTAGAATTGGTGTCTGTTTTTCAAAATGCATCATGGGTGATCTAGTCACCCACTGTCAGTACCATTCAGTCTGAAGAGTCAAGAGAGCTGACCTTGCACCATACATGCAAGTCTGGGAAACTGGCAGTCTAGACCGCCAACTTCCTCTGCAGTAGCCCCATTGCCATCCATAGATGATCACCTCTGGCCCTGTTTGCAGCTCCTGGGTTCTGCCCCTGTTAACTTACAGGGCACAATTACTGGTGTCTCTAGAATCCAGAACTCGTAAATTATTTTGCTTCACTTTCTTCTGGAATGCCACAGATGAGACATCAGGGTCTAGTGGTTGCATAAACAATTTAGTCACCTAGATTTGCCACCTGGTGGTGGTCTTTCAGATAAAATGGCTGTCCATAAGATAGCCCCTTCGCTTGGGTCATGAATCAGGTAGTCCTGGGTTGTTATATCAGTTTCTTGCTGTGGGATGTTCTGTATGTCTGTGGAGCCTTCTTGGGTTCTTTGTGGCGTTACCCAGCGGTCGTATAGAGATGTTAGGACCATGGGCCTGAGTGCAGGTGTTTGAGATGGTCTGCAGTTGGCTGTGCTGGGGGATGGTCTGTATGTCAAGTTGTTTTGATTGATCAATAAATAAAACCTGATCGGCTGTGGCTAGGCAGGAAGGATAGGCGGGACTAACAGAGAGGAGAAATAAAAGGACAGAAAGGCAGAAAAAGACGCTGCAGCGCTGCATGACAGCAGCATGTGAAGACGGATAAGCACAGCACGTGGCAAGGTATAGATTTATGGAAATGGACTAATTTAAGCTATAAGCACAGTTAGCAAGAAGCCTGCCACGGCCATACAGTTTGAAAGCAATATAAGTCTCTGTGTTTACTTGGTTGGGTCTGAGTGGCTGTGGGACTGGCGGGTGATAAAGATTTGTCCTGACTGTGGGCAAGGCAGGAAGACTCTGGCTACAGTTTCTGGTTTATTGGAAGATAGGATGTGAAGAAGCATCTCCTATATAAGTGGATTACCCTGTGATCAGGTCTGACCTGGTGTTTGCCCTTAAGCAAGTTATCAGAAACTAGAGATTGATTCTCATGGGTCCATGCCCCTGTGGGATTACATGAAATACAGCAGCTGACTTTTCATTGACCCACCCACCTCTAAGTCATAGAAACAGAGGATTATCTCTCCTTGGCACATCACCTTATAATTTTCAGTTAACCAAGTTATCAACGGTTAGCTGCACTGGACACCATTCCATGTTTCCAGCTAGCAGTCATAGTTCTAGTGCCCTCAGTGGAATGTACAGCAGATAATCCTTGTTCAGTCTCTTATTTTCTCAGTTGAAATAATGGAGAAGAACACCCAGGAGGTCCCACATGCTGAAGTTCAGCTCAAATTTCATGACATTGAAAGAATGACAGCGCTGTCCACATGAGAGAAAGGAAATGATAACATAGGAAGCCATTCTCAGGCCGGAAGCAAAACAATTGCACTCCTACAACTGCATGTAATTTAAAACATATCATAACACATAAATATACACATTAAAGACATGTACCAAGGAGTTTACCAACCCCTAAAACAACTGAACAATCTGCTGTGTTAAAACGATATGACACATAGCATGCAATACTGAAAGCATAGTTAGAAAAGCTGAGGCAGTTTTCCCTTCATGAGATGAAGAGAACAGGCAAGAAAAGCATCCAAATAGCCCTGGGCAGGCTTTCTCATGGGTAACAACCAGATTGATCATCTCTCTGCCACCACTATCTACGGTAAGATCTACACCACGGAGGAAGCCATTTATCTGACTCAAGAGTTCAAGATGTCTTTCATGAGCCAGTGAGTTTCCTCTACTATAACCTCATGGGGAGCATTAAGAGACAAGGTTAATGAGGAAAGTTCCTCTACATCATGATTAACATACATTTTGTTTACTAAGGTGAATTGTAACGATACAGCTGGCTGAGCAGTGCACCAGACCTTGGTAGGATTGAAGGAGTGTTTGGAAACCTCACATGAGAAATTGATAAGAGTAACCGTATCATTAGTTAGTACCTCCCAACAAATACATAGCATTTCCCATGTACCATACATAATTTCTGATGGAACTGGACACTGGAGCCTAAGTTTGGATGAAGTTTGAGTCCCATGCCTGTTGGGGGCAAAGCCAGATGCCATTTTCCAGTTGAAAATCTGAAAGGGAAAGAGTTGTGTTTCATAGAATTGTCCATCAATGGGTACAACACGGTATTTTGAATGATCTCTCCTAATGCTGTGATATTTAATTGCCTCATTTAATTAAGGTTCTAATCCTGCAACTCAAACTTCATTAGTCAGTCCTCAAAAGAAATCTCAATGTTATTCTGAAATGATACCATCCATCTTCTGAAGAAATCTGGAGACAAGCCCCTAAATGATGTGGTCTAGAAATGATGCAATCCAGGGGTCTTGACTGCTTTTCTCTGCCCGTTAAAGAATTAAGAGCAGGAAAAATCTGAAGGAAACAGGGAGCAGCAGAGAGATCTCAAGCACCACAGACAGAGCCAGCAGTTAAGGAAGGAGTTTATTAGGGGTGAGAGAACACACATATGCCGCAGACACACAGAGAAAAAGACCTTCTGCAAAGCAGAGGGGGCACTCTGGAAGCCAAAACATTTCCAGGGGTAGACCTTTTTAAGAGGTTGGTGAAAGTAAGTCAGCACAAAAAGGTGTATCCTTAAAGAGGATGGTCTCTTTCTCCCTCTTCTCCGTCATCAGCCTCCCAGCCCTCTCTCCCAGCTGCCGAGAGGTGAACCTATTTGCTCTACCATGCACTCACGGTCAAGATGCTGTACATTGGCATAGACCTCAAACAAAAGCCTCATGAACCATGGACTGAAACCCCCCAAAATAGGAGCCAAACAGTTGTCTCTGTTTAAGCAGCTACCTCAGGCATTTTGTCCCAAGACCTGAGCTGAACAATGCACCACACCTTTCTCTTTCTGACTTTGGTATTTGCTTCAATGAGAATTTTTTCCCCCTCACATCTATTCAAATGTCCAATTGTGGGGCTGGTTTTTTTTTTTATATTGAAATTTTTTCTATTTATTTTTTTATTTAATCCATCTGAAATTTATTTAGATTTAAAATGCACAGTAGGAAGAGACCCGTGTTTTCTCCAGACTTGCTGTCACATTAGTCTACCAATGAATCATTCACTACCCCAACGTAGATTCAACTCTCCTTATCACTTCTCCTTATTAGCAAACAATACTAAACAAACGTTCTTATTCATGGCTCCTTTGTAAAGACTGTGCTGCATTTCCTGTTCTTCCTGTTTGTGTTTTATTTAGCTCCATTGTTACATGATCGAAACAGTATGTTTTCAGTTTATAGGAGGAAGGAGTTCCAGAGTTCCCCCAAAGTGAATCTTCCCCTCAACAGCTCTTCCTGACCATATTGCATATCCTTTAATAAAGTATGTTTCTCACATGTGTGAATTAGAGGAGCACTTACATTCTCAGCGATTGTTAGCGTTGGATCACTTTTTCTCTTTTACTTTTCTCTGTCACTGTTGGGAGGCGGGTCCTTTTTCCTCGTTTCCTTCATTTTTCTGTCTAGGACAGACTGGAAGATTTCCATTTTAGGAGGCAGGGTGGCCTACACACCTGAATGCTAAGGGACTCAGAGAATCTTCTAGTTACTACAATTCATCGCCAATGATGGTTGAAAGGAATGAGAGTTTCCTGTTTGAGACTTGTGAGAATAAGGACATAACTGTTCTTTCCCCAACATAATTCCTTTATTAATTATTTGGTAATTTCATACAATGCACCTCATCACACCCACTTCCCCATTCCTCCCAGGTCTACCCTCCCATCCTTGTACCCTCTGCTCTTCCCCCACAAAAAAAAAAAAAAAAAAAAAAACCCACACCAAATCCAATTTGTACTGCCCATGCTGTACATGGTCACTGGAGCATGGTCAGTGGTTAGCCCCTTAATGAAAAGTGAGTTCTTCCCCCCACACCAACCATAAGTTATAACTGTAAAGAGCTACACTTCCGCATCTTTATCACAATTTTTAAGGGTTCTCTTCAATAGCTTCCTGTCTGGATTGCCCCCCCCCCTTTTTTTCTGGTGGGGGAGGGGGAGGGAGTCACAGAAACCTTCAGTGTCTCTCATTCTCAGTTGTGAGTCTATAGTCATCGACACCACTGCCGAAGAAGTTTCCTTTCCCATCGCAGCGGGCAGCAGCCGCACGGATCACCACATGGCTTCTGGCGGCAGCTTGGATCACGGACATTGACCAGGTCCCAGCAGCGGCAACTAAGATCATGGACATCAACATGACTTCTGGCGGCCGCATAGATCCCATACATCAACACAACCTGCAGCAGGCAGCAGGGATCACGGCCTCAAGCAAGGCCTCCAGCACAAACATGGGCCAGGGAACAGGTCAAAGGGCGTGTCAGCCAGCCTGTCATGCAGTGTGGGGCAAGGCGGGACCGCTGGTGGTCTGAACCTCTCATTTGCTGAGGACCAGACCTACTCAGCAACAACATGCTCCTTTGTCTCCAGTTCCACGTCTCTCCACCACACACACTCGATCCTTCTGCCGTCTCTTTTTCAATTCCATGAAACCACTTTTTCAAAGCATCTTCCCACAAGATCCGTCTTGTAAAGAGTTGTTCCGGAGACACTGTGTACTCTGCAGACTCATCCTCCGCTGCCACATCTCCCCTTGAAGCCTCCATGGGTCTCTCAGGCTCCTCAGAGCGGCCCGAGACCTGCGAGGGTGCTGGTGGCCTCTGCCACCTTGAATCTCTTGACGATTGTTTTATATGCCCTCTCCATCACCCTGTCCCTCAGGCTTTAGCTGAACCAGATGAAAAGAAGCTGGGATGCACTATTCTTTCCTTCATTTTTCAGCTGTTCTAAGTCCTCTGTTTGATAGGTCATGTACACCAATTTCCTCTGTGAATTCAATCTGAGAGTCGCTGGCAATTATAGCATTTGGCTTGGCTTCAGACTGCCATTTTACCTTCTCTTCAGTCTTCTGTTCTGCTGTTTGTTTTGTAACTCCTTTTTTCTCTGCCCCATTTTAATTTTTTTCCTTTTATAAACTTCAGAAGTTCTGTAGCGCCAATTCCTTTATTTATTTATTTATTTGTCTGTCTGTTTGTTTGTTTGTTGTTTTTGCATCCCTACTGGTCCCATTATCCCCTTCTTCCTCTCCTCCCAATCCCTTTCTAACCCACCTACCATACCCCATCCACCCTTCTTCCTTTCTCTTCAGAAAAAGGCAGGCTTCCCATCGATATCAACCAGCCAAGGTATATGAAGTTGTAATGAGACTAGACATCGCCTGTCCTAGTAAGGCTGGGCAAGGCAACATGGAAGGAGGAAACAGTCTCAAAGCAGGCAAGAGTCAGAGACAGTCCCCTTGCCCCCCCCTCCCCACACTGTAAGGAGTCCCACCAGAAGACCAAGTTAAAAAACTGTAATAGATATGCAGAGTGCCTAGATCAGTCCCTTGTAGGCTCGCTGGTTGTCGGTTCAGTCTCTGTGAGACCCTTATGAGTCCAGGTTAGTTGATTCTATAGGTTTTCTTGTGATGTCTTTGACCCTCTGGCTCCTACAATCCTTCTCTCTCTCTCTTCCACAGGATTCTCCAAACTCTGCCTATGTTTAGCTGTGGGTCTCTGCATCTATTTCCATCAGTCGCTGTGTGAAACCTCTCTGATGTTGATTATGCTAAGCACCAATCTATGAGTATAGCAGAATATCATTAGAAATATTTTCATTGACTTTTTTTTTTTTGCCAGTTGTGTTTGGTTCTGCTCCTGTAAATATGTCTGTGACAAAATTCCTTCTTATGAGCATGGGACTCAGACACCACCTGACCTATGAAAGCTGTAAGAAATTGTGGCAGGCTGCTGTACCTTTCTAAAGCATTTGCTTGGGTGCCAGTGGGTTGTAAATAAAGAGAAGTTCTCCCATTTCTCCAAGTGCATGGCTGATTCTTTGCTGATTGGGATTACCATAACACCCCTACCTTTTCTAAGTTGACAGAATCTTATCTGTCATGAGTGAAGACGAAAATGTCACATGTTCCCATGTGACCCAATTCTGACTAGTGGTATATAACAGAAAATCTGTTGTGAGACCTCTTGGAAAAGTTTTCCTCCCAGAGGAGAGATAGGTAAGGGAAGAGAAGAGAAGGGCAGGGAGAGGGGAAGGAGAGGAGAAGAAAGTCCTATACCATCTGATAAAAAACAAAGCAGCAGAGACCCCAATCTCCTTTTCTAGATTTTAGATACTGATATAAGGGAAAGTGACACTGGAGTTGTTACAGTCACTTTGTGACAAAAGGATGTCCCTGACAAATCAGAGATGCCAGATTGAAATGACGTGGAGGATGGAAAGGGGTGACCTCCTTCTTCCCCATCACAAGGGTAACAGGTGAAACTGCTGTAATAAGAAATACGTTAGCAAGTGAAAATCAAGACACATTCATTTGATTGTAGTTTTATGTGACATGGGGAAAAATACTCATTTTATGCTTAGGTTCGACAAAGCAGGTGCAGCCACTTGGAAATCAGATTGGACAAAAGGGATCCAATTTAATGCTAATAGCTATGGGGAAGCCCAGCAAGGCCCTGTCCAGATCCTCCTGGACCTTTTGGGTTGCAGCATCTGCCTTTCTCAGCTCTGAGGCAGGACCCCTCAGAGAGAAGGGTCTTGTGACCTGTTACCAGGCAAGGACTGGCGCTATGCATGACCTTCATTGTCGACTTGATGTTATCTAGAATCTCTACTGGAACAATCTCTGGGCACGTCTGTAAAGGATTATGAATTAACTGAGGTGTAAAGATCCACTGTAAACATGAGCAGTACCATTCCACACATTGGGGGTTTTGGACTAAACAAAAAGGAGAGAGCCAGCTGAGTGCAAGTATGCACTGTTCTTGCTGGCCGCCATGTGACCAGCCTCCCCATGCTCTCGCTGCCATGACTTTGTCCCCATGACCTCCCTGCCAGGAGGGACTGTACCCTTGAACTGTGAACCAAAATAAACCTTTCATCCTTTCAGTTGCTTCTTGGCAGGTTTCTGACCACAGGAACATGAAAAGTAATTGATACAGTAAATAATTAACACAGTAAGTAATTCAGTAGATATGTCAGAGAATTTCCTTGTGGCCAGGGCTTAGAATGTTGAGGGATAATTATAATAGAATAATTACTAACTTTGGAGAAGGTTGGTTCTAGATTTCTAATTGCCTTAGAAAAAAGCGATTTTAGTTTCAGAAAAGGAATTTTGCTTCAGGAAAGATTAGGAGCCAAAGTATGGAGGGCAGGAGGGTAGAGAAGCCTTCATTCTAAAGCTGCTTTTGAGGCTTGTTAGGTCCCTGAGTTCAGAGCACTTAGCAAGCCAAGGTGCTTGTGCTCTGAGGCATTTTTCCTGGCCCTCCACACCCGTGTCTGTGTGAACAATTGCTGAATCATTCCAACAACACTGGAAACATGGACCTCCAGGCCTTCAGGGTCTTTACTACCTCTGGGTGACTCCCTCTAGACTGCTGGATAACCTGAAACATAGTCTCTCTTTCTCAGCAAAGTATGGCTACATGACTTAAAGCAAAGAAGGCTGTGTTCAGTTGGACTTCCTACTGTTTTCTTCTGAACTGGTAATCACGGGCACTTATGGCAGCTGACACTCATAAGTGAGAATAAGATTCTGCTATTGTTACTACAGAATTAGCCTGTCAATGCTTAGTTCTATCTCTGTGATTTTAACTCGTATAGCTTGAAAGCCTTCTACTCGTAGTTGAAAGGTCCTGATGGATACAGACCACAGCAACTTGTCATGCATGCATGCAACTGCTTCTTTAAAAGGAGAGATGCTCTCAAGATGAAATGAGTATCATCTTTGCCTGCTCAGTCTCCAGTCTCCTCGTTATATTCTACTTTTGCTCAAGAAAACCACTACCAGGGCCAGCAGGATGGCTTAGCAGATAAAAGCGCTTGCTACCTAGCCTGACAATTGAATTCTCTCTAATCATAGAGACTGCTCACTGAAAACTCCCATGATTCTCTTATGAAGACCTTTTGTCTGTCTGGGAGAGCACACTGATCCCACACCAGTCCAAGTGTCCTGGGGCTAATAGCCCAGAAGTCCTCAACAAACTGTACAAGGGGATATGGTTGGAAAACAGACTTCCTTACCTGTCAAATGTTGGATGCATGTTCTAGTCTATCTGCACTAAGCAGCTCCATCTAGAGTGGGAAATGCTTGGGGAAACACATTATTTATTAGCTGTCTGCCCATGTTTGTCTCTCTTACCCACTGCCTTACTGAAGTTTCCAGATATTTGCTCCTCTTTACTCCCTCCCCACCCTGAAAAAAAAATCCACTTAATCTTTCCTGTTTGTTTTGATTTGAGACAGGGTATCTCTATGTAGTCCTGGCCATCCTGGAACTTGCTATGTATATAATCCAAGCTGGCCTAAAACTCACAGAGATCCTCCTGTCTCTGCCTCCTGAGTACTGGGATTAAAGGCATGTGCCACCACACTGGATCATTTGATTCTGAATACTTGTTTCAGGAACTAGACAATATCCCTAAGGGGACCCTCATTTCTTTTGAAAAAGAATCTTCCTATGTAGTCTTCAACGCTCACCAAGGAAAACCGCTCTTTGAAATAGATGGAGCACATTACAGAAAATCACAACTAATCAAAATATAGAGTTCTCGAGCCTAGTCCTAGTGAATACATCTATAAAACATCTCACACCTAAGGCTCAAGAAACACCGTGAAAGAGGAGGCAGAAAGATGGTAAGAGCCAGAGAATCAGGCAGCATGCCGTGAGAGTGTGTCTCCTTGTAGCGTCGGAACCCTACACACATGGGTGGATCAGCTGCAGGGAGAAGGGGTGGCTGCTCAGAGGAGGGGAGGGGCACTCTGGCCACCCAGCCCCCACAGACCCAATCCTGGGCGTGCGCCTGTGAGAATGGAAGACACCACCCACATGACTTCTCGGTTAGTGCCCACCAGACCTTTGTTTCCAGTGCCTAGAGTGGGGAACACTAGGGTCCCCAGATGGATGACAGGCACACAGCATGCTTGCCCACACACTGGAATATTATTCACCAAAGTCTCACCAAGACTGCCGAAATATGAGGTGAACAAGGACAGCACCCGTGGGCATACCATCCCAATGGACAAACAAAACAAAGGCTGCATGCCCTCAGCCCTACACAGAGAACTACAAGTAACCAAGGAATGCGAGACGGGAGAAATAGTCTTCTCCAGGAAAGCGCACACCAACTCGTTATCTAATACCAAATAGTCAGCCCTTAAAACACACATACCAGTAACATTATTGTTGTGTAGCACTTTCCTCTGCAATTGGAACATTCCATCCTGCAGGGAAACTCCTTAAACCAGAAGGTGAGCATTTTAAAATAGCTTCAGGAAGTCCCTGAAACTGATGAGATTTACTAGCCCCACCCCCTGCCAGAATAAGCCATAAAGACAGCTGAGTCATTCTCAGACAAGACAAGATGCAAAGAAGACTCTTAGGCCAGATCAGCTGCCTGGAAGAAGCAAAAACCAGCCAAGCCGGCCTGCAAGAGATTTAGACTAACAGTCACTTAGCAAGGACACTCTCCAACCTGTTGAGCTGCCCATAGGCTGTGCACTGTGCCCCAGGTTCCCAGCTTTTATGAACTGTCACCCATGCTGGGGTGGGTTTTGGTGATGCAGCTGTCTTTGGGTCATTTCTGCTCCTATAAGTAACCTTTTCACCTATATTCCTATAAGTAACTTCAATAAAACTCCCTGGATTACCAAATTGATCTTTGGTGGTAACCAAAACTTTGGTCTGCTGTAGGATTCCTATTTGTGGTGAATGAGTGTTACATCATCTCAAGAAAAATCTTGTCACATAATAATTTATACAGACTGACCTGGTTATACTTAGGAATATATATATATATATATATATATGTGTGTGTGTGTGTGTGTGTGTGTGTGTGTGTGTGTAAGTATGTATATGTATATACATATATAACAATCAATGAAAAAAGAGGCAGTGAATTTGAAAGCAAGCAAGGAGGGGCAATGGGAGGGTTTGGAGAAAAAAAAGGAAAAGGAGAATGATGTAATGATATTTTAATCTCAAAAAAATAAAAAAGAAAGCAAGAAGGAGAAGAAGGAAGGAAGGGAGAGAGAGGGGGGAGAGGGAAGAGAGGGAGAGGGAGGCGGGAGGAGAGAAAGGCAGGCAGACAGGCTGCCTGGCTTCAAAACTGCTAGCCTCCTGTTTCAGCTTCCCTGTTGCTGAGATTATGGGCATGCATGTGTCCACTCAGGACACACCACTTGTTTTGTCTTTGGTATTTGGCTTTTGAAGGGAATCACACTGACCACCTTCAGGGGCTTTTTAGAATTTGCTCATTAGTCTCTCCTTTATGGATCCATACAGCCCCTTCTGATGGATACCTGCCTTTTCTGAACCAGATTTTTTAGTTGCTCACCCTATTCTGTGGGTTATCACACATCCATTTAATAAATTCATTTTGGAATGAGAGAGCTAAAATCATTTTCTATGACTTGAAGTAAAAATAAAACCATGAATATAGATGATACATTATGCCTCTCTCAGCTAGCAAGACTTTGTGATAAAAAATGGATGAATTATAAAAAAAGATGAGCATTAAATGTTATATATTTGTTATTCATAAAATCAGTTCATAGAAATTACTTTCAAAATGTCGATATTTTCTGTTTTCTTCATACTTTACTTTGAAATAGTTGCTCTGGGTGGTAAGAATGTCCTTAAGACATGTCAATCCAAAGCCATAAGATCCAATAATCCAAGTGGTTATTGATTCACAGAGCAAAATAACTTGATGATAAGGAGGGCTCATTATGCCTCTTATTCTTGTTTGTTTCTTGAGGCGATGTATTCTGTTATATTTATTAAGTTATAATAATCCATAGTATCTTTAATTAAACATTTTAGAAATAAAATTTTAAAAGATTCCCATGCAAAGAAAGCTGTAATGTTGTAATCATAAAGAAACTTGTTTATTTGCAGTTATCTTATATAAAAGAATATGAGAATTCATGACATAAAACCAATCAAATATAATTTAAAGATGAACTAGGACAATTTGAGCAACAAAATACATATGGTATGAAGTATAATCCAGAAAATAAAAGTTATTCATATCAATAATGATATAAACAGTTAATAAATAAATAATAGAATCCCAAATGAAGTATGGATAGAACTATTAAGTCATCATTTAGTGATAGAATAATAATGATCTTACTCAAGAATCATGAATGGGTGCTAAAATAGATTGTCATGAAGAATAGGGTATTTACATAGTCTCAAATATCTCATATGACCAAATGCTAATAAGTTATTGCTGTTACAGTGGAGAAACTTGGAAGACTGCCTTACCCAAGTGGTCTGTCTGAGTTAATATAATTTGTAATGAGACAAAAATCACTGTGTGCTTTCAGACTCGTTATGTCGAGAAAGTGTGATGACTCACTTCATGTGTTGAGTTGACTGGACCATGGGATGCCCAAAGAGTTTATTAAACCTTACTTGTGTAAGTGTCTCTGTGGTGGTCAGAAAGAGAATGCCGCCAACAGGCTCATATGTTTGCATGGTTAGCCCCCAATTGATGAATTGCTTGGAAGGATTAGGAGGTGTGTCATTGTCAGGAGAAATGTGGCCTTATTGGAAGAGACATGGCCCTGGGGGTGGCTCTGAGATTTCAAAAGCCCATGCCAGGCCCAATGTTGTGCTCTCTGCCTGGTGCTTGTAAATCAGGAGGTAAGGCTCTCAGCTACTGTTACAGTGCCTTGTGCCCTGCCATTCTCCCTGCCATCATCATGGAGTGACCCTCTGAAACTAAGTAAGGCCTCAATTCAATGCTCTCATTATAAGAGTTGCCTTGGTCATGGTGTCTGTTTGCAGCAATAGACTATTGACTAAGTTTATTTACATATTTCTGGATAAGGTTTGCACTGGCATTGACAGACTGAATAAAGCAGACAGCCCTTGCCATTGTGGATGGCCTTCTGTCTGTCACAGCCTTGACTAGAATAAAAGGCTAAGAGAGAATTCTGCCCATCTTTGCTGTTGGCAATGGCCTTCTCCTGACTTCTAGCTCATTCACTCTGGAACTTATATTATTAACTCTCCTGTTTCTCAGGCCTTCAGATTCAGACTAGAACAATTACCACAAGCTCCTTGTGCCTGGACAACTCCATAACGACATAAGTCAATCATTTATAACAAACCTATCTATCTATCTATCTATCTATCTATCTATCTATCTATCTATCATCTATCTATTTATGTTTTCCACTGGCCATGCTTCTCTCAAAAAATATGGCTAATAATCATTAACCAAGAATAACTGATTCAGACATTTCCAGGATTTTCTCTTCAGTGTACTTAAAAAGACAGACCATGCATGTTCTGGTCATAGAGATATCCTAAGTGTCTCCACTGAATAATCCTAGTCAAACAGGGTAAGAAGCAAGGAGCTGGGTGATCACATCTATAGTTTTGAATATTTCTGGAAGGTGATGAATACAGTAAAGTTGGCTGCTTGTTTCTGAGGTCACAAGGCACAGCGGTGAGAAATGCTAAGAGCTCAGGGATGCAAACTCCTACCTTGAGTGCCAGATAAGTGATCCTAAGTTTAATACATGTGTCATAGGAGAGATATTGACAAAAATTAATGCAGAATCTTTCATTCTGCAATGAGTGTAATTATGGTGCAAGCTGAGTTCCCAGGTTCATAGGGTGAACCTTAAGAGTTCGGGTATTGATTAGGAAATAAGTGGATGTTGTAAACCAGAGTGGAGACCATACAGGTGAAGGGGAGGATGCTGAGGCCCTAAAGAAGTCCATCTTTGTCAATGGTAAGATCTTATGACTCCCAGTAGAGGGGAACATCAGATGTTTGAGATTTTGGCCCACAATGCACAGCTTGAATTTGATCATGAAGAAATAACTGGCAATAGTTTTCAGATCATCAAGGCCATGAAATGCAAGTAAAAGTTTTGAAATTTCTCATACTAGGGAAGATCAGCAAGATGTGTCAGTTAAATGCCACACAGAATCTTGGATTTGAATCTCATTTAGACAAAGGGCAGTCATGGGACAACTGATAAAATCCGAGCAGTTGTAAGTTAGTTAACAGGACAATTTGAATCTTAACGTCCTATTTCTGACTATGGTGCTATGCTTATGTAGGATGTTCACAGTTAGGGGAGACAGATGAAGGTTGTGTAGGAATTGGCTGTGCTTGTTTTAAACTGTTCGGCAAGTCTAAATTCATTTCAAAATGAAAACATTGAATGTAAGAAATAAGCTCAGAACACTATTTAGAGCAAATCACCCAGGCTCCAGGTACACAGTAATATATATATTCCTGTAGTCCCAGCTATATGGGAGGCTGGGCCAGAGAACTGTGAGCTTGAAACCAGCTCATGCAGCACAGTCAACAGCAAGATCCTGTCTCCAACAACAGAGAGCCAAGAAGACACAGTAAATTACACAAACATGCTGAAATAGCAACCGAAAGTGGAAGACGACGGACGCACGGAGGAAGTAAATGTGGAAAACATTCAGAATACTGATTCTGTCTTTTCACATTACACTGTGTTCAGAGCAATCCTTGCTATCATTGAGAAAAACAAAACAGAAAGAAAAAACTAAACGTAAGAATATAAATCACAAGGCAGCATGAAGAACAGTGGAAAACAACCATTTATTCAAAAGATCTTCAATGTAAGGAACTGACCAAAGAAGAGATTGGAAGTATTGAGAAACATTAAGGAAAACAAGAGTTTTCACAAATGAACAATTCCCTTTCTCTGTTAATTTCTAGCAATAAAGCATAATTACACATTTGATGGACATAGATATCCTATTTCTTCAAACAAGAATTATCTACCTGTAACTTATAAGTAGGACTTCTTTCTCTTCCTACAGACAGTAAATGAAAGCTAAAGGGTATTGTACATAATCAGAAAAGTCTATAGAAAAAAAAAATGAAGTCGTGCTCCAAAGAAAAAGAAACTGGGCATGTACATGTATCCCAACTACTCAAGAGGCTAGGCTAGGGGATCACTGGAGCTCAAGCATTCATGGTCAGCCTGGGCAACACAGCAAGACTGACCCTTGAAAATCAGAAACTAATGATTGGTTACACAGTAGCTAAATGCAAAGGAGACTCAGAGTACCACAAAATAATAATAATGATATGGTGTATAAGAAAAGAATTTGACCATTCAGTATATGAAAACCACCATTAAGAATTTCACATGTGAATCTGTGTGACACTTGGGTAGTTGTGCTCTTGTGGGAAAATGCAAGTAGCAAAACACAATTTAAATACAAGCAATTTGTTGCCAGGGTGGGAGGGTGTTTTACCACAATGTTAGTCTGCCTTGAAAGTACAAAAAAAATGACTAAGCAAACCAAGGAGTTCCCATCTTCTCCTGGGAAATGATGCTTCTAATTTATAGTACTTTCATGTCTTAGTAAACATAGGGCCTAACAGTAGAATGTTCCTGGCATGAAGGAGGAGAATGCTAGGCAAGTTGAGGCTCCCATAGAGGAATTGGGTATAGAGAGGAGGTGTAGAAAACCCACACTCCTTGACTTGTCACCAAAGCTGAGTGCAGCTCCCCCAAAACTAAGGCTCTTAAAGACACTGCAGAACTATCCTGCCACCCAGATACCACTTTATCCTCAGGAGGGACTCCTCCATGCAGAATGCTTGGGAAATGATCTGTCAGGTAGAATTTGATTCTCTGCTCCAAATTGGCCACTGGGGAAAGAGTCTATGGAAAATGAGGATGCAAATAAATGCTCCAAGTGTAGATTTAGATATTTTAAAGCATCTCTAGTTCATACAGTCTGTGTTCAAAAAATATAGACATTAGCATTCAGAACTCACTGATATTAACTGAACAGAAAAAAATAGCATGATGGAAACACTGGAAATTTTTATTCTGGGAATAGAATTTGCAAATGAAAGTTGAATAGAGTTAACTAGAGAGCCTCCAGCAGCCAGAGAAGAAGTGAATTAATCCTGAGACAAGGTGTTGTCAATTGAAGAACCTTTATTTCCTTATATTAAGCTCATAGAATAGTCTCAACTTCAACAGAAGCTCTCTTCGATTCTGTTTGAAACACATAGGCTATCTTTTGTTTTCCTAGCTTTGATGGACGAATAAATGGACAAACAATGACATTCGATGTAACTTGATGACAAATGAGACCCCAAGCCCTAAATAAGAAGCAGACATCAGTGAGAACACTGGAAGCTGAAGAAGGTACTTAACAATCATTTTAGTTGTTGTTCTTTTGCTGCAAAGAGACACCATAACGGTGGCAATTCTTATAGAGAAAAGAATTTAATTGACGCTTGCTTATAGTTTCAGAGGTTTAGTTCATTGTCATCATGGTGGGGAGCATGACAGCGTGCAAGCAGATGTGGTGCTGGAGAAGCAGCTGAGAGTTCTACATCCAGATCTGCAATTAGAGAAAGACACTGGACTCAGAATGGGCTTTTGAAACCTCAAAGCACATTCCCAGTGACATAATTCCTCCAACAAAGCCACGCCTCCAAATTCTTTCAAATTGTTTTACTCCCTAGCAATCAAACATTCAAATATATGAGCCTATGGGGGTCGTTCACATTTAAACTACCACATGGAGTGAGCAAGACTCTATCTACCTGCAACTTATTCCTGCCATGAGAATGTGGGCCACATTTCTTCTATCCATTCATCTGCTGATGGGTAACTAGGCTGGTTTTATTTCCTGGCCGTTGTGATAGTGTAGCTATACACATGGGTATGAGAGTATCTCCGTAGTATGTTCACACAGAGACTTTTGAGTATACACTCAAGAGTAGTGTACATGGTAGTTTCCTATTTATGTTTTTGTTGTTGTTGTTGTGTAGCAGGAATCTTAAAAGTTCTTATTAATAAAATCAAACCCGAGGCCAGTTATTGGGGTCAATGCTGGTAGATCAGAGAGACAGACCAAGCCACAGCTATCTCACCTTGCCAGTTCCTCAGCTGGTCCTGTTTCCTCAGATTGTAAGCTTCTGTGTCCTCATCCAGAATGAATCTCAGCGAACTGTGTTGCTCCATAGCCTGAATGCTTAACCAGCCAAATGCTTCTAGTTTCTGGTCCTCACGCCCTATATATCTTTTTGCTTTCTATTACCACTCCCTGGGATTAAAGGCTGGTTTTCTGGGATTAAAGGAGTGTGTCACCACCATGCTTGGCTATTTCCAATGTGGCCTTGAACTCACAGAGATCCAGAGGGATTTCTATCTCTGGAATGCTAGGATTAAAGGCGTGTGCCACCACCGCCACACTCTTGCTATGGCTCTAATAGCTCTGACCCCCGGGCAACTTTATTTATTAACATACAATCAAAATCACATTTCAGTATAATTAGATTACCAGCACATTGTTGTGAGGACTCTCCATGCTGACTTCCATAACTATTGCATCAGTTTATACTCTCGTAGGGATGAATACACATGAGCCTACCACCTGTGTCTGTTTTCCTTGGGGACCCTTCACTGAAAAGTACACCAACGATGGGGATACAAAGCATCACAAGGAACTTGATGTTGACTTTCTGCTCCAGCCAACGGGCAGCACTGGAATAGCACTGGACTCCCTAACACCCATGGGGACATAGGTATTCTAGCAAAGCAGAAGCCTATTAGCTACAAACCCCACAATGAACAGTCAAGGTGCCTTGTTCTATGGTCATCTTTCAAGATGACTAAAAGACAATGCTTTCCCCAAAGGTACCACTAAGGTACCTTTGACACTGAACCAGGGTTTGGCCTGATTTGTATAGTCAAAAATAGCATCACTGATGAAGAGACTCCAGTCACTATAGTGAAAAGTACAATTTCCAGTTACAAGATCTAGAGAAGTTGATAAATCCAGAACCCATCAGTTGAAAGGGAAGCTTGGTTCCACAAACCTGGCAAGTATTTCTCTACTATTGCTCAAACTTTGCCGCGTAAGTATGCCCTTTAAAGGAACTACCTAGAAGTTAGCCTGTTGTGTGTGCTTGGCACAGTATACATGTAGAGGTCAGAAGAAAATCAGTCTTGTTTGAAACAGGGTGTCGTTACCCCTCATACCCCAGGTTGACTGGCCCACAAGATTCTGGAGTCTCCTGCCTCCAATTCTCACCTCTAAGTCAGAATGCTGGGATTCCTGATACACATGCTACCACATCCAGTTTTTGCACGGGTACTGGGGACCTGAAATCGCATCCTCATGCTTCCATGGCATGTGCCTTCCCTGCTGAGCCACCTCCCATCCCCAGACCCTGTTTAGCTTTTGGACAGAATATCACTGTGTAGTCCAGGCTGGCCCAGAGCCTGTAGTCTTCCTGCTTCAGCCTCCTGAGTGGTGTGTACAAGACCTGTGCCTAACACCTAGAACATAGTGAGAAACTGGTCACAATTGATACATGCACTAGAGGTCCTAAAAGTTCACCATACCCTTCTAGTTAGAAATTACCTTGTGGTGGTATTTATTGTGTTCCCCAAAATATTGTGTACTCTAATAAATTTATCTGGGGTCAGAGAACAGACAGCCACTAGATACAAAGGCTAGAAAATGGTGGCACTCACACCTTTAATCCTAGCATTCCAGAGATAGAAATCCCTCTGGATCTCTGTGAGTTCAAGGCCACATTGGAAATAGCCAAGCATGGTGACACACGCCTTTAATCCCAGAAAGCCAGCCTTTAATCCCAGGGAGTGGTGGTAGAAAGCAGAAAGATATATAAGGCGTGAGGAACAGAAACTAGAGGCATTTGGCTGGTTAGGCATTTGGCTGGTTAAGCATTTGGCTGGTTAAGCTTTCAGGCTTTGGAGCAACACAGTTCAGCTGAGATTCATTCTGGATAAGGACTCAGGCTTCCAGTCTGAGGAAACAGGACCAGCTGAGAAAATGGCAAGATTCCTGTTACATTACCTCTAACAGATCCCAAAGCATCAAAGAGGTTCAGGCTAAAGTCTATCTCTCAATGGATCCAATATACCTAACGGTCCATACCTAAAGGTCCACCCTGTGGTTATTTTTCTCATCTAGTTTTCCATACATAATAGGACAGATATACTTCCAAGTTGGTTTTTTTGTTTCCTGACATATGGATTAAATGACATTATGGTAGAAAAGTCCACTGTTAGTCTTTTAAAATGTAATGCACTCTCCCTCCAGGCCAAGGCAGTAAACAAGAGCACTATCTCCTCCTAGGAAAATCTGCAGAATTTAATATCAAGAGGAACTCAAAAGGATTCAGGGTTGGTAATTCCTATGTCTCCTATGTTATTCACCTGTTTAAGCTCTTTATATAAAACATGGCTTATGGTAGATATCAGTGAACTACTGTGTATTTAACCAGAGTACTTCAATTATAACTTCTGGACCAGATTAGTTTCATTACAGCAAACCAACCCAACCTCTGACACTTAGCTTGTGGCTTTTATTTTTTTCAAATCCTTTTTCCTGGCTCTTCTCAGTTGAGAATACCAAAAGCCACCCATCTTTACATTTGCAAGGCACGCAGTAGCCCTCACTGCTGTGCTGTCCAGGATCTGTTTACTTTTCTGATACCTGGAAGAAGACATTTGCAGTGAACGCAGCCATCTTCATATTCCACAGAGCACTTTAGTAGTCTTCTATATTGGCTGACATTTTTTCTAATTGGATTTAGTAAGAGACTATGTCATAAGGTCTCACATGACCTGATAGGATTGTCAGTAGGTAGATGAACATGTAAGAGGACTGCGGCATCAGTGAAACTCTTAGGGGACAGTGGTCTGAATCATTGTGGGGCAGCTACCCACCAACCCCTCAGTTCTCCAGCGTTTTCTTGAGTGAGAGCAGCAGGAAATACTAGACAGAAGGATTTAGATTGTGGAGATAAACAGATAGAAAATACAGTAGAGCCTTAAGAAGGCCTGGAACCTGTTCCAACGGGTCCCGATTGTCTCTGCCCTAGGCCATTTATAGAAATGCCAAGGGGTGGAGCAAAAGACCCCTCCCCCAGCACAGCCAACGGCAGACTATCTCAGACACCTGCACTCAGGCCCATAGTCTAATCATCCTCTCTATGCAGACCTGCTGGGTAAAGCCACTAGGAACCTGAAAATGGGCTCCCACAAATCATGCAGCGACACATCCTATAGAGTGAAGCCTGAGAACCTATGGCATACCATGTAACTCTGCAACTACAGCTGCCCACGATGAGTGTAGACTCAATAGGGAATGGTCAGGAAGCATAGGGTTTGGCAGGTGGCTCAGCCGGGTAAGCCAAGTGCTTGCTGTGCAAGTATGAGGACCTACATTCTCATCCTGCATGTATGCAGAAAGGCAACTGCAGTGTAATCCCAGTGCTGGAAGTCAGAAACCGTAGGTTCACTGGGGCTTGCTAGCCAGCCAGGCTAGCCAAAGCGTGAGCTCTAGGCTCAGTGAGAGACCCTGTGTCAAACAATAAAGTGGAGTGTGTTAGAAGTCATGCCCCTAATGACCTAACTTCCTTCTAATAAGCCCCACTTCCTAAGTGTTTTTTTTTTTTTTAACCTTCTCTTAGGCTAGGGACCAAGCCTTTAATAGACAAGCTTGTGGGGAGCATCCTAGACCAGTGTCTGATAAACTCATACATACCAAGGATAAGGGACTGTGTCAAGCAACCAGATAAACAACTTAAGGGGACAGAAATAATCAGTGAAAGTGTGGGAAGTAAATAGGTAATGAGAGAAAGGCACCAGCTATGGCCATGGGCCTGCTGCAGCACTGTGGATAACAGTCTAGTTTGCTAAGCTTGGCTTGTTTTTGGTTTTTTGTTTTGTTTTTCGAGACAGGGTTTCTCTGTGTAAACAGCCCTAGCAACTTTCGTGGAACTCACTCTGTAGACCAGGCTGGCCTCGAACACACAGAGATCCACCTGCCTCTGCCTCCCGAGTGCTGGGATTAAAGATGCGCCACCATCACCTGGCTCAGTTTGCCAATCTTAAAGGACGAAACTGATCACTGTCCTGTATGGAAGAACTGGCCATCTACCTCTCTTCGTGAGGTAGTGAAGGTCTCTTGTTCTCATTTAAGAGCTAGTACAAAATAAAACCAGCCTGAGGAAAGGAATACAGTAAACAAGGCCCAGCTGTGGATCACTCTAGCTCATTTTATCCCATCCTTCTCAAAGTCAAGTGTTGGCATGGCTTTCGGCTACCCAGCTGTTCCCACAGCTGCTGATGCTGAATGCAGCTGTGACTGTCATGGCCATCATGGAGCTGTCCCCATTTGCAGCACCAGCTAAAGTGGAGACCAGTGCACCAAGGGACTCCAGCTCTGCTGTGGCTGTCTAGACTCACACAAGTCCGTGCCTCCTAGGGTCCACTGAAAGTGGATGGGAAGGCGTAGTGATGCGCACTGCCCACCCCCCTTCCCTCCTGCAAGCTGCTCTTGGGTGCAGCCTTTCATGGGACTTCTTTGGAGTCATCCTATAACCCTCACAGCTAGCTGGCTCATCTTTTGGTCATCTCAGCAGCTTATGTCCTGGTATTTTCTTTTCCTTCCCTGCCTAGTCGTCTCTCTAGCCCCATTCTCATTTCCCTGGGAATTTTCCCTGGACTTTCAGTAATTTTCTGGGGGGGGGGGACGACTGGGTATTTTTTCAATGTCATAGATTAAGATTTTAGCTATTTTTTTGTTTTTTCAAAACTCATGGGTTGGCAACATGTAGAAAGGTCATAACCGCACAAAGCGTTTGGAACAAGGTCCTGTGCTTCTGACAGTACAACAAACCGATACCACACATGCTATTTTCTTTCTCATTTCCCTTAAGCTTTGCATTTACCAATGTATCAAACATTTACCGAATGCACATACGTGCTGGATCCTGAGCTAGGAACAGGTCATAAGGCATGGTCACTGACCCATGGCTAATGGAGGAAAGACAGGTGTGAGTGGAGCTTCAATACTTCCAAAAGAATTGAGCAAAATTCAAAGCAAAGTTATAGAACCTTATTCTGTGACAGGACCAGAGAAAGGAGTTTAAGAGGGAATCGTTGCTTTGTTGGATTCATGTTAAGCAATTCCACTTTCTGCCCTCTGTGGATGTTATCACTGTTCCGAAGAGCTCTTTCAGAGGCCTCAACTACTCAGACTTGGAACACGCAATGCAGCCTTAATGAAAAAGCAGTAAGGACACGTTGACACTCCACAGGGCTTGTCCTAAGTGGGAGGTTCAGAGACTAGCAGCTTCCCACACACTCACCATTGGTACTGATTGAGACTTCTCTTGTGTACTTGCCTTGGGGACTGAGTCAGTCCTATATCTATCTGCTAAACAGGTGAAATCTTAATGAGCAGGATCTGAACATCAGATGCTTTTATTAAAATGTAGGCTTTATTGCCTCCTCTTGGGTATTATGCAATTCTCAACTCACTATTATGAAACTGGTTCCCCTTCTCTCCCTGTGTTCTGTCTGTGGGTAGAAGACGATAGCATGCGAGCAGACAAAATCATGGACACCAAGAGAACTCCCCTATTACCTAGCTCCTGGCCCCAAACATTCACATTATGACGAGACACATGATTTTCTTTTCTATTTTTTTTTCCTTTTTGGACTAAAGATTCCTTAAATCATAAAAAGCAACTAAAGTCTATTCATAGCAATTTAATTTCAAAAACTGTATTATGTCAATGTCTCCTAAAATAAAAATAATATCAAATGTGCCAAGGTCTCAGGATAGAACATTAGAGGTTCAAAGACCCCAAGACAGAAAGACTTCAAGCTCATTAAAGGCATACAAATGGGTTCTGGTTCCTTTCATCTTGATACTTCTGTCTCCAACAAATTTCCAATGTTTGTGAAAAAAGATGACTCCCATCATTAGGGAAAAGCTAAGATTTGGCACTGAGGGAAGCAGTGTGTGATTGTTCCCTCACACCACAAACCTATGCATGTATGCATACACACATACACGTGTACACATACACATGTACACACACACACACACACACACACACACACACACACACACACACCAAAAAGAGCATCTCGCTTACTTTCTCCATGTGAGTTACAACCAATACCACAGGACTAGTTGCCAAGAATTATTTTTAAACTTGCAAATCCATACCAAATGCACAAAAAACATTCTATTTGATACCTGTTTAAGTTATCTTACAAATATGCTCTTCAGTAGGACAGGGCTGGAGAGATGGTTCAGTGGCTAAGAGCACTTGGGCCCCGCAAGGGACCCAGGTTCTGTTCCTAGCATCCACACAGAGCAGCTTACAACTGTCTATTAATTCTAGTTCCAAAGTATCCCCCACCCTCTTCAGCCTCCTCAGGTACCAGGCACACACATGCTGTACATACATACAAGCAAAGACACTCATACACATAAACATATCTAAAAATTAAAAGCAAAAAATTAATATTTCTTCAACATAATGAAAATACCCAGAGACATAAACTGCTGTATAAAACCATCCCTGACACTGAATGTTCCCAATTCTGTGATAAGCACACTGAAAGGAAGCCATATCCAAGCACTCCTGGCCCTGCACTCAACAGCTAACACCCAAACTCCAGCTGTGATTCTGTTTGTTTTTGTTTTATAAATAAAACCACCAAGTGTTCAAAAATCTGTTTTAATTATATTTTTATGAAGTCCAGGAAGAACATCATTGTAATTCATGGTACAAAAAGCAAATGACACCTGAACATGCAATAAAAAATGGATTCACGATGAAAATAATATATGTCAGTACTAAAATAGAGTTACTTGGTCCCTAAAGGGAAAAGGTTTCTTTTAATTACCTATTCACTTGGATTATGAGAAAATACATTTTTTTTTCTTGAAATCTTTGGGGAAGTTTTCTGTTTGCGCTACTCTGAGTTTTAAGTCTAAGGTAAGTCTCTTTTCCTTTATTTTTTTTTCTTTTTGAAGACAGGGTCTTACACTGTAGGTCTGGTTGACCAGGACTTTACTATATAGATCAGGCTTGGCCTCAAACTCAGAGATCCATCTGCCTTTGTTGGGATTAAAGGCGTGACCCACCATGGCCAGCTGAAGTTTCTCATTCTGAAAGCCATTATTTTCATTATTTCACATCAGAGACACTTCAAGACATACTTCAAAAGTATGACAGACAGTTTGGCAACTGAATTCTTGTTACATACAAAGCCATTAGCAAAAATATGTAACAAAATTTATGCAAAACAAACCATTTTGTCCTTATATACAGAGTTCACTTTCTTCCTTAAAGCCTATTCTAAAAGGGGTTTGAGGACTGGAGAGATGGTATCCATCTTCATGGAATTCCCATTTTGGGCGAAGTGAGGAAATCATAAAGGGCAAGGTAACTATTTTAAACAACTCTTTTAAATGAATTATAAAGTTGAATCTGTGCCTTTCAATTTAGAAGGAGAATGTAGCTTCAAATACAGAATCCATTTATCTTTGGAAACTCTAGTCTTAATGAGCTCAACGCTCAGTGAGTAAAAATGACAGCCTTGTGACTGTGACCCAAGGACTCAGGAAAGAGCATTTTTGTGCAACATGCACACGCTGTGACCCAAACTGCTGAGAAGTTTCACATCGAGGGCATGCACACATTTCATACTGACACAATTTACAATACCTTGGGGGAAAGAGATCATGGGTTCCTGGGAAATGTCACAGAATCTATCTACAAATGCATAAAGTGAGAGAACACAGGAAGTCAGAGGGAGACCCAAATACAAGTTCAAAAACACACTTGAAAATCATTTCAAAGCCAAGGATCATGTTCGCTGACGATGGGAAAATTCTAACATCCTATAGAATATCATGTAAACAATGAAAATGCAGCTTTATATAATTCACAGTCTCAAAAGAAAATAAATTTCCGGTTTATCATCACTGCTTGGCTCTGTCTGCAGAACTGAATTATCTGAGCAAAACTGGTCCACGTAGCCATACCGAAGGGCTGTGCATGCTCCCTCTGGGATGCCTCGGCCCTCCAGGCCACCAGCTTTCATGTTCCTCAGGTAGCTTGCGATGTATGAGCCTGTGGAGTGTCGGTTCACAGCCAGAGCAGGAGCTGAAGGCTTACTTCTGAGGACTACTCCTCCTCTAGTGCTGTGGCTCATAGCTTTTTGCTTGCCAGCTTCCTGCTTCTCCTTGGCACGGCTGGCAATGTTTCGGACTCTGCTCTGACTTCTTGAGGACAACTTTCTGACTAACGCCCTGGGACATTGATTGGCATCCTGCTTTGAATAGAGCACTTGACAGCTGTCTTCTTGGTCAAAGGACACCAGCTTTCGGAGCTGTTCAGTTAGGGCATCTAAAGGCTCTAAAGACTTTGTCTTCATAGTCACACTCTTGTCTCTAATGCCGTTTGTCACAAAACTTCTACTAATACATTGGTATTTGCTTTCAAAGTTGCACGCAATGTCCTCTGATGTTAAATCCCCCAGACTTTTGGATTTACAAGGACTTGGCAGTTTCAAAGCAACCAAAGGAGCATGTGTTGACTGCGTGGGTGTGGGGGCATGCATATCTGGAGCCCTAGGCTGGTTTGTTTTTGCATCTGAACTTGAGAAATGGTTATGCACAAAGCCAGCACCCTGATAGGTTAGGTGAGAGATACTTTGATTTTTGACACCTTGAATATTGTTGAATATTTCAGGGGCAGAAGGCAGGAGGGTATCTTTACAGTACCTATTCCTGAAGCCTCTCTGGACCTGCTCCTCCATCTCCTGGCTGTGCTTCAGTTCTAGTGGAGAAACAAGTTGATTCAGACCCTCTCCCCTGTAGTCACAGGTCGTTAGAGACAGGTTTTCAGATTCTCCATCGATTTCCACAAGGCTGCTCTCTGCAGAATTTACACAGAGAGCAGGGTCTATTACATCTTCCAGGCCCAATTCAGTGGGAAGAGGAGGGCTATTCATCACTTGTCTCGGGTCCTTTCCATGAGTGGGGCTTTTGGGAAACTGGCCAGGAGAAGCATCAGGGGACCCAGGCAAGTTGCCTTCTATGACCCTTGCCTTGGCTTTATCACAAGGGTCATTACCTGGTTTTGGTTTAGAGAAGGGAGAGGCAGTCATTTCACGAAGAACGGTGTCATTTGCAGGTTTGGTGGTCTCAGCATTAGAGACCTTGATCAGCTCAGGAGATGAGCACAAGAAGGAGGCCTTGGGTTTCCCCTGGGGGAAACCATGCTTGACGGGTGTTTGTAGACCCACTGTGTTAGGCAAAGGAGCACTTTCTGATGTCACATCAGTGCAAAGGAGACGAGAGACCACAGCAAGGTTAGCCCGGTGGTGGCTCTCTTCAAACTGACCAATCAGTGCTGAGATGGAACTGCCCGGCTCATTCTCATTTGTTAAAGTAACATCATCGATGAGATTGGAAATTTCAGTGTCCTGAAGAATAGCAGTTGAGTGCAAATCAGGGCTGTCAGAAGAGAGCGCAGAGACATCAGATAGAGAAAAGGATGTTGCCGCTCGGCCCTTGAGCCTACTGCCTTCCAGGGTCTCCATCTCCAGAGCACTCCGAGAGAGAAGACTTTCAGACAACATGCTTTTGCCTTCCCTGGAGGCCTCAGCATACCCCTTTGGGTTGGTTTTCATCCCAGAGAGAGCTTGTGGTCCCTTCGTCGCAGGATCAAGTGCCAAATGCTGCCTTGGGGAGAGGGATTTTTTGGGACAGTGGGTTTCCTGGCAGTCATTTGCCACATTTGGTTTGGTTCTCCCACCCTTTGGACCTGGTCCTCCGCACTGTTCTGTGATGGGTACACTGGCGGTTGAGACAGTGCGGACCCCTTGGTTGGCATCTTTGTGGAGGAGGGCACTGGAGGAGAAGGAGAACTTTTTGTTGAAATTGGAAAACTGTGGGTCTTTTATAGTTGTCTCGCCCTTTCTTCCGCCATGCTTGTCCTCTGCTAAAGAAAACAAACAGCATTTTAGGTAAAGTGTATCGCTTTCTGTAGGCTCTGCTGACACTCACGTTTGTCTTGACACAGACAAATGGGAAATGTAAATCTGCTTTACGTTGTGACAGAATATAATTATGGAATAAGCAGAAGTTTGCAACACAGTGTCTGTGTGATGGATAAATGGTAAAATATATTTATAGGAACTTCACTGAGCTTCCTTTTGAATGTCTATTACATCAGCTGAGGATGTAATATTCATTGTCCAGAAAATGTCAATGAGTTACTATGCTTTCATGGTGAGGATTACCTTACGCTGCTTCCTAGTCAGATCTGTACTACAGAGAAGCATGGCAATAGAAACAGAACAAGACAGCTCTGTTAAACAATGTACTATGGCACCTGGAAACAAGACACTGTCAGCTTTCAATGTCATTTATGTATTAGCAACAAGCAAACCACACATGATATCATTTAAAAAAACATTTTGGCAAAATATTTAATCTAACCAATTAATTTCTAACACAGTTGGAATGTACAATATGTGCACAAAACTATGAGTATCTTTTGGCTTAAAGTGAAAAGATTACCAGATGACCAGTCATCAATTCCACATCACTACTAACATTTAATATTTTGTTGATATTTTTTTTGTTTCAGTATAAAAAAAATATATTACATTATTTCCCACTTTATGCCCAAAGTGGTAATACAATGGTAATTAAGGAAAACTGTAAAAACATACAATTCACAATAACCCGGGATACCTCATCCTATTTGATATGTGCTGAGGCAATTCAATGTTCAGTTATTTTTATCTGATTATTTAATTGACTATTAAATCTCTCGAAGTCATGATGTGAATGAAGAATTTTTTCACTAAAATATTTTCTCCTCACTAAAATTTTAATCATCATATAAAAAAAATTAAGCTTCCCAAATTGTAAACAATTAAAATCCTATAACTTCATTTCCAAAACGAACACTTTTGTAGAGACAGACTATTTAGAATTTTGTATTCTCCTTTTTCTCTACTTTATTTTTTGTCTGCAATTATCTGGGATCCCTGCAACGATTAGGTATCATTCCATATTTGCTGTAAATTTAATCCATACAATTAATTCTTATATCTTTTCAAATGTAGGAAAGAAACTCTGTCTTGGTCTTCCTTCCCAACTCATCTTCTGCAGTTAGGACCAGTTAGTACAGATTTCTATTGGACAGTTTTACTTTGCTGTAATAGGTTTTTAAACTACATTTAAAGCCATGTATGTCCTCTCTTCTCTGACACTATTCTTAGCAAAATTTCAACCATTTTTCCAGTACTTGGTAGGCTCCAGGGCCTTGCAAACTAGGAAATTTTCAATTTTCACCTCTCCCCTTTCTTCTAATGAAGTAATCAAAAACTGGCTTTTCTTTTCTCCCTGGAAGATCTTATAATAAGAACCAATACAAGCAAAACAGCATTTGTGGGAAAATAAATCACTGGAATTATATTGTTTGGATAAAGACTAATTTTGCTAAAATGCAAGGTATTTACAGTCTACTTGTTTGAGATAATTCCAGAAACAGTCAGTGGACAGTTTTCGAATACGAAGGGGAGTCACAGACACAAATTCAAGAGCTCTTTGTCACATTGTAAAGTGGCCATTTCTTATCATCAGGTTGTCTCCAAGTTAAGGACGAAGATGGCTCCCAACTCCTACACTTACAAAGCCTGCAACCGAGCAAGA
The DNA here is from genome assembly GCF_004664715.2 of Peromyscus leucopus. Lineage (NCBI taxonomy): Eukaryota > Metazoa > Chordata > Mammalia > Rodentia > Cricetidae > Peromyscus > Peromyscus leucopus. The sequence goes on from NC_051068.1 coordinate 42,335,388, forward strand.
GCCGTGGGCACGTCTCCTCCCCTGCCACTATCCAGAGCAGGGAAGTGAGATCATAGGAAGAAAATGCTGCCTCAACCACACCTTAGGGAAGAAAAGATTTTTCCAAGTGGAATCAGCAATGGGCTTTTAACAGCATCCTTTCCCCATGAACATTTCCAACTACAAAAAAATATTTTAAATAGTGAAAAGTAATGCAGCTGCATTCAATCCCAGAAAAGCCAGGGTGGGTCTATACAACCTTGGGACAATCTTTAAAGCCCTTGTCCCTGATCTAGGCCGCTACCACTCAGAAACCAACACTGTTTTCTTTTTGTAGGTTTCCCTTTCCTCTCAGAGCCGCATGCGCAAAGCCATCACACCAATGCTCCTCCCCTTCCCCACGGATGGAAATGTTAGGTTCAAGGCCATAGTAGAGGAGGAAATAGCTCACTTTTTACTTTCTTACCAAAGTTTACATCCTCTTGCATAGAATTAACATTAGAAGTTGATTATTTTTCAGAATATTTTAATAGCAGAATGGTAACTATGTTGTAATGGAAACAAGGGACGAAAATGCAGCTTAGAGAAACCGAAAGCACCTTACCCAGAGAATTTTCTTTTCCATCTGTGTCTTTTGCTGCTTCGGATATGGGCAGCGACAAAGCCCCCAGAAGACTCTTGTCAACCGGCATAGAGACAGGGCGCACTTGCAGACTCCGCGTGGTCCTCCGAAGGACACCGTCCTGCTCTCTTGTGGCCTCAGAGACGGAATCTTTTATCTCAACCATTTCTTGGAATCCCACTTTGCTTTTTTTCCTGCCTTTGGCCGGAGCGCTGGCTGTACGACGCAGAATTCGATCTCCAATTGATCGCTTCCTAATATAATGGGAGTTGTTTTCTGAAGAACTGTGCCTGGGATTCTTATTGAACAGTCCCTTCAGACCTTGGAGCTGTCTATTCTGAGGATGAAAAAAAAAAGAACCAAGCACAAATTAAACACATGCCATCGTAAGAACGACTTGAGTTTGAAATGGCAGCTCCATGAAGAATGAACGTGAAGTGAAATTTTACAGCCATCGATTGAAGGACGATCAAAATAAGAAAGCAGCTCACAGTGGGTTCATACAATACCATGCACAGCTCATCAACATTACTCTGTGAGGAAGGCAGTCTTTCAATTTCATGGCCAACCTTTCTAGAACTTTCCTACCCAGAGATGATAAAATGGTAGAAAAGTTTCCTCGGGTAACAAACTAACAAAATTTCAGCAGCCTTGAAGCAACAAATGTGTGTTTCCAAATGGTAAGCAGAAGATGGAGAGACAGGAGGGGGCATGCCACCACAGTCATTTCACAAGACTATGCCAGGGAGAATGCAGGGCCATGCTGAGAAACTACCTTTGTAGCTCCTAGAAAGTGTAGTATGGTATAACTGGGGTTGAGGATTAGAGGGCTCCACTGCAGGGGAGGAAAAAAACAAAAATAACAATAACAAAAACGAAACAAAACACAATTGGGCTCATTCAAGTAGGCAGTGCCAGTCAACATAAAAGACTAGTGTGCCGACCTGTACACACCCTTCCTCCCACCTCTAAGACCTTCCCATCTTCTGTTCATTCCTTGTTCAACTCAACACCACCATGTTATGGTACGAGCATCCCAACCCAAACATACATTGAAAATAATAAATGACTCCAAATTGGTCATTTATTCAGGAATGAAACAAAAGTTACATAAAATACTTTATTTGTATTTTATTTCTGGGCTGAGTTTTAAACAAATGCTGTGTGCCTCATCGTTCCCCACCACCTTGAGTGAAGTTAGAGACATTACATAGTTAAACTGGCTTTCTGGTATTCGGGCATCATCTTAACATCATCTATGTATGTTTCCATTTAGGCTAACAGACAGAGCCCAACAAGCTGTATAAACAGGAATGCAAGACTGAACGTTTTCACCAACATTTTCAGAAATAAAAATCCTTTGTTCCCTTCTGCTGAATGATCCGAGGCTCAACCTACAGTCCTATTCAATTCCCAGTTGGATCGTGGCCACAGTAACAATGATGTTCGCCAGCAGTATGCTTGTTTACTCCATGGCAGGTGGTTCTCAGAGAAGAGCAAACCTACTTATGAGGCAGGTACCATTTTCACCTCACATTGACACATGGAGAGTGAATTCACAGAGAATGCCAGTACTCTGGACAAACTCCAGGCGACACAGACTATGGTCACGAGCAGCGTGGGGAAATCCTGGGCACTGTTCCATTCTACATTCCCACCAAGTCACATCTGGTCCTGAAAATCCCTGACAGGGGCCGAGTCTCCAGCACTTGGCATGACCAGAGGAGCACCTGCTGGGGTCCAAACCACCATCCCATTCTACAGAGAAGGGAGAAAACTCGAGGCAGAACTAGATACCTCTTTGTGATATTTGATCTCCTTTTCTCCCTATTTCCTTTTGTCCATCTCTTTCTCCTTCTCTCTTCCCACCTCCCTCTTCTTCCCCCTTTCATTCTAACTCCCCTATCTGTCTCCCCACTCTCCCTCTCTCCATTTCTTCTGTGGGTAGTTTTAAAGCCATTCACACTTTTTTGATTTTCAATTTACAATTGTTCCATATGAATGCATCCTGCCTAGACCTGGCTGGAATCATAGCTAGATTAGCATAGGCTATTCATCAAACCTCTGAGATACATTTCCTACTGTAGAAAATGGGGTCACTTTTAGAATTACAATAAAATTCAAATTTTAATGGTCTTCATTATTTTCATAAAATGATTGCCTGAAAGTATGATAGTCTTCTCAATTCTATTAAACCTAGAGAGAACCTCTGGGAAGAAGGAATGAGCACACCTCCTGAGTAGAGGTGGACAGGGACAGGGCAGGAACACTGCCTGAGCTTGCTCTGCTCCCCACAGACACCCACAAAAGAAGACTTTGTCAAATGTACATTCCTTTAATGAAATCAGTCACTTTCTTGAGGTTACACTACAGTTTTATGCTCTTTCTCACCTTTCCAAAGATCTCATTGATCGTAATGTGAACAAAGATGGATGCTTCTGTGAGTCCTTCCAAGTAGACATGCCGGTAGCCTGCAAAACCAAAAAGAATTGGTTCTTTGGGTCGAATTTGGCTTTCCAGAGGATACCACAGAATTACGTATCTCTTATTTATCATTCTCACATTTTACATCACATCTATCATATAACATGATTTACATAATGAATTTGACAAATATCCTGTGGAACCCATGTCATGTATTAAACCTTCCAAAGAGAAACCAGTAAGCCAGCATATAATAGACCCTATATACTTCTCTTCCACAGTAGAAAACAAACAAAAACAAAAAAGGAATAGCCAATCCAGAGAGGAAAGGCCAGCTTACACCTACCAGGTACTAGGCTGCTGAAGGTCACGGTCCTTTGTCCCACAAAGTCTCTTCCAATTGGATCATGATCCCACACAAGGAACCGAACTAAAGCTATTTCTGGCATGTGGACTGTAAATGTTAGGGTTTCTTCCCACACAGGGTTAAATCCTTAGAGAAACAGGAAAAAGAAAAATCAGCAAAAGCAAAGGGCTTGGTTGGAAATGATTTAGTAGCAACGTCTGTAGAGCAGACAGTGAAAATTGCTTGTAATGGTTATTAAACTCATGCAAATGCCTGAGCCTCTCCAGGATGCCCTGCTGAAGGAAAGCCTCTGAGTTTACTACACTATCAGAAAATAATTGGTAGGAAAATTGCCGGGAAATTATCACATCACATCAGTTCTATTAATCTCTGATGCCCATTGTATCAGGAAGCTTCTTAATCGTCACTAAAAAACTTCAATAAGCTTAAAAATTATAGTAGTATTCTAAGAGTATTTTAGCAGAAACATTATAGAAAGTTACCCCCTAAAAAAACCCTATTTCTCATCTACCAAAGCTTTTCCCGCTGGAGTAACTAACCACCAAGAACCACCATTTCATATGGTTCTTTATAGCTTTTGATTCTGTTGTGTACAACAGTCCTATTTAATTCCTAGAGAAACCCTGTAAGAACAGCAGAGCAGGGACTTGTGGATTCCCTTTGTTTTGTATTTTGAGACAGGGTTTCATGCAGTAGTCCAGGTTGTCTTGCAACTCCTGATCCTCCTGTCTGCACCTCCCATGTGCTGGGACTACAGACATGAGCCACCACACCCTGCTTATTATGGTCTAAATAAGGAAAACGTACATACATTATCAAGTTTCGAACTACAACTTTTTCAAATTTATACAAGTAACACATGCTTATACTTTTGAAAGTCCAAAACATTTGTTACTCATTCTATAGTTTATAGAACTGCTGTTCACAGAAATGTGTTGAAGGTCCTACAGTGAGCAGGAGGCCCAAACTAGACTGTGCACTGCACATTCTTAGTGGCTTCTCATGAAGCAAGAAGTTACTCTATTTCTGTTCGCACTGAACATGAAAAAGAAAGCAGATGCCTTGGTTCAAATACTGCAATAGTCTGCCTGTGGTTTGTCCCCTAATAATTTCCACTTTGCCCTATAAAAAGCCTCAAGCTCATTAAATAATGAGAGGCTGAAAATCAGGGAGCCCCTGCAGTGAACCAAAGAGATTATCTTTTTTGTTGACTCTGTCATGACCCCTCAGTTACATCTGCAACTGAGAAAAGAAGGAACAACTTCCTGAGCCCTGAAAAAATACAACATAAGGATGGCTTTAAGAATGTTATTTCCTCACGGGTTCACTTTACTTTTGAACAACTAACATTCCTACAAGGGGGCTCCCTGCGAACTGCTGATTTCTCAAATGTTTTGATAACCTTGATTTCAAATCATTTTAGGATATTAATTAATATAAATTAAGAAAATATGTATGAAATATTACTTGTCAAATATAGAACAAGCAAATATAATTTTATAAGATTATCCAGAAAAATATGCTAGATTTGGGTAAAGGTAACACCTTCTTGCCACTATTGAAATGCTGGCCACTCACCATATTTCAGAAATGAATGGGCCAGAGAATTCTGGCCCAATCTTTAGATACTTTCATGCTACAAACAAACAACAACAAAAGCCAAGAGAAACTGACTAAACACATCGCCTCAGGAATGAAAGTTTCAAGGAGACTCATTTATGAGAATACACAAAACACATTATAAGCAACACACTAGGAAGTATTCCCCTGGGTGAGTTTGGAATCCAGGTCTTTAAGAAGACACTCATGCTTTTCCATAGAAAGGCCAAGCAAGAGTCCTAGGGGTCTTGATTATAATAACTTCATCAAAATGTACCACGTATCCATCCCAGTTCTTCAGGTGTTAACCAAACCTTCTTTCCTTAGTTGCAGAAGTAACTGGGGGGTTATAACAGAGTCAACAAAAAGGATAATCTCGTTTGTTCACTGGTGGACTCTGATTTTCAGCCTGTCATCATTTAAGGAGCGTGAGGTATGTTATAGGGCACAGTGGTTGACTCCTCCTGAAACTACGTGTTTGATGGAACTTACTTTCCTTGGTCAGAAAGGAATCAGAAGCTTAGCGAGTGGATGAATTTTATCCGTGTGTTGAACACACGTGCAGATGGCAGTGACAGATCTCAGCCATCCTGCTCTTCCAAACAGGACACTTTTCCTAGTTGGTCCAAACTGCAAAGCACCTCCTCGGGAGTGCACACCGACCGCCATCTTACCATTGTCGTCCACCACCCGAGTCTGATCCTTGCAACAGTCTACTGGCAGTCCAATAATTTCAACTTCAACAAAGGGGTCAATGATCTGTAGAAAAGGGAGGAAGTATTAGTGCCCATGTCACATGCAAATGAGTGTTAATGATTCTGAGAATAAATTAGCCAAGTGTTCACATTTCAATAACCTTGATTTTACTACAAGCTTACTCAAAGAATTATAGAACCAGGTACAGTATTTTTAGATACATGAGTGAAGAGTGGAATTAAAACATTAAATTCTTCTACACAAGCTTTTACTCAAAGAACCTACAATTTCAGTTCAGGATACATACCCAACCAAGGTAGGAGACTCTCACATACCCATGCACAGAATCTCAGAGAAGTCGCAATCTTATGGTCAAACACTGGAAGCAACTTAAAGGTCTACCATGAGTAAGATGGCTACATTGTTCCAATGTCATAAGATCAAAATAAAAAATCTGGAGAATTATTTTGAATCACACAAGACTGGAGAAAAATGGCAATAAAAAGTTGCTGATGATTGAATTGAAAAATAAAAGAAGATAGATAATTTGAGGATAACCTGAAAGGGTTAGATACAGGTACTATATTAGATAATATTGTACTTTGTTGTAGTTTTACAAGAGAATGTCTTTGTTCTTAATCAAGTAGTGAGACAGTCACAAATGACTGCCAAGGAAAACAAACATGTAACCCCCAGCAGACATACTTACAAAATATGTAAACATGAGGGGACAGCAAGCATGTGCTATAAAATTTAATCATTGAATTAGTGAATTGAGGAGATCCATTGGACTATTCTTGCAACTTTTCTGGAGCTAAAGACTTCTCAAAATGAAAAGCTTAAGAGACACAAGAAATGTGTATTCTTTCTTCAGACATAAAGAAATAAACACAAACTTTCTGATTATACCAATTAACTAGTCCTGCTGTTGAACACAGAGCAGAAGGTAAAAAGAAAGGAAAACAGAGTGGTGGGTCCATCGGAGAAAGCTGCAGCAGACACGGAGGCCATGGCCCTGGATGATGTGTTCCTTTCTATACCTGGGCACTGTGCTATCTGTCAATAAGTACAGAGATTGGAAAGAGCCATTATGAAGAGTGGGATAAGCCTAGGGAGGAGAACTGTGTGTGTGTCCTGCGTTACTGTACTACACCATACCGCACTATGAAGAAGGGGATGAGCCTAGGGAGGTGAAGTGTGTGTGTGTCCTGCAGTATTGCACTGCACTGAACTGCGTACAGGTCAGATAGAGTTTGACACACAGCATTCACAGTGGTATGAACACACAGAGCTGTATGGCCCCATCCACAAGGTCAGGGGCGATAGTAGAGAGGGTGAAAACGCCGAGAGCCTGGAGCAATGGGAAGCCCTGAGAGGAGGACATGGAAACGGGACTGACTGGCCAGTGGGGAGAAAATAAAAGGCTGCTGTATCCTGCAAGAGAAGGACAGCAGCTGGTGACAGCAGTCTGCATGTGGCCACAAAACATGAGGCCAAGGAGCAGGCGGCAGTGAGGAAGGTTGCCAGACATGTGCGATTTAGAAGCTAAATACATGCTTTGGATCATGTTTCTGCCAATGAAGAACTCAGCCTTTGTTCTTTACATCCAAACTGCCAGCATCAGTCTTGAACTGTGAACTAATATCATGCCTTCAAGCCTCCAAAGCAGGTGATACTACAGCCCTGCAGGAACTCTGTGTGACTGACAGAAAACCAGCTCCTGCCTGGTAAGTGGAAGTCAAGACTTATTTAGGAACACAGACACAGGTATATACCCACCCACAAGCATACATAGACACACACACACACACACGTATACATACACACACACACACACACACACACACACACACACACACACACACTCATATATAAACCTCTGTATCCCCCAACACACGTACCCCTAAAGACACTGAGATGACTGCTTAAACAAAATAAAATAATCTCATATCTAACTAATTAGGCAGTCAGATGTGACTTACCTCGCCTCGGTCTCCAAACATAGAGTCAGGGGGTTTGGGAAGCTGCTGCCCACTGATCACTTTCAAGATGAGCTGTTTTTTGGGATTGGCAGGAAGTGGATCACCGGAAAAAGGGTTGAAAGTACCTAGGCCAAGTAAGGTAGAGGTCAGTAGCATAGGAGCACACACACACACACACACACACAGTCTGCCAAACAAACAACAGTGTCATTTATCACAGTGTTTGCTAAAAGTAAGAAATTATCATGTAACCATCAATGTGACTTTCAGCAGAAGCAGCAGCAGGCACTTCCATAGCTGTGTTTTCATTACACTCTTTCCAAAAGCCAGGGGATGGGATCCTTTAAAGCCATGTCGACAGCGCAACCATGACATGGATGGACAATCTATTTGAATGCCTGTAGCATCACAAGAAGGGCAGTTATACCAGATTCCAATTATTGTCTAAGCTATCTCGGGTCTAGAACAAATACAGGGAACAGAAAAAAAAAAATCTGAAATTAAGTCGAGAACAGAAACTCTGTTGTCTAACTTCTACAAATCCAGTTCAGTGGGTAACTCTCTTGCCGTGAAGCCTGAAGACTTGAGCCCAGTCCTTGGTGCCCACAACGGTGGGAGGAGAGAACAGACTCCACAAAGTTGCCCTCTGACCTCCACTAACATACATATAAACACACATGCCCACATTCACAACAATAATAATAAATTCAAAACTTTTAAATAGCGGAGTATCACCTGCATTCAGATACAGCTGTGACCCCGGCGCTTACCTTTGCACATCTGCTGCGGCTTGAGGATGTAGCCACAGTTGCCGTTTGCCTTGAATTTTGCCCGATTTAGCTGCATCATTCGTCCTTCAGACTGGTAGTTCAGAGCCACTGTGAACATTGAACGTTTGAGAGGATTAGAAGCAATTTAGAGTTAGTAAGGTAGAGAGGGGATGCCAAGGACCGCTCCTCTCAGGCCACACCCACCTAGCTGGCAGCCTGCATTCCAATAGGGCAGAGGGTTGAAGTTGCTGGAGTCGATGCGGTAGGCAGAGGGGTAAATCCTTGTGAGCTGTTTTTGGTTGTAGATCATGAATTGCTCTGACTTCTGCTGGACCACTTGATGTGCTCTTGTCTCACTGAAGGACAACACATTCCCTGTGGTCCCTAGCAGTCAAAGAAACAGGGAAAGTGATGGACGCACCAAAGCCAACACTCTCTTAAAAGACTGGATAACGCCAGAGCCCACCCACAGCCCACAGCAGAAGTGGATCCAACCTGTCCAATGAAAGACTTTAGACATATCAAATCCACCAAAGACCTTTCACAAGTTAAAGGTTCACCCCAGAATCAAAATGGGTTCAGAGTGACCCACCCCACTCCGTGGCAAGTTATAGGTAGAACCACCAAAAGAAAGTGTCAGGAAAAACAAAACTCAGAGACACTCTGGTTGGTGGCAGCTCATATGGACTATCTGAACCCTCCTCAGAAGAGGACCCCATTGTAATTAACTGAGACTCAGGTGCTTATCAGAACAAGAAGTTAAAGTATCTTTATCTATCACATTAAGCTGTAGCTGGTTAGAAACAGGAAAGGTTTAAGTCAAACATAAACAGGTATGAACAAATAGACAAAATTTGCCGTTTAACAAGCCACAATGTAAGCAATTTCTGACCAAAAAAAAAAAAAAAGACCCATTTAAGACTCCGTTCTTGGGACTCTGCTGCCAATGCAAAGCTGAATAAGAACTTCATTTGCTAAGGTGCCCCCATTGTGGGGTCCCATATTCTCCCATATTCCAGTTATTTCATTGATTCATGTCTGGTCAGCAAGAAGAGGCAGGAAGGAAAATTATTTTGTAGGTTCATGACATAAGCTGTATCTTTGGCAAAGATGCAGGTGACAGTGAATGGATGAAGCCACATATACAACTTACTCCTGACACCAGGGAGACAAACATTGAAGATGCTCATTAAAAACACGCATGTAGGGTTGGGGAGATGGCTCAGTGATTGTGCACTTGCCGTGTAACTATGAGGACCAGAGTTCAGATACCCAAAACCCACATAAAAGTCCAGTGGCTGTGGTGGCCTGCCTGGAATTCCTCCTTGGGCAGGTGAAGACAATGGAGCCCCACAGCATTGTCACCAATATAGCTAGCAAGACTAACCATATGGGTGAGCTCTGGGTTTGATGGAGAGACCCCACTCAGTGAATAAGGTGGAAGAGCAATGGAGGATGGTTTCCAACATAAACCTCAGGCCTCTACATCCTTCGGACTCCATATATGCATGCCTACTCCCACATGTGTGCTACATACATAGACATGTACATACATATAAGCAACATATAGGTCCGAAAATGTAAAAAGTAAAAAGCATATGTGAAATACATGTACTAGTGAAGGAAAAAATGTCATGTTGGAAAAAAAACAAAGAGCTTGAGTTTTGAAGGTGATTTGATCACTCATGGAATCAATAGAAATCTGTTTGAAGAGGGGCACAAGATAGATAGTGCCCATGCAGTAATGCCAGCAACTCTGGAGGCCAGGAGGAAGATTCCAAGTTGAAGGATTGCCTGCACTAAGCAAGTGACTTCAATGCCATCTCAGACAACTTAGACACTGTCCCAAAATCAACACAAGAAAAGATGTATGGCTATAACTCAGTAGTATAGCATAAAAATGGAGAGAGGCAGAAATGCATGGTGCCCGCACCTGGGTTTCTGCTTGGACAAGAAAATGTTGTCAATGTAGACTCTACAGATGTGGGGATCGTGTGCAATAAAACTTTAATCATTCCCCATTCTGTCCCCATCCATCTCTTGAGCCATCATCCCAGTGCCACAGCTGTTACCCACATTTACCAAACCTCACATCCTGGAACCTATGTACTCCTGTGTCTACCGGGCCTGCTGCAGAGGACCAGCCTGAATAAAGAGCAGGCTCGCCCAGAGTCTCATTCTCACCAGACTCTGACAAGGTGAGAGTCTAAATCCATGGAAACCAAGAATGGAATGCAGTTGCTGTGCTCAGACCATAGCTGTCCGGCTTTGCTTGTTGGCAACGTGGTCTGCCAGGGTACCTGTTGTCCTGGGGGCTATACTCCCATGGGTGGGAAAAGTTGACAACTGAGTCAGTGACATTTCATAGCTGGAACCTGAACTAGTCAGAGCTCAGGAGGAAGAGATGGGAGGACTGTAGTTTTCAACCTAGTGATTTTCTCTAGCATGGGCCTGTTCTCTGAAAACAATTACTAGTATATATTATGGACAGAATACATGAACAGAATTTATGCATCTCAACAAAACTGAAACTGAATGTATGTGCAGATTCTGATGGAAAATGCATTGAATAGAGCAGGAGAAAATACACTTATCGACAAACCCAGTTCATATGGAGCATCACTGCTGATCAATACCTGAGTTATTTTTTCTGATTCTCCACATAAACAGGCTCACCAGGGTATCGTTAAGATGACCTTGCTTACTAAGCTCGCATTAATTAGTATTCTAATGGAATTGAGTTGTTTTGCAGAAAGATAAGCAACATACTCATTATGTACTGTTCATTTTGTGTCTTTTTTAAAAAATTAAAGACAAACCAGATGGAGTTTAAGAGGTAAACAATACTCAAAACTGTTTTCCCAAAGCTACTAGGCTTGTGATTTCCAAAGGTATTATTAATAAACATGTTCATTCTGTAAACCAGCTATATATTCAACTCCATTCAGCTAATCCCTGGGTTAATCTGGGAGCCATGGGCAGTCATTATAAAAAAACATCGTTTGCTAGTTGAGAGTCTTGAGGTTTCCTCTTTCTCACAGATAGTGTTCATTTAAATTCTGCATAACTGCCATTGTTTCAGGAGGAAATCTAAACCCAGGTTGAAGAAAAGTCATCTTTCAATGGATACAGAAAGTGTACTTGTGGATTATGGCCAAGAAAAAAGAACCCAGGGAAGACTCCGAGGCCTGTGAGGACAAGAGCCTTTTCCCACACTGCTGTCTTTGTGCTGAGACCACTGAGAAAATGGTCGCCATTTCACTCCACTATAATTAAAATGGATTGAAGCACCACAGGACTCTTGTATCTCAATAAACATTTGGTGACAGAATGAAACAGGACACAAGGAGGGAAAGAACAACTAGGAGACTCAAAGATGAGGACAACTGTGACTGGACCCTCCTAGCTTGATACAGTGGAAAGCAGTGAGACGGGGATGGAGAGATGTCTCTGAGTTAAGAGCACTCTGAGGACCTTGGTTTGGTTCCTAGCACCCACAGTATTCTGTAACTCCAGTTCCAGGGGATCAAACACCCACTCCTGGCCTCCACAGGCACCAACCATGCATGTGGTGCACATACATACATGTAGGCAAGATACTCATATATACACAATATATAAATCATTTTTAAAAGAAAAGAACAAAGGAAAAATCCATGAGAACCAGTGATGCTGAAATATGTCTACTCTTTCTGTTAAAATTTCAGTCAGTGAAATAAACTACTTTATTCAAAGTCAAAATGTTTAATGAGAAAATGTGGTCTCTCCAGGTTATTGTTATAGCTAATTAATTCACTCCTTCTGGTCATTCACACTTGAAATGGCCATCTGTGACCTGGTCATGAAAGTAGGTCAGGTCTCCACAGTTCGAGTCCTGGAGTGAGACCTGACATTGTCATTGTCAGAATAATAAAAGCCTTCTCCATCCTGTAGGAAACTTCTCTGACCTCCAGGCAATCAGGCACCTACCAACGATTAACGCAGCCCCGTATGTGAGCTCACAATCACATTAGCTATCATTTTCCTGGCAAATGAGAATCCATACAGTCACAGACATGTGTCGGAACGATCTGATCAGTGACAACATTAACTAGCAATGACAAAGAAAAGTCATGAGTGTTGGGACGAATGAGAGATTCTTGGGCCTTACCATCATCCACAATGTCCTGGGCTGCCACCGAGTTTGTGTACACCACCAGGTCCGAGAGCTCTCTGCACAGTTTCATGGTTCTCCTTCGGCGGCCCAACCTGCAGAGCATACACTCAAATGAATAAGTCTAGAGCTGGAAGGGTTGGGAGCTTCTGGTTGCACCTCCTTCCCTGGGACTTGATGGAGCCGGAACTGGACCCCAGGTCTGACTCCCCATTCAGTACTTCTGTGGTGTCTACACCACCCTACCCCCTTAGTTCTAGTCAGGCGCTGCAGGGATCTGCCTTTTTGAGTTCTCTTGGGAAACAGCTGCCCAGCTAGGGGCAATCACAGGAAACAGACTAAATAGGTACAGAAATGTGGGCCATAAAATCTAAAGACCTAAAAAGAAATGAACCAAAAATTTCACAGTGATTTTCCTTTAGAAATACAATTACAAGTATTTTAGATATTCTTTAAATGACTATACATTGTATTATGTGATTTTTAGTTTTCCTAGGTACCCTCTGAGTTTTCTCCCTACAAAATATTCTTATAATCTTGACTATAGTCTTACATTTTTAACCACTACTCTTTACCACAGTAAAATCTCCACATGCCACCTCATTGCGCGCGCGCACACATACACACACACACACACACACACACACACACACACACACACGTTTCTCCTCTAGAGAGAAGTTAACTATCAAACACTTCAATGCTCATCAACACCATTCCAATGGCCAATAAGCCCACAAGATAATGGTCAATAAACATCATTAGTGAAGAGCGAAGTGGAAATGTACAAGAAGGTACCATGTCTCTTCTGTTAGGATAGCTCTAACTAAAAAGGTAGGGGAGTGACGACAAGAAGAAACTCAGACACAGTCAGGGAATATAAATGATGCAGTTCCCCTGGGAAATGGTTAAGCAGTTGGTCAAGTGAAAGAGTTACATTGTTACCTAGCAATTCTACGTCCATGTAAAATCCTGCATCTGAATATGCATGACAATACTTTTTCCCAACCAACAAAGTGAAAGCTACCAAAACATTCTCCAGCTGCTGAATAAAATACATAAAACGTAGTATATACATACGGTGAGTGGTTAGGCAACAAAACTGAACAGAGCATATATATGCCACAATGTGAGTGAATCTTAAAAACACAAAGCTATGCCTGGTCTAAGCTCCTCCTCAGTTTTAAAAAATACTTATTTTATTTTTTTGAGATTATAACACAATATCTTCATTTCTCCCTTCTATTTCCCCACTATAAATCTTCTCATATATGCCTAAACGCTCTTTAAAATTCATGGCGATTTTTTTCATGAATTGTTGCTACATACATGTATATCTAGGTATATAATATATATTCCTAAATATATAAATGCAATCTTCTCAGCCCATATAATGTTATTTGTTTGTATGTTTTCAGGAATGACCATTGGAAAACTCAGAAGGGGCTTAGACCAGGCATAGTGGTACACACCTGTAATCTCAACAATGGACAGATAAAAGCAGGGAGATTACATGTTGAGGCTAGTTTGGGCTACCCAGAGTCTCTGTCCAAGAAAATCACTGCTGCTATCATCTCAACTGACAATAAGTGAATGCATAAACAAATGTGTTGATGTATTAAAAAAAAATAGAAAACACAAAACTGAATGAAAGAAACCAGGCAGTTTTAAAAGGTCAAATATTGTCAAGAAAAAGTCTACCCAGAGACAGAAAGGAGAGGGGAGCAGACTGACTGCTGAGGGGTAGATTTTTTTGGGGGGATGATGAAAAGGTTTGAGAACTAGATATTAAAGATAAAAACTGAACAAATCAGTGTCAGATCATGCTTAAAACTCACAAGCAAAACTCCCAGGACAGTCAGCGGCATGGAGACATTTGACACAAAGTTAGCTCTTTATATTGCTCATACCAATAGTGAATTGGGTTAGTCAAGTCCCAAGGTGACTGTCTGGGATGCTCAGGCTCTCACAGGTATTAGGTGAAAAATCTCTAAATGACTCAAGAGCAACATGTAACCTTATTTCATGTAATACCTTCTATTACACCAACGATGACACCTCGTTGGAGTGCAGGAAGAATACTGTGGCTTTTCAAATGCTATTCCTTCCCCAACTGTGCCTAAGACTCTTTAATTTAGAAATAGTAAAGTTCTTCTGAAAGGTGTTCCTGTCTCTCCTGTATCTTTTACTGTAACTAACATTCAACTTTTCTGCACATTTCTCCTCTGCCCTCACTAATGAGCATTTGATGCATATGCATCCCATTAGGGCACAAATATAAAGCCTACCTGAGCACTAATGGTAAATTCCTATAAGGCCTCTATGGCTTTAATTTCTCTGTCCAGTAAAGAAACAAAGTTGTGTGTGTGTGTGTGTGTGTGTGTGTGTGTGTGTGTGTGTGTGTGTGCGTGTGCCTGCCTGCCAGGAAGTCCCGATCACAGCATGGGTCACAATTGGGTTCTGAAAACATTCATCGTGAATACTACTGGCAACAGCTTAAAGAGGGGGAACAGGAAACTTTCCACACCTAGTCTCCTCCTCTATTTTCAGATCATGTGTTTACTCTAGCCCTTCTTTTTCGGCCTCCCCGCCCACAATCGCTGGACTTCTTTCTTGCTTCTTGGCATCTACAGGTATCAACACAATTTGAATACAGAAATCTGAAAAACTGAAGTGAGGATCTGCATGACAACACATGGTGTCTGTCTTTCTGGGTCTAGGGTACCTCGCTCACTATAATATTCTCCAGCTACATCTATTTTCCTGTACATTTCATAACTTCACATTTGTATGGTGTTGAATTGGACTCCATGGCGTCTAAGCACCGCATTTTCATTAGCCATTCATGGGCTGGCAGACACGTGAGCTGACTCACTTTCCTAGCTGTTGCGGATAGAGCAGCAGTGAACATCTAAGTACAGGCATCTCTGTGACAGGCTACGTGAAGTCCTTTGGATATATGCCCAGGAAGTGTGGCCAAGTCCTATGGAAGTTCCACTGTTAGTTTTCTGGGACATTCCGTACTGCTTTCCATTGTGGCTGTACCAGTTTACACTCCCACCAACAGCGAATAAAGATCCCCCTTTCCTCTCCTCCTCGCTGACATTTCTGCCCTTTGTTTTCTTGACAATAGCCATTCTGAGTGGGGTGAGATGGATCTCAAAATATAAAAGTGTTTGAATTTGCATCTCCCTGGTGACTAGCGATGTCGAACACTAGTGTCTATTAGTCATTTATAGCTTTCTTTGAGAACTCTCTGCTCAGTCCCATAGCCTAGTCTTTAAAATTAGGTTATTATCTAATGTTTAGTTGTTTCAGTGTTCTGTATATTCTACGTGTTAATCCTCTGTCCAGTGTATAACTGACAAAAGGAAGGAGGGGGATACTAGGTGTAGAGATGTTTAAACAGGGATGGAGTTGGGCATGGAGAGAAGGGGGGGGGGAGGTTAATCAAAACTAAGAATTGTGAAAAATAGAGAAACCTATTGTTTTAGGCTTGCGGGCTTAGAGGGTAAAAGCATTCGCTACCATGTCTGACAACCTGAGTTTGAATGCCAGAACTCACGTGGTTGAAGGAAAGAACTACCTTCCTTCCTTCCACAAGCTGTCCTCTGACCTCCACACACAGGCCATGACACGTGTGTGCACACACATGCACATGCGCAGTCGCGCACACACACACACACACACACACATACACACACGAGAGAGAGAGAGAGAGAGAGAGAGAGAGAGAGAGAGAGAGAGAGAGAGAATATTTTTTTAAATATCTGTTTTCTAAGATAACTAAATAAAACTTTTTTTTTTAAAAGAGTTAGTAGGGAAATGGCCTGCATGGCAGATAATGCCGTGCCTAGAAGCCATGAGTAAGTAATCAAAACCTCCAGTGCCAGGTGTGGGGTGCCTTCATGTGAACTGGTGGTTAAGGGAGACTTCCAACAGAATACAGACAGGCTCTGGGCACTTGGCTGTCTGCCAGGACTGGATGGTAAGACACAACTGTTGAGGATCCCATACACACTGGCTGCAAGAAACAGAAATAAAGCCGGAGCGAGGCAGGCAGTGCCTCCCTGCCAGCTAGCTCCCATAGTGCACCAAGGGGCTCCACACAGGTTGCTGGGGGACATGAAGAACTATAATGCCAACCTGCCTAGCAACATGCGCCCGCTATGAGGTAACCAACTGCTGCTTGGTTGAAGTTGAGGCCCTATCCACAGGGGAGAATCCATGCATGGTACTATAAAACCAGCCCAAACCAGAGGGCTGGTGAAGTCGTAGGCCCTAGGAAAGAACTTACTGCTGTTTAGATAAACTGACATAGCAAAACAAACAAACAAAACCAAAACAAAAAACAAACAAACAAACAAAAAAAAAAAAACACAGTCTTCTAATTATCTACATTTATACATAGACAAACACTACTCCCAGCCTAACCTGAGAAGTCTCTCTTTGCAGTGAATAACGGGAATGCAGAGACTCATGGCTGCTCAAAGTGCAAAAACAAGTGACAGTTGAATGCTCAGCCCTAAATAAGACATGTAGACCTCCCCAGCTAAGGTTCAGGAAAAGCTGCAGAAGAGGGAGCAACAAGAACGCAAGAGCCACGGGGCGATGGTGGCGCACGCCTTTAATCCCAGCACTCGGGAGGCAGAGGCAGGTGGATCTCTATGAGTTCGAGGCCAGCCTGGACTACCAAGTGAGTCTCAGGAAAGGCGCAAAGCTACACAGAGAAACCCTGTCTTGAAACCCACCCCCCCCCAAAAAAAAAAAAGAGCCAGAAGTCAGGGAGGAGGCTGTGGGAGGTCATCTTCTGAGTCTGACACCTCCACTGCAATCAGCAGCAGTGGCCGAGGGTAGCTGCACTGAGCCTGCCCAAGACTGGTCCGGTCAACTGTCAGTCATGGATGAGGGAGGGGCTCGCGGGGCCTCGCCACTCCCTGTTGAAGTATTGGTACTACTAGATTCTAGGAGAGGAGTCACTGTCTTCAGCCATATGTCCATTAGGGAGCCCACCAGGTTCCAATGGCTAGTTCTAAAGCCATGATCACCCAGAGAGGTCTGTTTAAACTCGCTGGATCCCAAAATCAAATGATACAAATGTGAGATTTATAGGGAAGAGGGAGAGCTGACACGGGTGGTAGCAGGAAAAGAGAGGGTAGGGAGTGAGAGTAATCAGAATTCATTATATACATGAATGAAATTGTTAAAGAACAGGTTTAATTAATAATAATAATTTAAAAAAAAAGACCAAGTTTAAATTTAGAAGTCTGAATGGAGGTAGTACTGCTCTCCCTAGAAGTCATAAGTCTTTAAATGAAATTCTCAGCACTTAGGGTAGACTACTCCCTATGTTTGTTGGTCAAGAAGACTGCAGGAGCTTCAGAAACAATACAGGCTGTGGCCATTGCTCTTGGTTGCCTATTAGAACTAAGTGAAATCGATCCCTTCCATTCCACAGTCCATTTTATTGTGTGTTATCTTAATGCTCAGTGTGGCTTTAGTGCTCTGACTATTCTAGATACTAATCTTCTGTCATAGGAATAGCTGACGAAGATTTTCTCCAGACTCTGTTGCTGAAGACACCATATATCCCACCTGCAGGACATGGAGAAATCAAGAAGAACCTGATTGGAAACTTCTTTCTTGCTCTCTAGTTTCCATAGCACTAGTAGGTTTTCTGCAGGACACTGTGGGAGAAAAGTCAGTATCTTACCCAGCTAAGGACCATGCACCAGGCAAGATCTGCTCATTGGTGCAAACAGTGGCATTACTATGTGGGGATAACCAACAGTACCCACTGCCTTCTGACTGGGTTTGAGGGCTGTTCTATGGAAAGGAATAAGTGTCTGGTACTATTCATGTGGTGAATGGCCTATAGCTGAGGCAGGTCACTGACCTATAGCAAAACCTACTACCACTGTTTTGCTAACAGGACAAGTAGCCAAACTGCTATATAACTACATGCTTGTAATCAAAGACTACTCCTGCTCCCAGCCTTGAGCAGAGAAGCTTCTTCATGCAGTGAGTAGCATTTAACGGAAATACTTGTAACTAGATAAAAGTGCTGAGAATTAGTGACTGTTGAGTATTCTGCTCTAAAAAGAACATCTACATCATGACCTCCAAGGCATAGGGAGCATCATGGAAATCGGGGAAGAAAGAATGTAAGAATCAGAGGATTAGGAGACATGTTAGGAAACACTGTTTTCTGGCTATGGTGTGGCCATTATGAACACACAGCATCTTCGGATAACAATATGAGACCTGCACAAGACCTTCAGCATTCCATCCCTGGAGGGGATTATGAGGGTCTGCCATTCCCCGAGGAGCAACTGGCAGGTAAGTGGTTCTGGGACTAAGGGAGTATAACTTTGTTCAGTGGTGTAGCTACTGATAAATGTCCCAAGCTTCAGCAAGTGACCCCGTACTCATCCTCATGTCAAGAACCCTAATTCATCTCAGTGGGTCCAAAGAAAGACGTGAAAGTAGGAGGAGGCCAGGTTGGGAAGAAGTGAGTCAGAAGGAGCAGGAAAGGAATGAGAGAGGGTAATAATGGGTAGATATGACCAGAATACATTGTATATGTGCAAAGTTGTAAAAAATAATAAAATGGGAGCTAATATTTTTGAGCATTTCTTTAATGGAGTTGGGACCTACCATGCTAATATGCAATTCCTTTAATCCTTTCGTGTCCCTAAGAGATGGAGAGCTTACATTGCTCAGTATTAAAGATGGTTGGTGGATAAGTAAACACCTGTGGTCTGGCTCCAGCTGTATGCTTATCCTGTCCTACAAGCCCTCTGCCAGTCCTGCATCTGCACAGCCCTCTCCTTCTTTGCAGATACCTTTCATGTGATAACTACTGCCATTAGCATGGGTCCAGTACCTCACTGACGTTATGTTCCCTCCACACTGGATCTCTCTCTTGATCTTCACATTTTACTCCAACACCTTACCTTGTGATTCCTCTCTTTCTCTAGACATACAAAACTAAAACAAACAGGATCATAGGATGGAGAGGCCATGGAAGTCTGAGCAACAAGCATGAATATGCTTTCCTACCTGTACAGCTGGCCTCCCTCCTTGCCAGGATTCTGAAATATATCTTCCTCATCGTCAGTACTATAGGATTTAGAACGTGATTTTGTAGTTTTCTGTTGGAAAAATCATAGTAAACTTACTAACTCACCACATTAGGCACATTCACCACATAAGAGATTGGACTTGATTTGAACACAGACACACACACACACACACACACACACACACACACACACACACATTATTGAGGCATGCACACAGAAAGAATGACCAATAGCAATCATTATATTACACCAGCAATGCAAAACTTAGAGTTTCATGCCCAAAAGCCAGTTTCTAAGCCACAGAAAACTGACATCTTAGAAGAATTATATTAGTTGTATACTTTGAAAATGTCCACAAGAGAGGGCCAAAATTAAAGTATCTATTTAAATAATTATAAGGAAAAAATGTCCTTATGTACAGAAGCTTACTATTGATAAGTGATAAAAGGCAACTTTGATTCTCAAAAAAGGTATGTATTAAGTAAAAAATAGAATGACTGCCATTCTACCTCCGATCAGCACATACTCAAATAGTTATGTAAATCAAACTGCTTTTTTGACTTTTTGACCCATTTTACGTCCTAGGAGTAAAATAAAAATTGCTACTCATAGGAATGAGGTGAAAGTCTCCAGAACTAATCTAATGTCTTCTGGACAGACTTGCGGGGGTGGTTCGTTCTCACACTGGAGACTGTTCTTTAGTTAGGCAATACCTTGACCAACAAAACAAATGATGAAGACCCCGTCACTGCAGAAGGCCTTGAGACTAAACGTACAGCTCCTACAAAGGTTAGCCATCTAGATGGTCTACTCTGGACATCAGAGAGGTGTGGGTTTGAAAATGAACACTATCTCCAAGTCACCACAGGATCACATCCGCTTCCAGATTTTCTCATTCGTGAAACTGAAGACAAGCTACAAAATACCCACTGTACTGACAGTGAGGAGCTACTTCAAACTTCCTCAGGAATTACTTTTGTCCTGAGAACTTCAGATATGGAAGCCCTAGTGGTCAAATTTCCATTCGAAGCTAGCTTTTCAACCAAGCTGGTGGAGTAGCAAGCCCCATCAAGCTTCCTGCTATACTTCAAAAGTAGTGTGTAAATACTGTCCATTCTACAGGATTCTTATTATTTCAATGGTTAAATGAGATGACATAAAAAGCCATTTTGCAATCCATTGATTTTAACTTTCTATGTAAATTATTACTGGTACTTACTAAAATAATTTGTCAACAGTCTCATGGACAGCCTACTATGATCACCAGCTGTGTAAAAATGTTCACTCTTTGGTAGCTGGAATGCTTCTGAAACATTTACCTCAGAAGTTTCATTTTTATTATAAGATACAAAAAGTTAAGAAATTAGTAACTAAAGTCAGTGATGTAGCATACACCTATAATTCAAGCTCTTGAGAGGTGGAGGCAGGAGGTTCAATGGGAATGTAAGGCCAGTTTGGGCTACACAGCAAGATGCTGCCTCAAAAACAAAACAAAGAATGATTAATGATGATAATTTTTCTGGCACAGTTTTGATATATGATATACATGAGGTTGTGATTATTACACCTAGAACCTATTTTCATATTTTTTTGTTTCATGTTTTGTATGTTAAGCTCTTCAGAGATCAGCCCCCTGTGGCTACACACCTGCCCATTATGCAAGAGAGTCATGACTTGCTTAATCACTCTTTATGACTGAACAGTTGGTTCTTTATTTTTTTTATTGCTGCAACTAATTTCCCTAAATTATCCTACTTACAGACATGAAATTCCAGATAGAACATCCCTACAATAGTAGGAAAGGTCTCATCAAAACTCTCAGATAGTGTTAAGTTCATCACCTAATAACTAATTTCCTTTATTAATTTTTAAAACTACATTTAGTTTATGTGTGCATGCCTGTGTGGTGCCACACATGCATGCCACAATGTTGTGGGTAGCTGTTTGAGCCATGATCTGAAGCACCACCCCTAGTGAGGCAGCTTTAGCTGTTACTCCTGCCTATGACCTTGAGGTACCTGCCCCTGGGGCATGGCCACCAGAGTCCCCTAAGGCCTGGGATGCACATATGCCTGCTCTCTTGGCTACTTTGTGGTTTTGAATGCTGAGATCTTGGACCAAGCCATTCAGTGTGGGACAGAGCTCAGCTTTCCTGGACCCTACAATAAATCATCCGTGGTTGTGAGTTTATTCCCAAATAAACTCCTTTGATCATTAAATAGACTCAGTGGATTAATCCCATTATCTGGCACCCAATGTGGGCATGAACCATGACCCTGAGATTAAGAGTCTCATGCTCTGCTGACTGAGCTAGCCAGGGACAGTCTGTCAGAGTAACTTTATCTTTTTCCACCATGTAGGTCATAAGAAACTCAGGTCATCAGGCTTGGCACAAACACTTTACCCGCTGAGCTTCCTCACTGGCCTAATGACTGATATCCTGTATAATATTTTCACCTCTTTATTGAGGTATTACATATATTTGCAAATGATTTCCACAAAGTGAAAGCACTCCAACAAGGAAGTAGACTCCTACCTGCTCTGTAAAATCCTTCTAATCTTCCCACATGGTCCTTACTTTCCCCTCAACAGTAATTAATAACTACCCTAACTTCTACCCTAGAGCATTTTTTTACAGGGCTTTCATTTCATACAAAGATACTCATACTACATGTACTCTGAGTTTTACTTCTTTAGTTCAGATCGTGTTTGAAAGACTGTATCATTGCACATAGATATAACTGTCTCCTTTTTGTGGCTGTCCATATGTGAATTTGCCACATTTTAATTGATTCTACAGTTAATAAGCATTTGGGCAGTTCACTACACACCCCATTACAAATGCTACTGTTAACTGTTGTTTCTGTCTTGATCATAAACCCAACAGTGGAGCTGCTAAAAGATAAGACTGTCACACAGTGTGCCAGAGTGGTTTCTGTTCCACAGCAGAGTGAGTACATGTTGCTTAGCACTCCAACACTTTGCACTTTTTATGCTATCTATCACAGTGTTCATGGAATGGCAACATTAACTGCAATTTGCTCTTCTTTTCCCTGCCATGTGCTATCTGCTTTTGCAATGGACACATTTAAGCTTTTGGTTTGGTTTTGTTCTTTGGAAATGCGAACTGCCTGTCTTCTTACTTGTAGAAATGATTCAAGTACTATGAGTCCTTTGTTGGATATGTTTATTTAAAAGACTTCCAAAATGCAACTTGATTTTTGATACTTTTGATTAACAGTGGTTCTAAATCTCAAAGTCTTTTAAATTTCAAACTTTTCTCCTTCAGACATCCTTTTGATGAACTCTTCAGTCATTCCAAGGTCAGTTTAATACAATGTTGCCCTGCTACTTATAGACTCTTCAAATTAACTGAATTATGCACATTTACCACCATTACTATGTACATACCTTGTGTTTCCCAAAGTTGGTCATCAGGGATCGTCCATGGGACTTCTTTCCACTTTCTTTCACATCCAGGTTCTGCATAAATAAAAAGCATAATATAATGATTTGTCTTTCTTTTTGTTCTGCTTAGCTCAGGTGGCAAAGGGACCCTCTCTTCTCTTTCCCTAGTTCCTTTCTTCCTGCTTCACACTTCTGACATCTCAAATGTGGCTGTCTGCTGTAAGAAGGGGGGCACTGTCAGGATACAGCACTGACCCATGGCTTTCCAAAGCTGACATCTAGCTCTTAGCAACAGCCAGCTCTGCTGGCCCTCCATTCCTATTCACCATGTGCCTAAAATCAGAAAGTGGTGTTTTCAACATCCCGAGTGGAGATAAATCATTTCCAGTTAAGAGGAATTTTAATTTTGGAAATTAACCAGAATTGGATAAAAGCCCAATCTGCTAAGTACAGCAAATGCTCACACTGAACACTGTTGTTTGGGATTTTAAAATATTACAAATAAAACACAGTCATATGACTTCCGTTCATTTAAGGAAATCACTGTGTGCTTATCTATATAGTAAAAGCATTGCCCTGGTAGTAAGCACTGGGGTGTGGAATTTTAGCCTCTGAAGATTTTTCAAATGGGTTAATTTTCCAGGCAGAGGTGGTGAGCAAGTATCCTCTTGAGTCAGCCCACATGTGGGAGTAGGGACAGAAATGCCCCCTGTTCAGTTATGTTCCTGAAGTTCATTGTGTGGAAACCTGCAGATCCCACCCACCAAGGGTTCCAGCTGTGTAGAAAGAAAAACACCAATAGAACAAAGGTGGGTAAGCAAGCCACTTACAATAAAGAAGCTGCAAGAAGTGTCAGCTAAAGCCATAGACAGATATCACAAGTGATTCACGGGAGAGGTGGTAAGGAAGAGCCCAGGAGATGGCTGGTAGAAAAACCCACCCAAAACTTGGTGAGGGGTAGGAACCAGGTGCTTACAGGGGGATGTTGACTCACCCTTAACTACTTTATGTGTGTGCATTGCCTGTGAAGACCTGGTAATACTGATCACTAACTGTTCAAACCATGCGGATTGGGAAGGTAGCTACAGTGGACAATGTCACAGAATTGGCACTACTCTCCCTAAGCTAGGAGAAATAGTATTCTCACCAAAGCCATGACCCTTCTCTAGGTCTCCATTTTCTCATCTGTAAACAGGAGAAGAGTGAGCCAGCTAACCCATGAGTTCTTTGGTACTTCTAAGAGCCCATCAATTGGTAGGAGGACTATGTCACTTATTGTCCCAACTAAGATGATTTAAGAGTAAAACTGGGCATATTTAATAGGACACCAGGCCAACAGCACACAGCAGAGCTGTCTCACATAATCGGAGATAAAAGTCATTGACTGAAGTTGGTACTTTCTGTACCCCAGGACAATGCTAAGTGTGTTGCATACATTCTCACTTATTTTGCAGAAGGATTTTGTTTCTCAAACTTTACAAAGACAGACAGAGAAGTTTGAGAAGCATTTCACAAAGGAAAGGTGCTTAGAAACCAAAGAGAAGGGTACATTTTTTCCTTGTTGAAGGGTGAGTTCAAGGGAATTATCTACCTGTTTCAGGTGTGTGTTTAAGCCTTCATGCGTGGCCTTGAGCAGAGCCCTCACTGTGAAACTATCAGGGTCTTCTTTGTCCCGAATTTGAGACTCCCTTAACAATGATTCCAGTTTTTCCGTATGAAAGATTCTACTTGGTGCTCAGTGGTCCCGTTACTCTGAAAAAAAAAAAAAAGTAATATAAACAATCCTCTGAGAAATAGACTAGTGTAGACTTTAGTTGAAGACAGCACTGAGTATATAATCTCATGATCTCTCAGTAATCTGTAAGAAATTAAGATACTCCTTGAACAAGTTTGAACCCCCTCATCAAAAAATTCTGCAAAGCACCTGATGATCAAAAATCCCGCTCTCTGTCAGTAGCTCCTCATTGGCTCACTGGTCCCCACACGTTTTCAACACTATTCACACTTACAAAGTCTTATTCTATTTCATTTCAGTGATGTGGAATCTGAGGCCTTGAGAAATGAAGCAATTTGTTTTAACATTTACAGAGGTAGCCAGTAAGTGAGGCAAGATTCTAAACCATTCCTTCCTGAGATGGCAAGATCTCAGCAGGAGGCAAGCCAGGGAAACCTTCTGGAGACAGAGCTTTCTAAGCCTATGTGGTTACAACTGAGCAAAAATGCTACTTTTAAGAATGACTTCCTTCACTGAGAGGCAAAGAATGCTGTGGGAGTTTTCAAAGTTGCTGACAATTCTGAGACAAAATTTCTTTTGGTCTTTAACTCCTTGACGTCACTAGAGGGTACACAGTATACCTCTGATTACAATTATTTTGAAAATCACAACCAATTTCAAGGCTTTCGGAAAACAAAGCAATGCCAATATCTTAGATGGCTTTTAGGTGGTCAAGGCATGTCATTTCCTGGAAATCTCACACAGCACAGTGTCTAGCCTCCATGTCCTCACTGACCAGTGGCCCCAGGCTATGTGCACTGCCCCCCTGCTGGTGAACTGCTTTTGCCCCTCCCTTTGTCCAGATCTGCTCCACAGATTACTCAACCAGTTGCCAAAGACCAGCCCACTCCAGGCATGCAGGGAGTGATACCTTTCCGCACAAACATTTCCCACACTATTTATCACTAGAAGGCCCGTCTATCTGACTCTCTAATTCTGAAGGTACTTCACAAAATCCTGTAAGAGAAAGGCAACAGAAGCATAACAGGAAATTTTAGAAAGGGGAACACTCCTCCACTGCTGGTGGGAATGCAATCCTGTACAGCCACTCTGGAAATCAGTATGGCGGTATCTCAGAAAAATGGGAATCAACCTACCTCAAGACCCAGTAATACCACTCCTGGGCATATACCCAAAGGATGCTTAACCATACCACAAGGACATTTGCTCAACTATGTTCATAGCAGCATTATTCATAATAGCCAGAACCTGGAAACTACCTAGATGCCCTTCAACTGAAGAATGGATAAAGAAAATGTGATACATTTACACAATGGAGTATTATGCAGTGGTAAAGAACAGTGTCATCATGAAATTTGTAAGCAAATGGATGGACCTAGAAAAAAATCATCCTGAGTGAAGTAACTCAGACCCAGAAAAACAAATATAGTATGTACTCACTCATAAGTGAATATTAGATGCAAACCAAAGGATAAACAGGCTGCAATCAACAACCCCAGAGAAGCTAGGTAAAGAGGAGGACACTAAGAGAGACACACATGGATCACCACAGAAAGGGGAAAGGGTTAAGATTTCCTGGGTAAACTGGGAGGGGGGAATAGAAGGAAGGGGGTGGGAGAAAATAGGAGGTGGGAACATGTGGGAGAGACAAAGAGGGAGAGCAATGAAAGAGATATCTTGACAGAGGGTACCATTAAGGGGATGGGGAGAAATCTGCAGCTAGGGGAAACCCCAGGATCTCACAAAATTGACCCAAGCTAAGACTCACAGCAATGGTGGAGAAGATGCTTGAACTAGCCTTCCCCTGCACTCAGATTGGTGTCTACCCTAATTGTCATCACAGAACCTGCATCCAGTGGCTAATGGAAGCAGATGTAGAGACCCACAGCCGAGCACTTGCCAAGATCCTGGAGTTCAGTTGAACAGAGGGAGGAAAGCTTATAAGAGCTGGGGGAGGGGGGCGGTCAGAGTCATGATGGGACAAACCACAAAAATAGCTGACCCAAGCTAGTGGGAGCTCATGTACTCTGGACTGACAGCTGGGGAGCCTGTATGGGACTGCACTAGGTCCTCTGAATGTGGGTGACAGTTGCGTGGCTTGATGTGTTTGTGGGTCCCCTGGCAATGGGACCAGGACTTATCCCAGGTACATGAACTGGCATTTTAGAGCCCATTCCCTATGGTGCGATACCTTACTCAGCTGTGATGCAGAGGGGAGGTGCTGGTTCCATTCTCAACTTGGTATGCCAGACTGTGCTGACTACACAAGGGAGGCCTTACTATAAGGAGGGGATGGCGTGGGTTGGGGGCAGGTGGGGGGGAGTGGAAGAAGTGAAGGGAGGGGGGACAGGGGTTGGTATGTAAAAGAAAAGAAAAAAATTTAAATAAAAAAGATTATTAAAAAAAAAAAAAAAAGAACACCTGTGCCAGGATGGATTGCTACATTTCCCTGTACTTATAAAACATAAATTAACGTGTTTAACATACCAATTAACAATGCATTCCACCCATTATAGAATCAGGCTCTGAAGGAGACACAAAGATGAAAAAGAGCTTGCACTTGCTCTCAGAAGTGAGCAAGTACAGCCCACCAGTCACAGGATGCAAGGAAGGACATGCCATTCCTCCTGGGTGGCACAGATGGAGCCAGAGAAAAGGTCTGACCAGACAGCTAAGTGTTCAACAGTGAGGAAAGGAAGGACTTCCTGTGATACACAGTCTAAACAACCATTTAAATGGGTCAGTCATGTCCTAGAGCAGGAGTTCAGAGAAAAGGAAAGAACTCTGGGGACTGAAGGGACTTGAAAGCCAGAAGATGGGGCAGCCAGAGTTTTGCATAAATAATACTTTAGGAATAATGGCACTTTGGGAGCGTATGCCAAAGGAGGCCAGGAGTCTGGAAATCCAGACACACCAGGTACCGTGGCAGGCACTAATTAGTATACAGGCGAGCATGCTGCGGGACGTAGTAAGGATCACAGAGAGTTTGGAGGGGAAACTCATTTTGATTAAAACAAACTCGTACTGAATTTCTGCCATATGCTAGGTGACACACACTAATAAGGATCAACCCACTGTCACAGTCCTTGGTGCCATGAGAACTGCTCACACAAGTCAGTGTGGGGAACCACTAGCGCACAGAGGAGGGGCACTCCACTTGTCTTGGGAATTCAGCTTTGTGGCATGAAGAAACATGAAGCACTGTATCTTAAAGGAGCAGAACATAGATTTCCTGTGAGAGCTGTAATAAATGACTCAAATTTAGCATCTTGAAACAACAAATTCATTTCATCATTAGTCTGGAGGACAAATGTTTGGAGCAAGGTGGGGTCACAGTCCCTGTGGAGTTCCAGGCCCTTGCCTCTTCTCACCTACAGTCGCTCCCTGCATTCCCTGGCTTATGAGACCATAGCAGTCTCTACCTGGGTCTCCACATCATCTTTGCCTACGTGTTCCCATCTGTTGGCCTTCTCCTCTTCCTGGAACACTTGGCACTGAATTGAAGCGCACCGGGTCAAGCCCAGGATAGTCTCAAGATCCTTAACTGAAGAGAGTTAGGGTTGCGTCCTTGATTGGGTTTCAGGACCCAGGAATGTTCTGGCCAGTTTATCTTGTATCCAGACCACTAGCGCTTTCTTCGTTATCGGCAGTAGGTCTGCTTCACTTTTTCCCATCCGTGCAGTCACTGGAGTAAACTACCTTCATGTCCTTCGCCCTTCCCTTTGTATTTACAGCTTGGCCAACAGCTTAGCACGGGAGGCCTTGCTTCCAGCTGCTCAGTTTCTGTCCCTTTGTCCCCGCGACTCATCAGCTCCAGCTTGGACTTGAAGAGACAGGCATGCAACTCTCCCTTTGGCCTGAGCACTTGGGGGCCACTGCAAGGCTATTAATTAACCTACTTCCAGTACTGTTGTGTATCAGGGACTGGCAACGCCCAAGCATAAGAAAGAGCTGAGGAACGGCAAGCGAGTGGATAGGTCAGAATACACATATTAACAGACTGGGTGAGTTTAGGGTATCCCCCGCCCACCCCCGCCCCGCCTCAAACCATGAGAATGCTAACATCAAAAGTCAGAGATCAAGCCGGGCGGTGGTGGCGCACGCCTTGAATCCCAGCACTCTGGAGGCAGAGGCAGGTGGATCTCTGTGAGTTCGAGGCCAGCCTGGTCTCCAAAGGGAGTTCCAGGAAAGGCGGAAAGCTACACAGAGAAACCCTGTCTCAAAAAACCAAAAAAAAAAAAAAAAAAAAAGTCAGAGATCACCACATATAATGACAACATAATCATGAAGCTTAAAATATTGGGAGAATTACGAAAATGGGCCAGAGACACAATGTGAGCACATGCTGTGGGAAAAACTGGGCTGACATGCTTTTGAGGTGCAACATCGAAGTAAATCCACTGGCTAAAGATGCAACATCTGTCTAATGTAATAAACCAAAGCTCAAAACAACATGGCGTGCCTGTCTGGAGAGTGCAAGCATGACTCTGCACAGGGCCACCTTACAAAGCAATGTCCTTAAACAGCTCGTTATCTGAACCACTCAACAGCCTCTAAGGGAGGCACTCGGGCCTGTCAAGTTCCACTCATCGTGACACAGACAAAGACTCAGAAGCTCATCCAAACACGGCCCCATGGATGATGATCCTAGGACAATCCGTAACACTTCCTTAGCAATGCAGCAGCCCTTCCTTTCGCACTGTGGCAGAAAGAGATGAATTTCTGAGTTGAGTTGTTGCTGAGCTGGCTCATATTTTAAACAACCACCATTCCTCCTATAAAATGTGGAAAACGGTCTGAAATCCCTCTGCAGGAAACATTGAGTATGTTTCACTTAAGGCCATGAGTGGACCCAACAAAAGAGCTGTAAGATCTCGAACTTCTAGCATCCTTGATCGAGTACTCCTGAGCCTGGAGGGGAGGGCCTGTGGGGATAGAAAGAGAACACTTGCAAGAGAAAGCTTGCAAGAATGCATGGAATGCCCAGAGCCAATCACAGAGGGCTCCCTACACCATCTACTTCTTTTCCTTGCTCAGGGCCTCCCAGGAAGCTGGACACAATGAAGAGCTGGACTGTGGGCATGTCAGAAGAACAGGACTGAAGCTACAAAGCCCAGGATGGCAGGTGCTGGAGGAATAACAAACGCCTAACTCAAGAGCTTATAATTCACCTCACATCCTCTAGATGTGGGGGTTTGCCAAAGGAACGAGAGGTTGCCTGGTGATCTTTTTTTCTTCTGTGATTTTCATCACTACAAAATTTGCAGCCATAAGGAACAAAGAAATACACAGCTGAGGTTTCATTACTGTGTTATCATTCAGTCCTGGAGCCTAACAGCACTCACTGACAGACCCTTCAGACAGACACCTGACCTCAAGACCTATGTGCCACTGTGCAGCTGTGGTAGAGAATGAAGCTGAGAGCCATGTGTATCTCATTCTATTGTTCCCTGGGCCAGAGGAAGGAGGCTGCAGTGGAAAAGAGAGAATCGTCATTTAACATGGTCAGCAGCAGTTCCTCCCTCATTCAGTTTTCTGAGAAAATGAGTCCAATCTAGGAATCTCTGTCATCCATCAATGGATTAAAAAAAAAAATTAACAAATGAACACATTCTCCTTTCCCCCCAGCATATTTTTCCTAAAGCATCATTTGGAAAGAAGGATGCCCCAAAGCAGTCTAGGAAGGAGATGGAGAGAGAGAGAGAAAAAAAAAAGAGATTGAGCCAGAGAACACTGATGTTTCACTAGACACTGGAGTCACCAAGGCATTGGGCAAGACTCCCAGGTAATACCCAGACCAGTGTCACAGTCTCTGGGCTGGGGCACAGGCACTAGCACTTCTGAAAGCTCCTTGCCATACCAAGATGCCACCGAAGTTAGGGGCCTTCTCTTTAAAAATGAACCCAGAAAACAAGATACGGGGCCATCTCTACATCCCCAGATGCCTTTTCTTCCCTGTTCAGTGCTGGACTCTGGCAATAGAAAGAAAATGTATTAACTGCTCCATCGGTTGCCTTATGAAGCTTGGAGCCCATTTCCTGAAGGCGGGGGTGGGGGTGGGGGTGGGGGTGGGTGGGTGGGGGGAGGTGGGCAGCACAGCTGCTTTTCAGCTATCCGAGTCTGCATTCACTTCGGCCCTCACCTGCCAGTTCCTTTACTTCCCATAAAACGTGTTCAAGAGTCATGTCACAGAGCAGAAAGAACTGGAATCTTGCAGGTCACCTCATCTAGTCCTTATAACTTGTTGCTAGGATGTGACCTGCTGCTCAGCATGTATCACTTCATCTCAGAGTGGACACGGGAGTAGCAAGGCTTCAGAGCCGCAAGAGGCAGCTCATCCGTTCTATGAATGCTGTTATGTTTGAGACTAACAATGCTCACCAGTCTTCTTAAAATGTCTCAGAGGAGAGATGATGAAGTTGCAACTATAGTTGCGAGGAGGGGAAAATGATTAAAATGTTCAATGAGAGACAGAGTGCATAATGGTGTACGGTATAACGGGAAACAATGGCGTGCAGTGGGGCTCAATTTGGGCTGGAAGGCCTGGTGTTTGTGGGACGAGCTTCATGCAAGAGGGAGCTGCTGTTTATGCCCAACAGCCTGGCTAAACACAGATTCAGAGAGTTTTAAGAAAAATAACTGAAAAGCTCAACAGAAAGAGAAAAAAAATAATCAATGAAGTTGAAATTCAAGAGTGAGAAGCCTGTGCTACCCACTGGCACAGGGAGCTCCCCTAGCTGTGAATAATGGTGATCGGGCTGCCTGAAATCAAATCCGCTAGATTATTGCATTGTGGCTGGGAGGAAATTGTCCCTTACGTCTCTGAGCTGTGTGATTCTTGGGTCACTGAACACATTGGCTGTACCCTGTGGCTTACATATCATAAACCAGATTTTCTCTGTTGCTGAAGCTACAAAGGCATACAAAACCGAAGCTTAGACAAGTCAAGCACAGCAAAAAACTCATTGCATAAGCAAAAAAAAAAAGTCACGGGGTTTGAACAGCTGACAGACTAGGAGAAAGCCTTCCTCCTGCTCAGCAGGGAATATTGGGTGAGCTAATATACCTGCTCTGTGGAAACTAACATTTGCATGTGTAACCTTCAGGGGTCTCTGCTTGTGCCTTTAGTTTCCTGGCTCTACTCTTTGCCTTGGGGTTTATTCTGCCTAGAACTTTCTCCCCAAATATTAACCTGGCTAATTTTTTTCTCTTCAGATCTTTAGTTAAATGTAACTTTTAAGGAAAGTTTCATGTCAACAACCCCTCTAAAATTCAACACACACACACACACACACACACACACACACACACACACACACACAACTGTTTCCTTTAGCATTTATATCTAACATACTATATGTTTCACTTATTTGCCTTGTTTCTTATCTGTCTCCTTTCTCTTTGATTAATGCTTCAACCCCAGGAAGACAAGAACTTTCATCTATTTTATTCACTCCAATGTCATCTAACACCAACAACAGTGATGGTGCATCTCCAACAGGAAATGCCCAGTAAAAATTGGTGATGTGCATAAAATATCTTTATAAGCTCATGAAAGTTAATGTTCTGGTGTCTATAAACTGTGTTAAAAGCTTTCTGTGCTACACTGATTTAGATATGGCTTATAAATCTAACCACACACTTCCAACTTACAGTTGAGGTTAAGAGAGCTTCCTTTATAGAAATGGTTTTGTGGGTAATGGCTGGTACCTACGCTGCTCTTGGTTTTGTAGAAATATGAACAACCATCTTTAAATCTGCCGCATAGATAAGACTTCCTGTTGTCCAGTGGAGTATAAACTGACTAGTTACAATAGAATACTCTCAAATTCTAAACAGGACATTCACTGTCTTTTCTCAAAAGAGCTCAAAAATAGAGAAAAGGGGTTGTATAAGAACTTTATATATTTCTCCTAAAAATGTTGTATATGTGTTAGCATATTTTCTTCCTCAGTGTATAACAAGGAAGCCTCTGTAAAGCCTTTTAAATGGGGTGCTCCCTAGCTCTATTCAGGTCAAATGAATGGTCATGACTATCTTTGTGGAGCCATATTCTAAAGTATTTGTCCATACCAGAGCCTAGAAAGCAGCCAGGAAACTAAAGGCACAAGCAGAGACCCCTGAAGGTTACACATGCAAATGTTAGTTTCCACAGAGCTGTGTCTACAATGAAATTTCATAACCACAGATATTTACTGTCAAAAGTAGAAGTTTGTCAGGTATGGTGACGTGAGCTGATATCCTAGCTGTGCAGGAGGATCAGCAAGTTCAAGGCCAGCCTTGGCAACAAAGTGAGGTTGTGTCCCAAGATAAAAAGCCAAAAGAAAAAAGCTGGGGACATAGTTCAGTGGTAAAATACTTGGCTAGCAAACAACAGGACCTGGATTCAACCCTGAGTACCACAAAGAAAACCTCTCAACAGACTCAAAGGAAAACTGATACAGCCAAGTGGACCTAAGAACTAGATCAACTTGGCTTGCATGTGGTAGGAGATGACGGCATTGTCACAGTAACAGAAGCTAAAGCTTCTACCTCCCATATCAGAGAACAGCATCCCCCACACAGTTAATATGCATGGGCTTCTGCTTCCTCTATCAGATGGTAGACTATACAGCAAGTAACCCAGAGATCTGAAGGACTATATGCAAAAGAGTGAGAATCTGAAAAGCATGGTTTATTAAATAAGACTTTAACTATCCACAGTCAAAAGGAATCACTTACAAAGATAGCAAATACATAGAAAAGCATATATTAAAAAAAAAAAAACTAATGTAGTTGCTATATTTTCAGTTAAGAAGCTACCTAGGTTTTTGTGATCTATTAGATATGGGTATTTAACTGAGTTAATAAAAACTACTAACAGGGAAGAGATGAATTCAGATCACCATTTTCTCTCTCTTCAAGCTGAATCTTTGCTATTTCCCCCCTTCAAAGCACTTTAAAGCCAAGAAAGAAATGTCTATGGAGACTTCAGCTGTCATTAAGCTCTTGTCTCCTTTGAAAATGATGTCAGCCCCTGCTGCCACCTCTGAGGTGAGGCATCAGAGTTAGTGTAATTTAGAAGATAGTGTCTTGTTGTAACAACATAATTGTTGAATTCTGGGTAATGGTGTATATTAGGAGAGATTATACAAAATGCATCTGGAGACAGAATAATGGTTCTGATGTCCACGAAGTACCACTTTCCTGTAGAAATGAAACTGTACAGCAAGGCCTGCACTGCTTTGGGCTTGTCATGTGGCACCAGAAATCATGTGACCATTGACAGTGACAGGGACAGCATTTCTTCAAGCCTTAGGATTCTGCAGGTTCAAACTGAACCCCCTCCACCACCACCACCACCACCACCTGTCAAAACACTGATCTTCTGAACACAGGCTCCTTCCTGTAAGAAAAGGTCCCAATCCCGAGGCAGATGGCTCACCTCAAATGCCACTCTGTTGAGGACGTGGCCAGTTAAACATCCAGCCAAGTGTCCCACTCTAGGAAGGGCTTAGGAATCACTGAGACCAAGGCATATTTTCTTGGTGAGGGGTTTGGAATCTTAAAAAAGTAGACCCAGGTGCAGCTGGGTCCTGGAGCCGGCCTAAGGTACCACAGTGGGCAGCCAGTATTTGGCAGGGGAAGTAAAACCATACCTGCTCATGTTCGTCAAGAAGATTGACAGTCCAACCACAGTTTGACTCTCAGCCCTATTATAACATGTGTGTTTGTCCCTGGGAAGAGGACGGATGGTGTGGTGGTTTGAATGAAAATGGCCCCCATGGGCTTATAAGAGGTGGCACTATTAGGAGGTATGGCCTTGTTGGAGTAGGTGTGGCCTTGTTGGAGAAAGTGTGTCACTGGGGGTGGGCTTTGAGGTTTGAAATGCTCAAGCCAAGCCCAGTTGTCTCTCTCTTCCTGCTGCCTGTGGATCCAGATGTAGAACTCTCAGCTCCTTCTCCAGCATCATGTCTACCTGCTTCCTGGCATGATGAAACAGACCAAACCTCTGAACTGTAAGCCAGCCCAAATTAAATGTTTTCTTTTATAAGAGCTGCCATGGTCATGGTGTCTGTTCACAGGATAGAAACCCTAAGACAGAAGGACTCACCACTAACACACCTCTCAGTTCTAAGGCATAGACTCCTCCACTCACTCACTCTCTCACCACACTGCTGGGTGCCAGCACACAGAGTCATTTTAAAGGAAGATCCTTTCACACTACTACAGACGCCAGTATTTGTGGAGAGTCCAACACAGCACTGACTTAGGGCCCCATTCCTTCTGTGGTACGTGAAAGGCAAAAAGAGGGCGGAGCCTGCAACTCACGTAATGGAGCTTGAACTTGCACTCGTCTTCAATTTCATCTGCGCTGTCCTCATCCGAAACTTCTCCTTCCTCTGCATCATCCCCAAGGTGATAAGGCAACTTCTTGCCCTGAAATAGATCAAAACACCCCATTTGAAAATGAAAAGAAATCCCTAACAGTCCCCAAAGTAGAGGCAAGCCAGGCGTCTGTTGACAGAGGCATGGACACACAAAGCCTGCTCCTCTCATATGGAATATTACTCAGCCTTCTAAAAGCACAACACCCTCATACACATTACAAAATGGGGGAACCTGGAAGGCATTATGTCAGACGACATAACCAAAAACAAACCTTGCATGGTTCTACTTGCGTCCGGTATCCAAACAGCAAACCCAGAGAGGGAACACAGAATGGTGATGGAAACGGGTGGTAGAAAGCAAATGGCTGCTCTGAAGGAATATGGAGCTTTAGCTTTTCAAGATGAAAAAACTCTGATTGTATAACATTCTGTCTATTTTTAACAATACCGAATTATACACTTAAGTAATTAAGGGGTAAGGTACATTTTCTGCTCTATGAACCATAATTTTTTTATAGAGAAAACTGAATACAAAATGAAGTGTCTATGCAATGACCCATCATTACTTCAGACTGACTGGAAAGCAAATAGTCTGGCAGAAAGACAAAATAAAGATGAGAAGAACTTTTTATCCTAAGGCTGTTATTACCTCAAATAAAATGAAATCAGTTAATAATACTGTATTTTTAAAAACCAGACCAATGTCTTTTTTAAAAGGCCTGACTCCTGACAATGTGCATATGATTGTACAACTTTCACAATCTGGGTATTGGTGTCCCCTCATTTGCTGGAACCTGACAGCATGAAGAACTCAGGCCTCTGGGAAGTTACTGAATGAGGAAGGGTCCCTTAAGTTGCTTGTCTCTTCCATCATGGAAACATACCTATGAGGAGCAGACCCTCCTTCACCAGACACTAAACATGATAACCTAGCTCACAACTATAATCCTAATACTTGAGAGGTTGACAAAGAAGACTGAGGTGAATTGGGGACAAGTCTGGCTATATAGTGAGTTCCAGGCTAACCTTGACTACAGAGTGAGATATACATCAGGGTGTGTGTGTGTGAGAGAGAGGGGGGGGGAGGAGAAGGGAAGGGAATTATAAAACCTGGAAGTTGGACTTTCAGCCTGTAGAACAGAGAAATAAACTTCTTTGTTTTTAAGTTACTCAGACTAGGGCATCTTGTTTTAGCAGCCCAAAGCCACTATGGCCCCAGAGCAGCCTGCTGTCCTCAGTGGGCAGAGCTGCCCTTGGCTGCTGCCTGCTGGTGCCCCTTTGCATCCAGTCCTCCCTCCACAGGACCACTATGTAGCTTACACAACAGTCCTCAGGACCAGGCCACTCTCCAGTCACCAGTACATTTTAGAAATCAGGGACCTTTGGCAGGGAAAAACTCTCATAAGATGGGAAGAGATTTGAGCTACATAACATACAGCCCTAAGCATCCATGGGAGATGGGCTCTAGAACGCTTCTCAGACACCAAATCCTAAAGATGTTCAAGTCTTTGCTACAACACAGTTTTGTATTTGCACATCACCCTGTATGTCCTCCTGTTTCCCTCAAATCATTTCTAGGCTGTTTATAATAGGTAATGTAACATAAACACTATGTAACCTAAGGGAACGAAACCTGTGAGGCTCAGTTCAGACACAGGAGGCGGACTGTCTGTACTCAATAGATCACATGATCTATGAGATCACTGGAGAATAATTTGGAAGTAGATACAGTCAATTGTTAGGGATACGTATCCAGAGCTGAGGAGATGCTCACAGGATAAAACACTTACATCACAAGCATGGGGATCTGACTTTGGACCCCTAGAAGCCACAAAAAGCAGGGTGTCATTAGCTTGCGTCTATAATCTCAGGGCTTCTATGGCAAGATGGGAGATGAGACAGGGGAACCCCCAGAAACTGACAGGGCTGCCTCAGACAAGTGGAAAACACACACTGATACCTGTGGTTGTCCTCTGACCCCCACATGTGTGGCACAGGCACACGCACAAACACACACACATACGTGTGCACATGCATACACAGACAAAATTTTTTTAAGAGTGAGTACCTCTATGGGTTTCCCCCCTTCTTCTATATTTCCCAACTTATATTGAGAAAAAGTTAAAAAGGAGAAAAAGCCAAGAGAAGGCGAGACCCAGGGGTCTGATAAGAGAGAGCTCTAAGGTAGCTATCTACATCGGTAGGCTTCTGACTTGAGAGCAGAAAGGAATGTTAATGGGATCTGCAGTTGCCCCCAGAACATGCTGGAGGGTCGGGGTGAGCAGACCAGGCTCTCAGGCAAGTGGCTGAGGCTGTAGTGATGGGCAGCCTCCAAAGTGTCACAGGTGCCTCCAGGCTCTTGTCTGTCCTATTGCAATGCTCTCTTCTTGAATGTGGGCTGGACCAAGTGACCACCAAAACATGGAGAAGATAGCAATTGCCCCCCCCCAGGCCCTACACACACACACACACACACACACACACACACACACACACACACACACACACCAGTGAGCAGTTCAGTGGAAAGAACCACGTGGCAAAGAACTAGGAGTCTCTAGGCCAACATCCTGCCAGCCACTGCCACCAACTGATCCTAGAGTACATCTTCCTCTCCCCAGTCTGCCCAGGTGACTGCAGTACCACCTGACATCTCCACTGCAGCTTTGGGCAGAAAACCCAGCAGGGACTCTGGGATAATGTCTGCTACTTCAAGTTGCTAAATTTGGGGGAAACTGCTATGCAGCCGTCGATGCCTAATAGACTTACAAATAGAATCTTGGGGGGGGGCAGAACTAATCCAGTAAAAATACCTTTTTCAAAACAAGGGACAGAGATCATTGCCTAGAACCTCACCACCCACACGGTGGCCTCAGCAAGTGCCGGCAGATAGGCAGCCATTGGCCTTTTCCAGCATCCCTCAGCTGGAGGGGCTCAGTTTGGGCCCTCCTCCTATTTCTTTTTCAGTGACAGAGGGAGGTTCACCTGATGGGCCATCTGTAGGCAGGGTGCACCCCCTACTTTTAAGAAAGGTTGAAAAATCAAATATCTAGCATTTTTAACTCAATGCAGAGATAGAAATGTTTTAAGAACGGAATGAACTCGGCAATTGCTTTGTGCACATGAATGGTATTTCAGGTTGTGAGAGGGATCTCACCTGCTGACCTTGTCCCGAATGCTCCTGTACACCCAAAGCCTTTGACCTTAGACTTTAGCTCAGTTATAATTTCAAAAGGATTATATAATCATGTAATAAAAATGAAGTCTGCATTCAGATCAAGCTTTTAGGATTTGGAGACTGACATATGTTCTCCAACTTACAGAATGGCCTTTCTGAGACTGAAGTGGTCAAAACAAATTTGTGCATTGTTTTAGACAGGCTTTCATATATTACAGGCTGGCCTTGAACTCACTTTGTAGCTGAAGATGACCTTAAAGTTCTAGTCCTCCTGCCTCCACTCCTTAGTATAGGAATTAGAGGTGTACATCACCAAGGCCAGTTTAGGTGGCGACAGGAATTGATCCAAGGGTTTCACACACACTGGGCAAGCATTCCACTAAGAGCTACACTGTGGTGATATATTGTGCACCCTAACAAAATTTGCCTGAAGATCAGAGAACAGAACAAGCCACTAGATTAAACATAGAGACCAGACCGTGGTGGCACACACCTTTAATCCCAGTACTTGGGAAGCACACACACCTTTAATGGCTGGGCGGAGAAAGGTATATAAGGACATGAGGACACAGGAACTAAAGGCTTTTTTTGTCTGGAGCCTTTCAGATGAGGACTCAGAGGATTTCAGTCAGAGGATTCGTGGAGTTGGTGAGGTAAGACATGGCAGTGGCCTGTTCCTTTGTCTCTCTTTGTCATACCCACCCCTTCTGGATTCCGCAACCAACTCAATTATTCTTGTTGTGAGTTAAACCCTGAATAAATCCCTTTGATCTTCAACAGACTCTGTGGAATCATCCCATTATCGGGCTCCCCGTTTCCCACTACCTGCCTCTTGGGTGCTGGGATTAAAGACACGTGCCCCCATGCCCAGCTTTTTCCTTAACTTCTAAGAAACCAATAGTGAATGGATCTCAGACACATTTGGGATGCCCATAGCTCACACTTCTGCCACCCCTTCCAAAAATTGCCTCAGACCTTCTACCTAATACATTCTGGTACCCATAAGTCCTGGAACACCACATATCTATCTTAACTCCCACTGTCCAAAAAGCAAGATTTTTTTTTGAGACACAGTCTCACTGTACAGCTCTGACTGGCTTAGAACATACTACGTAGACCAGACTGGCCTCAGATTTGCACAGATCTCCCTGTCTCTGACTCCCATGTGCTAGAATTAAAGAATGTGCCACTGTGCCCAGCCAAACAACTGTTTCAGTCTACATGCAATTTTCTTATAGTTGGGTAAGGAATGTGAGGTGTTTACAATATTATATAGATAATTCTTCAATTTTGAATGCAGAAACTTGTTTTAGCACAGCAGTTACCTCTGGCCAAGTTGGGCAAGTTGATATTACCTGTCATGTTATCAGGACCTTTCATTCAAAATGTACCTACACAGGAGGCTGACAGCACCTCTCTGATGGACTCTGGACCTATCCTTCTGATATAATTGCTAGAAAAGCACGTTTTGACTAACTCTAAAGATTTCATTATCTTTCTTAGAGTTCCCCTGTACAATGGGGCTCTTACTTTACTGTTCCTCCATGACACATATCCTTCTTAAGTAGCCTAGTCTACTCTCTATTCTTTATCATTCTAAACTCAAACTAAGGCAATCATGTAAGATTTTAGTCCAAAGAAAACGTTTACTGGAGATCAGTGAAATCACAGAGCTGGAAATCTGAGAACTCAAGGAACTGTCTTTCTACCATCATTTATATTCATGATATTCACTATAGTAAGTTTTCTCCCTTGGAAAATCTCTTGATAAAATGTCACTCCGATCACCCCCTCTCCTCTCATACACACAGGTCCTGAGGGGCATTATGTCTGTGCCCATGTTCCTGTCTGAAGTGAGTGCTTCTCACACACATAACCAAGACCAACCAACCATGAAGATTTTTTTTTTCCTTTTGACAGACAGTTATTGGAGCTTGAAATAGAAGAAAAGAATCTAACAGAATGCCTTCAGACATGGAGTCAGAGAGCTTTCTCCTCTCTTGCACCTCACTTTGCCATACACAGCTCTCTGTGGGAACTCACTCAGACTAAAATAGCTCGCACGGCATGGACAGCCAGCAAAACAAATCCATAGCATTCAATCAGCCATAACCTGCTTCTGAAAGTGTGACTATACATTAACATAAGACATGTACACAGATTCCTTTCACACGTATTGATTCTAATCACTTTCCCTTTTGTTGGTTTGTTTATTATTTATCTATTGTTACCAGGGAGGAAAGACCTAGTTGACATTGATGTCTGGGCTGTAACCCTGAAGTTATTTACCTTCACTAGGATTTTGCCTTTCAGACTCTGAGGGCTTGGAAGCTGCCTGCTCTCTCCCGTGTCCACGGATGACAGGTCCAGCTTGTCCTGGAATATCCCCTTCAGGTACTGAGCAATCTTCCTCTGCTGCTGAATGCTGCAGTGGTTCTCAATAGACAGTATAACTGGAAACCTGAGGGAAGAGCAACAATTCCACGGGCGTTCAGCACAGCCGGCTCACAGGCATCGCGGGGACCTGGCAACAGAATCTGCAAGTGCTGCTTTCTTAAAATCCCAGCCACTGAATGGGCAATACTGATAATGATTAAAATGGCACTAAAAAACAGAAAGATTAAGAATGCATTGAAAAAAAATTCCTCCAGGCAAATACACTTTGCCATGCACAAAGGCTAAACAATAGTTTAATGTTAGGCAAAAATTGAGGAGTATATATATATATGTGTGTGTGTGTGTGTGTATGCATATATAAGAAATATGAAGCCTAAGGAAATAAAATTCATGATGTCATTTTTTTTCATATTTATTCATATGTATAAATGAATCACAGAGACTACTGCATATCATTAAAGGCCATTACTTGCTCTAAAAAATATAGCAGTCCCACCTTGGGAACTAAGGGGAAAAAATAACATAATGTAGCTTTGTTTTATACATCAAATGTCAGGCCTCCCCAACATTTTTTTTTTTAATAAAACACCAGTGTTCAATTAAAAAAAAAAAAAGCTGGGCCAGTGAGCTGGCTCAGCCTCAGCCAGTAAAGGCAGCTGCTGCCAAGGCTGATGGCCTGGATCTGATCCCCAACACCCACGTGAGGAAGGAGAAAAGGTATTTCCGTTAGCTGTCCTCTAATACCCACATGTGCAATGTGGCATATGAACACATACACCCCACATCAATGTCTAAAAAAACCCACTATCCATGCTATAGCAGGACACGGGTTTTCAGCACAGAAAATGGAAGGTGATTCCCAAAATCTGGGGGGTTGGTAGCCAAAGCAGGAAAAACAAAACAGAATTTAGTTTTCTAGCACGAATCTTCAGAAATAATATGTGAGATCTTTCAGAGTACACAAACCAGTATTTGAATTGCCTAACACATTTGTGTAAAGAAAAAAAAAGATGTTTTGGGCAAGCACAAGCTCCACAAAATGGCCCGTGACCTTTTCAAATTAAATTCTGTCCAATTAGAAAGGCCTGTGTGGTGCCTCCAGCCAACGATGGCTTGCTGTCCTGACTGGTCTGTTGGGCTGGTTGGGCTCTCATAGGTTTTTATCCAAGAGTGTTGTGAAGAGAAACCAACAAACAAAAAAACCCTAAGATGTCTTGCAATTGTATAGGTTTTAACAAAACCAATTTTAAATTATCACCTCCTATAGAAAGAGCTCAATAGTATCTAGTGCCGCCAAGAATAAGGCTGTTGTCAATGGGGGAAGGGATTTTGAGCCTCGTCCCACTAAGGGACATTTGTAAATGTCTAAAGACAGTTTTGGTGGGCACGATTTAGGGATGCTGCCAGCATCTGGTGAGTGGAAGCTGGAGATGCTACTAAATGCTCTACAGTACACAAGATGGCTCCTCTACCACATAGGATCTGCCCCAAATGTCCATAGTGGCAAAGTTAAAAAACCTTGGTAAAGGGGAACATTAAAAAATAGAAGGAAAATAAAAGGTCCAAAATTTGTTAATGTCCTAAACAAGTATATGACATTCTCATTGAAAGTGTTTCCTGTTTTAAACATTTATTTTCTATTATTTTATGTGCATGGGTGTTTTGTCTGAATGTATGTGCACTCCAATTGCCCACAAAGGCCAGAGGAGGGTGTCAAATGCCATTGAACCTGAATTAAAAAAAAAAAAAAATTGGTTGTGAGCCAAATATGTGAGCTCTGGGAACCAAACCCAGGTCCTCTGTAGAAGCAGCCAGTGCTCTTAACCACTGAGCCATCTCTCCAGCCACTACAGTGCATTTCTTCTAAGGGTTCATAAACATGAAATCAGCATTCTAGGAATCAGAGGGTCCTCTGGGGTATGGGGGTGGTACTATTTCATAAAATGGGAAATACTGACATGTAAGACCCAAAGAAATCAGGGTTTGGAAGACTGAATTTAGCACTAAATTCTTCCATGTAAAAATGCCACAGACTAAATTTGCTATGCAGCAAGAATCTCTCATTAGAAGAGCATATCTCAACCTCATGGTTAATTAATAGGATCAAATATTAGAGATTTTAAAGGCTACTAGCTTCTAAAATATTGATTTTTATGCAATCACAATTTTAATTTGCTTCTTTAATTTAAAAACCCTTTTTCATATGCTTAGTATATTGTAGTACCTGCTAAATAGAAAGAAATCAATAATTACTGAAATACAGTTCCATATTTTCAATGAGTTTACCACCTCATACCTATAAAAGGAAGCAAGATATCAACCTTTTTATCAGGGTGTTATATGCTGGGACAGATACATGTTCAGATACTTCAGTATCAAGAAAGAGAGGGTAAGTCAGCTGTGGGTCAAGATATGCTTCCCAGCGGGGTGGTGCTTAAATCATTTTGTTGCATAAAAAGGAAGCATGTGCGGGTGGTATGGTGGGAAGGGTATTTGGGGCAGAGAATAGCACACACTGGTTTGGGAGTTGTAAAAGTTCTGGGCTTGTTGGAGAAAATGAAAGGCAATTGTTGCTAGCAGATGCTAGGTCTCTGTGCAGCAATGATGGAGGAGGATAATACTGGAAGAGAAGGAAGTAGCCACATGTGAAGGGCATGAAGACATCCTGGGTCCTGAAGAAGCTTTAGAAAGAGCACTAGGACAAGAATTACAGCAGCGTTCATGGTTCTGAAAGTAACCATAGTGTTGGGTGGTGGTGGCGCACGCCTTTAATCCCAGCTCTTGGGAGGCAGAAACAGGCGGATCTCTGTGAGTTCAAGGTCAGCCTGGTCTAGAGAGAGAGAGATCCAGGAAAGGCACCAAAACTACACAGAGAAACCCTGTCTTGAAAAATCAACAACAAAAAAAGAAACCATAGCATCAGTACAGAGCATGAACC
Organism: Peromyscus leucopus; assembly: GCF_004664715.2. Taxonomy (NCBI): domain Eukaryota; kingdom Metazoa; phylum Chordata; class Mammalia; order Rodentia; family Cricetidae; genus Peromyscus; species Peromyscus leucopus. The sequence continues at coordinate 42,379,091 of NC_051068.1, forward strand.
AAAGGGGAAATGAGAATTAAGAGAAAGTGCGAAGTCAAAGAAACGGTTCATCTTCTCTGTGTTGGATGTCCCAAGTATCCTGAAGTGTCTGACAGTCTGTTTTATTAAATTATGATGTAGTGTCAAATAACTGTTATGGGGCTGGAGAGATGGCTCAGAAGTTAAGAGCCCTGGGTGCTTTTCCAAAGGAGTGGGGTTCAATTCTCAGCACCCATATAGAAGCTAAGAAGTGTCTCTAATTCAGGTCCCAGGAGATCCAGTGCCCTTTTCTGGCCTCCATAGGCACTGCATTCACATGATGCAGAGACATACATTCAGGCAAAATGCTCATACACATAAAAACAAAGTCTCAAAAAATTTAAAAACGATTATGTATAATACTTTGTTTCCAAGCTTTATAGGTTTAGAAATTCAGAAGCCATTCTTTGCAAGGATATTTTCAAGGAGACAGGACGAGAAAGAATGGGATTAAGGAGTAAGTGGGTCACAAGAACCCACAAACTTGGAAGCCATAGTATACTTGTTCCCAATCTTTGCTGGAGAGAAAGAAGAGAACCAGGGCAGTGGGAATAAAGGCGAGGGATCCAAGAGAGGGCGTGTTCCTGTAACCACATTACCTTGGGCTACTAGAAGTGGAGCATAGCTCCCATGTGTTGCTATACTTACTCATTCTTCACAAAGGCATGCTTGTTGATGGTCTCCACAACATCTCTGAAGAGAATCTTTGAAGTGAGAGTGTAACCATGGTGGACCACTGGCTCTCCATCTGGGCCATCCCAACAGTCAACTGCCAAAGACAGACGTTCACATCAACAATATAAAATGTCTGGTTTCTTAACATCTCTGGAAATACCACAAACGTTTAGGATTATTACTAGAACTTATACATACTACAGTTATGAAAAAGATGTAAAGAGAGAGAATTGAACATTCTGGCATACTTAGCAGAACAAAAAGTTAAAGAGGATAAATTATTTGGGTGCTTGCTTCTGAGTGCTTATAGTATGCAAAGACATCACAAGGAGACTAGCATTACCAAAGTTTCTCTTGGAAATATCGTCTTCTAAAACAATTCCTCTTTATTAGCTAAAATAAATTGAACAGAGAAATCCTTTCATCTGAAAGTTGCTGTTGATTACAGAAACAGAAAGGAAGTAGGACATGTAAGTCCTGCCTGAGCCTGCTTTGAGCCCATGCAACTAAAATATCGCCTTTAACCAAGGTCTCGGGCTAACCATTAGTCAGTCTACAGATTTCAGACTTGCTCACCCCACAACTGTGTGTGCCCATTCCTTAAATGCAACTGGCTAATCCCAATTTCCCTTTCTTACTCTATTTTATCAGTTCTTTTTCTGCTGATGTTTAATGAATACAGGATCCGATGCCCTCTGTGCACTATACATTGACTGGTTCTCTACCATGGCAGCAAGTGATTGTAACCACTGAGCTGTCTCTCCAGCCCTGAAATAAACATTTCTTTCATTTTGTTATTTGTTTGTTTACTTAGGGTATCAATATGTAATAGAGACTGGCATTGAATTTACAGAGATCTACCTGCCTCTGCTTCCCAAGTCCGAGGATTGAAGGAGTGTACCATGATTTCCAGCCTGAAGTGAACATAACTAAAATCTTGTGGCACAGTAGCTGTAGTGACGTCTTAGCATAAGACATTCCTCACATGTTAGTGGCATTGCTGGTGTAAACAAATATACTGTACTTTCAGGTATACAGAAGCATAGCAGTATAATTCTATTCAGTATCTAATACTTGGTAATAACAATGAATAACCATGTTGCTGGTTCACATGCCACTGTGCCATGCTTCGTATCATTGCTTCAGAGTGTAATCTTTCAATTTATAAAAAAGTTTATTAGAAAATAATATGCTGGTTTCCATAGGCAACAGCTTCATAGAGATCTGCAAGATGTAGGACTCTCAGCTTCTTCTCTAGTACTATGTCTGCCTGCATGCTGCCATGTCCCACGATGGTGATAATAGACTAAACCTCTGAACTGTAAGTAAGTCACCACAATTAAACATTTTCCTTTATAAGAGTTACTATGGTCATGGTGTCTCTTTACAGCAATAGAAACCCTAACTAAGACAAAGCTATGGAATGTTAATAGGCCATTCTGCTGTAGGATTCAAAGTCCAGAATGCTGACAGAAAGGAGAAGAGAGGAAAACAAGAACTCTATTAGGAGGCTATCCATGGTATACTCTGGCTAAGAATCTGACTGGACCTGCCTGTGTCCTGAAACTTAAGTGAAATTGGATATAAAAATAATGGATCAATTTATTTGTCAGACAGTAACATTCATGGTATGTCTTGTTATTATTGTCCTTTACATTTATCCAGATTTATAGTGAGACACAGCAGAAAGTGGAGCACAAAGATATGGAAATATTCAGTTCAGAGAGAAAATCAGCTCTTAAAAGAAGTGTTAAAACTGAGCACAGGGCAGGCGGGGACACCAGGGCTACAATTATTATAGAAGTTAGTGCCACTAGGCTGGGGTATAGCTCCAATGGTAGAGCACAAACTCAACATGCCTGAGGCCCTGAGTTCAAGCCCCAGCGATCAGGGAGGGCATTAAGGAAAATCCAGGACTTTGCACTCGGCAATGAGAAAGGTGATTTGAGGACAAGGCACAAGGAGGGCACAAGCCAAAGCTCCCGAATGGAACAATGTAAACTTATTTGAAAACCTTTCATTTTCTCAACAAAAAGAGCTTCAGGGTGTCATGCTTGAGTCAGGCTGATGACGGAAGTATTTCCCCAGGTTCCGCCACAAAAGAACACAGAGGCCACTGCAGTGATGGTCCAGTTGGGCCAGGCCACATCTCAAGCAGTAGCAGAACTTAGCATCAGTCACATGGAGCTGGTTTTGCAGGCGTGCAAGATGCAAGAGTGAGGAGTTATGGGGACTTGGACCAAGGTTTGAAACATCCCCTGAGGTCAGGGAACTTGTGGCATGGTAGGGTTCCCCAAACGGGGCTCCTCAATCAGCTGTGAAGATGTGAAGGTGGGCCTAAGCTGCAGTGAAGATCACAGATACTGGAGATAGCAGAGATATAAGATGTTCATGGAGTTAAGCAAGCTCAAGAGAGAAACCACAGATATGACAGCCAACGGAGCTGGCAGAAAGGACTTCTCACGCTTGTTTCAATCCAGATGATGCTGCCAACAGCTCCACATGCTGGATGTAGCTATGCAGGGCTTGGTTCTCACCCTCGTGGACTTCAGGGTTGCTTTGGTAGGATCTTTCTGGGCTAGACCCCCATTCTTCCTTTAGAAGTGGTTGTATTCTCTGTGCTATTGTATTGTTGTTAGAGGAGGCTCACAGTTATGAGTAACTGAGTCTCAGAAGAAACCAAGCCTTAAACAGTATTGACTATGAAGGCTTTGGAGACCCTTAAAAGACAGAGTGCATTTTCTATTATGAGATGAAGACACAGAGAAGTTAAGCTGATAATGGAAGACCCGCTCAAACATGGATGATGTCATCCCATGAGCTTGGAGTCCAGATTGAATAAAAGGGGGGTGGGTGAGAAAACCTGATGACCAGCCAGCATCCATCTCTCTCTGCTTCCTGATTGTGGATACAAGGGGACCAGCCTCCTCACGCTCTCACTACCTTGCGTTCCCCATCATGATGATCTAGTCCCTTCAAGCACTTAGCCAAAACAGGGAAAATTCTTTTACAGGGAAAATTTCGTCACCTGCCCTCAAATCAAAACTTGAACCTAAAACCATCATGCCTGACCCAGCTCTGCTTGATTAATTTCATCTCACACTCTGTTTGCCTATAGTAACACTCCTCTACCATGCCTGTGACTCAACCCACAGAAGCCTCATATCATACTAACATTTTTATGTACGTGCTCCCTGATCATCTGCGAGCTCTTCAAAGTCAAATACCACATCTTACTCATATCCGTGTCTTCGCCACTGAAACTGATTAGCAATTTAATAAATGTAGACCATGAAGTCTCTTCAAAATAGATAGAAAACTATTTTGCTGGTTTTTTTTTTTTATTTTAAAACATCTTTTCAGGTAGATTGTTATTTATAATGTTTTATTAACAATTCAGAGTATGCTTCCCCAATACTGGCACATGATTGAAAATAAAGAGACAAAGAGAAAAATGACTCTACAATGAACAAATATTTCTAATTAGTACGGAAATAGCTTTTGGGGCTCTGTTATCTAACTGGCCTATTAACCAATCACACCGAGCTCAGACAGACCACACTTACCTTCGACACATCGGCAGCCCTCTTGTAGCACCCGTGCATACATATCCACTTTGGACTGAGAAAGGAGCTGGTCCCCTGTCAGGTATGTGTTGTGAGATGAAGCAATGTAGTAGTTGCAGAGGGGCTGATCCATGTCTTGGTACACTTCATGGTGCAAAGGGTTAAATACGTCACAAGCAGGACTACGCATGAAGTTCGTGAAGCCTTCGAGGAAAGAGTGAAATGACACAACTTTCAAAGAATATCTGCTTAACTGATGCCAAGAGAGACAAAAAACGGTCCAAGAATAGTCAGAAGCAAGTATCAGGACAATGTTTGTGCTGGCAACTGGGGCAATGAGAGGTTTGCTTGATGCCAAAAAGAGTATCCAAAAATATGACTTCAGGGAGTAGCCATTTAAATATATCTTATAGAAAAATGAATTGACATCTTGTCATGACAAATGCATTAATTAACTAGTAAACTCAAGCTATGTTTATGTAGTGTGACCTCAGGGGTGACCAGAGTTGTATTATAGCCATATTTATACCTCAATCAACCAGTAACTGCTAAGTTGTTATGATGTTCTGTAAAACAGCACATGGCAAAGTATAAGGCTAAAACATTTCAGCATTACCTAAATTCAGAGGGTGACTAACTATGAAACTAGCTTTGGGGAAAATGCTGCCAACGGTTTTCACATAAATAACTTAGAAATGGTGCTTAAAAGTTTGTGTAGAAAATCTACCAGTTTTTCTATAAGCTTTCAAAATATAAAATCTGAGTAGAAGAGGCAGCCATTGTCATGGATTCATGAATTAAGATATGAGTGACCACAAGTAGTCACCATTACAAGTTGTTTCAAGTCTTTGAGACTCGTTTGGTGAAATTCAGTCTGTAAATATCCTCAGAGTCTTCAGAGTTTCTTCATGGCAACCTTTATGTTTATAACTAGGGACCATATTTAATTGCATCTTTGAAGGAAGCCTCAATAAAAATATTTATATCTTGGTATAGTCTTAAGAGGCCCACATTAGTTTGTCTTCTGTTTTAAAATAGTTTTAATGATAGAACATTTCAAATTATTGCCCTTCATTTTAATTCTCTTCCACCCCAGGAAATAAGTACTTGGCATTAAAGGTTCCTGGCCAAGCCATGTATGTTGTTTTGAGCCTGACTGCTTGAGACCAGAAGTTCAGGGTCAACCTGAGTAATATAGTGAAGACTGATCTCTTGCTTGCACACACACACACACACACACACACACACACACACACACACACACCCCTATCTGTCCACACTGGGAGCAGGGAAACACCAGAAGTCAGCAATCAATTGTGGCTTTGCATGTTCTTGAGGGATGTTGAGTTTCCCAGTAGTCTTCAGTTAAAGTTATCTGTTCTGCTTGGGAAATCTCACAGCCTATAATTTATTTCTCTGCATATTTTAAAGGCATATAGCTTATACACACAGTAGCTATATTTATACCATATTATTTATGTATAAATCCTAGGAACTAGATTCTGGGTGGTTGTTGTAAGTAAATTATTTAATTTTCTTTGGTCTTACTTTCTTTAGCTATAAAATAAGGTGGTAATGTTCACAAGACTTCCGTTTCTAACAGTTTCTGAAATGCTACCAATTAGGAAAAACAAATCAATTTTTAATATTTTACTTAAAAAAATGTTTATTTTGAAGTCACAACTTTTGCAGATTATTGGTTTGGGGGCCAAATTTCCCTTCCTGCAATCATCAGGACATGACTATTTCTTTAAAAATAATTATCCATTTGAGCAAAGTCCAAATATTTCTTGGCATTCATCACACACAATGGTAGCTTGAGGAGTACTATAAAAATGAGACACACAAAACCAGAGATTCGGCTATGAAGGAAAACATATGCTTTCAGGCTGTATCTGAATTACCTGAAATTCCATGACTATTTTCCGAGTTTGCTTCCTAAAAATTTGTAATTAAAATTTAATGTAGCAGATGAGAAACACAGATTAAGACCACCAGTTACCTTCAATCCCAAGGACATTTTTCACTTTATTTTCTTCAGAAACTTCAAACTTCTTTATGATGTCAAGACAATAGTCCACGGTCACATTACTCATCTAAAGGAAGCAGAATAGAAAGAAAGCACCTGAAACCTCATGAGCTGTGCCCCCCTACACCACAGCAAGAAGGACTGACTGACTAGTATCCCACACTTGACATTTCCGGGGGCCGCAGCAAGCACTGTTTGAAGTTCCCAGACTCATTTTTGCTTTCATCTTTGGAGGATGATTATGATCTTAACATGCCTCGACATCCTTCAGCTTTGGTCAGTGAACACGGCCTTTCAACTCTCCGACAAATGCTCTCCATGAAGGAATAAAAGAAAATGAATGCAAACCCATTCATATGCAGTAGCGATCTGCAAAATAAATTATTCTTACATAAAAACCGAACTGTGATAGTCATAAATATATGTAGGAAGGAAATTATGGTCTATCAAAATAGTATGTCTCTAAGTAAATTCAGCTGTATGGGCATCTTTAAAGCATCTTCTGCCGAGCAGTCAGCTATGGGGATTCAGGAACACAAAAGTGAGCAAAAGCGAACAACTGGCCGAAGGGTGAGAATCACACCCTGTGCGGTACTCATAGTGACAGGGTGACCACAGAAGTCACGTACCTTTGACATGGCTACAGGACAGGGTGGTGGTGAGGGTCAGGGAATGAACACTTGGGGACCATTTTGCAGCGCCAAGAAGGCAGCACATGTGCTTATCACTGTCAGCCCCAAGGCTGCTGCGTGGATAGTTACACGATGCATGAAAGCAAACTCTTTAGAAAGAACCTCTTTAAAGACCAGCAGAAAGCTGGAGGGCAGGCTTGGGATTGTAGTTCATTGGTAGGAGACTTGCCTAACATTTATAAATCTGTGGGTCTGAGTCCCAGAACGCAAAAAAAGGAAAAAGAAAAGAAAATGTGTTATTTTTACTTAAAAAAAGAAAAGTCCATTTACTCAGGAATCTAACAGTGACATTCTAAAATACGGATGAATAACAATAGAGGAAGACAATCTTGTGAGCCAGAATAAAATAATGAATACTGAAAGCACAGTTCGATTACAGTCTTCAAAGATCCCATTGTCTTTTAGGTTCAATGGGTTTTAGTAAAAGCTAGTTGTTTTTGTTTTTTGTTTGTAAGTAATTTATTTATTCTTATTTTGTGTACATTGGCATTTTGCCTGCGTGTATGTCTGTGTGAGGATGTCAGACCTTGGAATTACGGACAGTTGTGAGCTGCCATGTAGGTGCTAAGGATTGAACCCAGGCCCTCTTGAGGAGCAGTCAGTGCTCTTAACCACTGAGCCATCTCTCCGGCCCCCTTGTTTTGCTTTGTTTTGTTTACTAATTTTTTTTAACTAAATTTTTATTTAATAGCATTTAAGCTTTCTGTAGGAGAAAAGGCTGCCATTTGCTTGTTTGTTTGGGGGATTTTTTTTTTTTGTCAGTTTAAAAAATACACAATGCTTTGTTTTCCAAACCTGTTGCATAATAGCAATGCATCCTTTGAATAAAGTCCATAATCTTGACCACATCACCAGTAAATACGGTTAAGTAAACAGAACTGCAATGTCTCCAAGGAACTCTAGGGACCCAGAAAGCTGTGAGCAGCTCAGTAGATTGTCTACTATAAGCTAGACATAGCACACATAACCTAAATGGTAATTTCTCATAATATAAAAAGAACCACACCACGGCTGGGCATGGTGGTTCCCACCTTTAATCCCAGCACTCAGGAGGCAGAGAAAGGTGGATCTCTGTGAGCTCGAGGCCAGTGTGGTCTACAAAGTGAGTATCAGGACAGCCAGGGCTGTTATACAGAGAAACAGGATCTTGAAAAAAGAAAGAAAGAGAGGGAGGGAGAGGGAGGGAGGGAGGGAGGGAGGGAGGGAGGGAGGGAGGAAGGAAGGAAGGAAGGAAGGAAGGAAGGAAGGAAGGAAGGAAGGAAGGAAGGAAGGAAGGAAGGAAGGAAGAGGAAAACCACACTGATAACTTTATGTGCCATAGAGAGACTGAGTTCACTCTGCAGTTATTCAGGTATGAGGCCATTTGTTCCAAGGTACAGAGGTTATGAGCTACACTCAGGTAAACCACCGTGAGTCCATGAGATCTACAGCAAAGTACAAACAACAAACCACCCTCATTCTAGGGTAGAGGTGATGGTAGATGAGCAGAGAATTCATTATCACCTCAAGAAGCAAAGCAGAATTCGATTTTATTAAATCATACTTGAAAATATGTTCACCAAATTAATGGAAAAGATTAGTAAAGATTTCACAAAGCTAAAAAAATTCTAGAAATAACTTTCTCCCAATTGACTGTATAAACTCTGCTCACAAGAGTAGAAGTCAAAGGGTGAATCCACTCCCACCCTGTCCCACCACCTTCTCGTGTAAGCAGCATATCAATTGGCATGACATGTTTTCATTTTTAAGCCTCTCTTTAGGGTGCCTTTTTACATTTTCATATTGATATCATGCAAAATAGTTAGTACAATCTATTCTATTGTGCACAAGTGCCTCTGTAGAACGTGAGAGAAGCCTTGAGTGTGTGAAGTCCTGAGTTGATGTGTGTTGTTGATGAGGCATGGCCATGCCAAAGACTCCAAAGACTCAGACCCACAGGAAAACTGCAGTGCCTTTCTTGGGCTGGGCTCAAAGAAATGGCAAAGCCTTCCTCTGGGGTCTGAGTGCTGGCGTCGACAGTGTGCAGATGGCCACTCTCTCTCTCCCCAGATATTTATAGCCTTAAGACTACAGAAACTGCTCCTACTGAGATTAGCTAAAACTGTCTCCTTGATCCAGCTGTACTCCATAAACCCTTCCTTCTTGAGTATCTGTATCACTAACGCTGCCTCCTTGTTCAGCTGTAAGTAATCACCTCACCTCCCTGTTCAAATGTACATAATAAATACACTGAGCTTCCAGGTGCTGAGGCTCCTCCATCAGAAAGTCCAGCCCACTGTCTCCAGCTAGCTCTTTGTGTGTGTGTGTGTGTCTCCTTTCTTTATCCCCTCACTGCTCCCAGTCAGGTCTGTCCCTGGAGCCATGCAAGGACATGGAAGCCTGCAGGGGCTGAAAGAGGGTATCAGATCCTCTGCAGCCGAAGTTACAGAGAGTTGTGAGCCACCTGAGGTGGGTGCTAGAAACAGAACTCTGCAAGAGTGATACGTGTTCTTCGTCACCGAGCCATCTCTCCAGCCCTACAACTGTCACTTAATGTGACACTTAATGTCTCCAATCCCGGTTTACAGATGAGAAAACGGATGCAGAGAATAGTTAAGCAGCGCCACCAAAGTCCCAAAACTGTATGAAGCAGGAACCAAGGTACAAATTTGGACCTTCTGGGTTTCAAATCCAAATCTTTTTCCTTCATATAGACCTAATCCCTCAATGTTTTTCTTTGTTTCTATGAAAATATTGGAAGGATGTTTGGCTTTTCAATATAGCTGAAATTTACGAATCTTTGGAAGGTGTTATAATTCTCAAACCAGTTACTGGAGGCTGACTTCTTGCATTGTATAAGAGTGAGCTGTTCTGCTCTGTTAACTACTCTATTTTAAAACCATTTGGAAGAGAAAAAGCCCTCACATTATAGGTAAATACACATAATACACCTGAGTTATAGAAACCAATAATGTTTCTGTAAAAATCTCCACATTCCGACAATGCTTATCTTCCCAGTGAAATTTCAAAACAAGAGTCAATGGACTGAATAATTACATTTCTCATGGCCATGATTCCCTAGCACATCAAACACATACCTGAAACAAAAATTGCAAACTTTAACATTGCTGAACTTATTTTTACCCAAATACCTCAACCCATTATTGAGTACGTCAAAAATCAGTGTTTATGGCTAAATACAATTCCCTTTTATCTACCCGGAATCATCCCTCCAAAGGCAACAAAGCCAATGTTTCTATTTCTTTTGAAATGGATCCCCACACCCCTCATTGTGTTTACAGTATTTTTCTGTCTTATACACTTCCCTGTTGACTTACTATGTTCAACATTATGTAAGCCTCATCTAACATAAGCTCTCTTGAGTCAACAAGGCTCTCCTACTTTGTCCATCATCCCACTGTGCACCCACACAACGCTCACTAAATAATCTGGTATTGAAATGGTTCCAGCTGTGCAAGCATTGAACACTAGAGAATATGCTATGTGGGAAAATTACATTCCCTTTCTTAATCAATTTTTTGGGGTTTATTGATTGCTGGAATTCCTATTGATTCAGTTTTAATAAGTCTACCACAAACATTTCCCATGATTCTAATGGCTCCTTGGGATATTTTTCACATAACAGAAAGGCAAGAAATGACCCCTGAGTTCCATTGTTCCCTTCTTGAATTCATTGTCCCGCCTCTCCTTCTAAGCTTGTCTGATTCAGAGCTCTGATGAGCTGCTGCCCTGACTTCCCTGTGTCATGTCTATAGCCAAGCTCTAAGGAAGTCAGATGTCTGCGTTTTGCAGGGGTTTTATATGTCCAGTGATTTTTCTTCCACACACACTTTTTTTTTTGACAGTTTAGTGCAGCAGAACGCTCTAGGTTGGAATCATTGCCCCTGTGTTTCTCGGCTTCCAAGTGGCTTTGGGAAGTGATGTTTGTGCCAACCCTGGTTATACATCCTGCCTCAGCTTAATTCAGCTGGCTTTGGTCTTTTTTATTTCTCACTTTAGTTTTACAATAATGATTTGATTTGCAGCTGAGTGGCTCCTCTTCCACGGTGTTCATAGCCCTCAACTGGCTTCTCTAGAGATTCATCTCTTTTTATGCTTATCATTTTTTATTGCTTGATAATTCCCTCCCATCTACTTATCGTTTTCTATTTTCAGTTCTGTCTGTTCTATTTATTGTTTTCTATTTTCAGTTGTCTGTTCTATTTCCTCCACTTTATAAACCTCCCATTGTGTTTACCTCTCCACTCTCAAACTTTAAGTTTCTCAGAACTCATTTTCCCCCTCTGAATCTCTTCCCATAGTGTCTTGTTCTCAGTTTACAGCTATAACTTTCTTGTTCTGAACCAATGGCTTCTTCCTGTGTAGCCTCTATTCTACTTCTACCAAGTTTCTTGTTTCTATTTGTTTCCTTTTTTTTAATAGTACAGAATTTCCTCAAACATATGGTTTGTTAGAATTCCTAACCACTCTCCCAACTACATGATCACACATGCCCTGTCCAGTAGCCAAGCCAGAGGCTTAGTCATTCCAGGGCCTTACATCTTATGTAATCTGTGCACTACATGATCACATAATTTGCTCGCAGCGTGATTACACAATCTATGCGCATGCGTGGCATAGCAATGTAAGCCCATATGCGCATGTGCAGGTGGAACCTCTAAAGGTGGGTTCCATCTATCCCTCCCCTCTTCCTGCATGATCTTTCCATAGGCCTAAGCACTCCTTCTGTTCCCTTCCCTTAATAAACTCTTATAGTGGTTTTTGTTGTACCTCGTGGCTTTTCTCGCACGATAAACAGCACCGATTATTAAATAGCATGGTTAGCCTTGGCAATCTTAAGGTTTGAGTGTTTGGGTTGGAGTAACTGAACAAGCTAGAAAAGAAGAAATGGATCACTGGGGAAAGGGCAGGTAACAAAGAGCTCCAGAGAGGGGAACAGTAGAACATAGGTGAATGGGGAACGGGAAAAAACAGAGGGGAGAATTTACTGGGGTTAGGGTGGAGGAAGGGAGGGTAAAGTGGGGGTGGGGGGAAAAGACACTAAGGATCTTTAAAATTATTTAAAGGCACATTTAAAACCAAGTCAATAGTAATTTGGACAGAAGATTTATATTCATGAGCAGAGCTGATTCCTGGCTCCACTGTAGGATTCTTGGGTTATGCTATTGTATTTGATTTCTGATATAAGTTAATATCTTAGGATCACCCCCTAAACATACTTGGGTTGTGTTAGATATCTAGGGATACTATACAACAACAAGCTGGTGGCTTATAAACAACAGAAACTTATTCTGTCATGGTTGTGAAAGCCAGAAGTCCAGAACCAAGGTGTCAGCAGGATTAGCTCCCCTGAAGTCTCTGAGGGAGAACCTGACCCTACCTCCCCTTGTATCTGAAAGAGGCATGCATACCTTGGCATGAGAACTACTGCAGTCTCCACCTCTTTCTCCTTCCTATGGCCTTCTTCCTGTGTGCCTTTCTCCTTCCTATGACCTTCTTCCCTGTAGCATGAATCTTAAAAGTTCTTATTAATAAAATCAAACCTGAGCCAGGTATTGGGGTGAACTGGAAGATCAGAGAAACAGAATGAGCCACAGTCACCTCACCTGGCCAACTTCTCAGCTGGTCCTGTTTCCTCAGACTGGAAGCTTCTCTGTCCTCATCCCAATGGCTCTCAGCTGAACTGCTGCTCCAAAGCCTGAAAGCTTATCCAGCCATATGCTTAACGAGGCCAAATGCTTCTAGTTCCTGGTCCTCACGCCTTATATACATACCTTTCTGCTTTCTACCACCACTCCCTGGGATTAAAGGCTCGATTTCTGGGATTAAAGGCGTGATGAGTCACCATGCCTGTCTGTATCCTTGGACACATGGATTTCTGCCTCTGGAATGCTAGGATTAAAGGCATGTGCTACCACTGCCTATCCTTTATGTTTAATATTGTGGCTGCTCTGTCTCTGACCCCAGATAAGTTTATTAGCATGCACAATTTGGGGGAATACAATACCACACTTCCTGTGTGCCTTTCTCCTTCCTGTGACCTTCTTCCTGTGTGCCTTTCTCCTTCCTATGGCCTTCTTCCTGTGTGCCTTTCTCCTTCCTATGACCTTCTTCCCGTGTGCCTTTCTCCTTCCTATGACCTTCTTCCCGTGTGCCTTTCTCCTTCTTAACAGCCTTCTTCACATGTGCCCATTTCTACTGCTCTTCTATGGAAAAGTCTCACTTTCGCATTTAAGGCCCATCTTGAATTAATAATATCTTAATTGTATCTATCAACATATAAACATTCACTTTAGCTCCAATACATTCACAGGTACTAAGAATTAACACTCTTTGGGCATCAATATTCAACTCACTATAACTAGTAATATTACCTTAAGAGAAGTTTCTAATATTCTATCTGATGAGGACAAATCTGGGTGAAATAAGAATCAGTCTATGCACCAGTATTTGATTTCATATAATCCTTGATACTACCCGTGACCAGCAGTGGTGTTTCATTTTGCAACTGAGTATGTTTTAAAAGATGAACACTCTGGTGTCTGTAACCAATCTTATGTCTTAAGAAGATAATGACTAAGTAGCATGGAGACCAAAATGCCTCAGGTTTGTCCTATTGAGCAAATTCAGTTTCAAAACTCAAATGCTGTCAAGCTCTTGTCTGTCTAATGATGCTCTTATTGCACATGTTAGGTTGTCTTCAAGTTTCCTTCAGTGCTAAAGAATACTGAAAAGCACAACTTCCTAACATTTTCTCTATATGCTTTTTTATACCTATTTTTGTGTTCTTTTCCTATAGCTATTTCTTTGGGTTAAGTGACTAAAAGTAAAACGGATCAAAGTTTGGTAAATTCTGAAAATTCTCAGACTTGTAAAACTGCTGTACTGAATAATTAGATCATTTACAAGCTAAAGTAGATACCATGTTTGTTAATGTTCACTAAATTAATGGGTTAAATTAATAATCTTTTGGCCTAATTTTACATTTTTGGTTACTAATAAGGACAAAGTATTTCCAGGTGCACTGATCCACAAAAGAAATTTCCATACTAAGGAAACTTGGTATTTCATTTTTCTGTGTTGCAAATATTTCCCTATCTTGTGATTCAGTTATAGAGTGTTTGAAATATCAAACCTTAAGGTTTCTATACATTAAAATGTTCCTTTGTGGTTTCTGCCTCTTGAGGTACAGTAATATAGGTAGATTAGATAGATAGATAGATAGATAGATAGATAGATAGATAGATAGACAGATAGATGATAGATGGATGATATATGAGTGAGTATACAGAAAGAAAGAGAGAAAGGAAGAAGTAAAGAAAGATGACAAGATGACAGATGGATGAATAGATGGATGGGTGAGTAGATAATAGACAGACAGTGATAGATAGATAGTGATAAATAGATAGATAGATAAATAGATAGGTAGATGATAGGTAGATAGGTGATAGGTAGATAGATAGATGATAGATAGATAGATAGGTGATAGGTAGATAGACAGACACACATTGTTTCAAGCACTACCCAAATGTAAGTAGCTTAAATGCTAATTTAGAAATTAAACTAGGTACAGATCCACCAGGGCAGACTTCACACAGCACTGACTTCTGTTTACCCCAAACCAGAAATTTTACTGGCAGAATTTCAACATAACCAGAAAAAGGGAAGGAATGCATGCCCCTTAGCAAGTGATGTGCACTACTGACATTCAGATGGGCTGGAGTGATTCCACCAGCCTAGATGAAGTTAAAGTCACTAGATTTATGCATTTTAATTTGAATTCTTCACATTGCTGCACTTCTGAATATCTCAGTCGCATTCAAGACCAACCTTCAACTTGACATTGTGAGGTGGGAAAGTGGGTACCAGCTGCCCTTTGTATAAAAAGGAAAGCAATGTTCAAAATCAAGAACAATGAGGATGAGTAGATAAAGCACCACACCAAGAGGAAAAGGGAACTAGACATAAAGACAGAGTTCTTTCAGAAAGCCAACCAAGATGCTCAGACGTCAACTAGGGCCTGGGGGGCAGGAACAGGCTGAGGCGTTTCAGTTTTGAGGATGGGCATTCTGGCTGAGAGAACAGGACGATTCTTTATTGAAAAGGGCTTTTCGAGAAGGCTTGGAGAGACCTATTTAGAGGCCTCAAGGAGCTAGCTTTAAACTGTTCTCCCAGACCTCCTTCAGGTTCAGTCATTCAACAGAATGGCTCACAGAGTGACAGTGCTTTTTCCCTCCATTATCTATGTATAATAAACGGCAACTCAGAAATAGCCAAACAAAAGAACTGCATAGAAGTGGAGTAGCTGTAGAGAACTATGGCCATTCTGGACATCTTCCCTCCATGGCACCTGGAGTGTGTTCATTAAACCCGGAGCCCCAGGGCATTTTAATTATGGAGGGTCTATGATAGAAGCATGAAGGTACAGATTGATGATGTCACTGACCAAAGTTATTAATTTACTCCCCAGCTCCTTCTCTCTTATGTTCAGGGGTGTAAATGAAAGCTTACCACCTCTCATCACATGGTTGAAACTATTCAGAGGGCCAGGAAACTAGATTTGAAGGGAACTGACTCACTGGAAGTATCAAATTTATCCAATCACTCAGGAAGTCCCAAGGGTTTAATGGCTCCTTATCAAGGTCATGGAACAAAGACCACATACATTATCATCATCATCATCATCATCATCATCATCATCATCATCATCATGTTACATCACAGCCGACATGGAAGTGATGAGGCAAACGAGAAATGACTTAGAAGGAAATCCTAGTTGTGTGTAAGTGATATGATTCAGAACTGGTTGCCTAATATACAGCATCTCAGAATGTGAAGAAAAAAACACAGGGAGGTGTCTCTGACTCCCCCCAGGCCTTCTCCTTTAAGCAGGTATTTACTCCTGGGAAGGACTTTCTGGATTTCCACTCTCCCCACCTCCCAGGTTAGGTGTAATACTAACATTCAGAAGATGGCCTGCCTATACCCACAGAGAAGGAGCAGAAGACACAGATGCCAGAGGGATCTGAACAGTCTTGCCAAGTTCCTTCTCTGCTCCTACTTAACAGCATGCTCTCACAGCCTTTCCATCAATCACATTTCCCCATGTCGTTATGTATGTCCATGTGTCATCAGACCTGGCATAAAACGTACACAGGTATTCCTATTTCCTCCCATCCTCACTTCCTTATCAAGTCTTCTCTGTGTCATGAAAATTTATCACAGAAATCTCTACAGTCTTTTTTCTTCTTAAAATACTTTCAATATCCTCAAGTTGTGCAAAGGATTAAGAAAAAAAAATTTTATTCTCTGTGGAACTGTAAAACCTAGTAAACCTGTGGGTCTTGCTCACTTATAATCCTACATAGGTTCCTTGGAAATGACCAAATCTGTACAATTAAGTAAACATGACCATTTATTGAACAGTTAATAGAAGAAATTAACCAAAAACAACTATTTCCATTCTTACCCTAATCCTGCCAGGGCAATATGGTCCACAAAGGCATCTTATGTAATGACTCACAGATTTGAGAATGAGAGGTTGTTGTGGTTTGAATGAGAATGGCCCCCAAAGGCTCATATGTTTGAATACTTGGGCTCCAGGTGGTGGAATTGTTTGGGAAGGATTAAAAGGTATGGCCTTGTTGGAGGAGGTTTGTTGGAAGGGCGGGCTTCGATATTTCAAAAGGCTCATTTTCAGTTTGCTCTCTTTATCTCCTGCTTAGGGTTTAAGATGTGAGCGATCAGCCGTTCCTGCCTCCATGCCTTAGCTTAGTCATGGATTCTAACTCTCTGGAACCATAAGCCCAATTAAATTCTTTCTTTTATAAGCTTCCATGGTCATGGTGTTTCATCAGAGCAATAGAAAAGTAACTAATGCAGAGGTAAATGTGATCCAAGTCAAAGAAGCAAGGTGTATATCCAGACCTGCTTGAGCCCACCCTACCATATAACACACAGTCTAATAATAATAATTAATAATAAACAGTCTATTCACAACAAATAAAGTGCTAACCAGCTTGAATGGAGAACAGAATAAAAGAAACATCTCATCAGACATCAGGCTTAATAGATTTAACTTTAGAAATCTTAGAGACACCAAGCAAGGCCCTGAGACCAGCTGGTAGCTGAATATAGCCTTCTCTTAAGTGAGAACTAAGGGGCCATGCTCATGGTGGCTCTGTTGGCATTTAAACGGGCTGAGTTTCCCCAGGAACCCGGTCAAGTAACACCTTTGTCTGCTGGCTCCCTGTCAGTTGGTCTGTGTCTCTTCTTTCTTTCTCTTTCTTACAGACACACATTCCCAAGATTGGCACAATAGAAAAACAGGAAAGACTGCATATGGTCAAATTTTCTGTCTTAAAGGAGACTTTAAAACACAATAAAAAACAATACAATTAAAAAGCAAACAGATGATGAAACTTCTGTGGCACAGTTAGCAAGCATTCTTAGATCCATAAAAAGCAAACACATGGAAAGAAATAGTTATCTCTACTACAAAGAAATGTCAATCATATAAATACTAAGATGACATTCTATAAGTCCATATTAGCACAAAATAACTAAAGATTTACTTGCTGCCTTATTCATTACAAACTGAAGACACTCTTTTATACATCTTTATAATGAAAACATTTCAGGCTGAGGCTCTGTGGTAAGCAAATTATACAGAGAAAACACATGTATGGACCGAGCTTGCCAAATTTTTGCTGCTTTTTCTCATTCTCTCTAAAGCAAAAGTCTGAAGATCCTAATTAGCCATAAAATGTAATTGAAAAATTGCACTTGGCTGTCCTAAAAAGTACCTGTCCTGCTCGGTCAGAGCAGATTTGAGTCGGTGAGACTTTTGCCACTTCTGAGCCTGCACGCAGCACTGGCGGCTCAGATTGAGAACGTCAGACAAGTCTGGGACCATGACAAGTAAAACTGGTATTTTTCTGGCTTACGCAGGAGAAAATTAAAGGACGTTTTAAGATTTGGACCACTGGACCAGAAGCAAGTTCAACTCAGATGCACAAAACCCCCCTCCCACATACAACGAAAAACAGTATTTTTTAGAAGTGACTTCAAAAATTGAATTTAGAGTACATCAAAATGGCTCTATGGGTAAAGATGCTCGCCATACAAACCTGTTGACGCTTCAATTGTTGGGACCCATGGAAAGACGAAAGGAGAGAACCAACTCCCAAATACTTCCCTCTGGCTTCCACATACACATTGTGGCACATGTGTCCATACATACACACATCATGCACACACTGAGCAATAAAATTTTAATTCAATTTAATTCAAATTAGTGCCCAAACTGATTGTATGTATAAAGCAATGTATTAGCATCTTAGCACAGGCATTTTTTTCTTACATGTATTTATTCATTTATTTCATATATTTAGTGTGCTGGCTAGTTTTTTGTCAACTTGACACACGCTAAAGTCATCTGAGATGGGGGAACCTCAACTGAGAAAAAGCCTCTAAAGATCCAGCTGTAGGCAGGCAAGTCGGTAAGGTATTTTCTTAATTAATGATTGAAGAGGAAGGGCCCAACCTATTGTGGGGAGGGATACCCCCCTGGGATGGTGATCCTGGGTGGTATAAGAAAGCAGGATGAGCAAAACATGAGGAGTAGCAATCCAGTAAGCAGCAGTACTCCCTGGCTCTGCATCAGCTCCTGCCTCCAGGTTCTTGTTCTGCATGAGTTCCTGCCCCACTGCTTTCAATGATGATGAAACGTGACCGAAAGAAACCGTTTCCTACCCAAGTTGCTTTTGGTCATGATGTCTCATTACAACAAGAGTAACCCTAACTAAGACACATGGCCACATGCAGACTGTTCAGCTATAACCTCCAGCTCACTCCTGCTTCATCCAAACCCCACCCTCTCAGAGAATCTCCAAGAAAGAAAAGACACCAAAAAGCCCAGTTCCGCATTCTTGGCAGCCACAGCAGCCCCTCGCCTGAAGTTCCCAGCAGCCCAAGTCCCAGCCTAAAGTGCTCAGCTTTTGACCATGCTTGGGCGCAAACCCAGCTCATGGTGGACACGTCATCACCCATTGCCTACAGGCTATATAAGTTCCCTGATTTAGTTCAGGCGTGTGGACTTCTGCCTTGATCTCTGGGACTGGAGAATTCACCTGGGAGTTGCTTTGCTCAAATAAACCTGTTCTTCACTTTTACAATCCGGCTTGATCTAGCTTACTGCTTGGTGGAGAAACCTATTATCGCAATGCAGAAAACGTACTACAGACCATGGTGCACAGGTCGTGGTCAGAGGACAGCTTGTGGGAGTAGGTCTCTCCCTCCATCATGTGGGTTCTGGCAATTTAAACTCGGGCTAGGAGCAAGCAAGTTAACCTGCTGAGCCATCCCACTGGCCCACAAAAATGTACTTTCTAAAAAAGGATTATTTATGTGTATATGTGTGTCTCTGCCCATGCATATACACAGGAGTATAAGTGCCCATAAAGGTTGGAAGAGGAGGCTGGATCCCCTGGAGCTGGAGTACCAGTCAGTTGCAAGCCTTCCCGTAGGGGTGCTAGCAACTCAACTCAGTTCCTCTGTAAGAATGGTAAGCTCTCTCAATAGCAAAGCCAGCCCCCTGTTCAATCATTTTTAAATTACATGTGTGTGCCTACGTGCATGTGAGTGCTGGCACCCAAGGAGGCCAGAGGTGCCAGCTCCCTGGAGCTCTAGTTACAGATGGTGTGAGCAACCCAGTATGGGTGCTGGGAATCAAACGTGGGTCCTCTGGAAAAGCAGCCAATGTTCATAACCACTGATCCATCTCTCTAGTCCCTCAAAGATACTTTTAAAGGAAGCAACAATTCAGGAAAACAATACATCACCATTATTTTTTTTAATTCATAATTAGTTTTATAAGCTTAGGAAGGGAAAACTTTAAAAAGTATGTTGCTTTTCTGGGTATGTACTGCATGCCTGTTCTCCCAGAGTTCAGGAAACAGTCGGGGAGCAACAGGAGTTCCAGGTGTCCTCAACCACATGAGAACCCTGTCTCAACACAATAAAAAACAAAGCGTATTGCTTTACTTCTTAGCATTCATTAATTTTATCATAGACTCTGAAAATTATAAACTATCAAGAAATATCTCTCTATTTCAAGATATCTAAAGGTATATTTTGCACATTCCCAAAATTTAGCATGATGTCTCAGAAATGGACTTTGAGTTCATACATGGCGATGAATTAACTTGAAATGACACAAATCTGAGCGTCCACCCTGTGTTTGAGATTTATACATAAAACCCATTTATTTCTCACTGTACTGAGAAATGGAGTTAAAAGAATTATAAAATAGCCATATAAAAAATTAAACAGTTGAACAAAATTTAGCCTATATTATATTAAAAATTTAATGTTTTCCTTTAAGTAGATTTAGGAACTCCTACTCCAGGCAGGCCTAATTTACTAACCTTTATACATGATTAGATGCTGATTTCCTAGTGGAATTATAAGTGTCCATGGTGTGATCTAAGAATTATGTCATAGTTTAAAAAAAACACACAACTATATACTATAAGTTAAATATCAACTTATATTTTGGTAATATTAATTTATACTAACATAAATCAATACAAAGCTCAAATTTATGCTATTACTAATGCCTCACAATATAAAGAAAACATTACCAGTGAGTCTAAAATGAAATATGAGGTGGCTTTCATTTCTTTGTAGAAAAATGCACATATCCATATGCAACACAGACAAGATAAAAAGTTATATATGCTAGGTGGCACTTTCCTTAAAAGCTACTACATAGATGGTTTAAATGATCCATTGGTATGCTTTTTGATAACTTGTGCTATTGGTCAGTGTTTCCTGCCTTTAACGTATACCTACACCCAATACCCAAGTGCTTTCAAGTGAACAGTCCATTCCACAGTTTAATGATACCTTTTGCTCCACCTTCAAAAATTGAGCCAGCTCCTCCACAGTCAGGTGGTCTTTCTTGTCACTGTAGCTCAAGAGCAGCAAATAAAGGTCTCGCCTCAAAGACATCATTTTGTAAAAAACGCAGAATTCTTCAAATGTCAAGGTTCCCTGGTTCTCATCTGTGTCAGCTTCCTGGTATAGAAACAAAGTATAGAAAGGCAAGAATCGGTAACAGTGAGTGAATTCAGAAGAAGAAAGTAACATTTACCATAAAAGGGCCAACACTTAAATCACAAAAAAATACATTTTTAAGCACACGTGGAACATTATAAAAAAAATTATCAGGCAACCAGTAAAACTTCAACAAATTGTAATCAACTTCATACAAACCAATTTCTCAGACTATTATAGTACATCTATAAATTAACAGAAAAATTTTAAAGCAGAACACTGTCGTAATGTTTCTAAACGGGAAAGTAAACACTTCAAAGT
The DNA here is from genome assembly GCF_004664715.2 of Peromyscus leucopus. Taxonomy (NCBI): domain Eukaryota; kingdom Metazoa; phylum Chordata; class Mammalia; order Rodentia; family Cricetidae; genus Peromyscus; species Peromyscus leucopus. The sequence goes on from NC_051068.1 coordinate 42,400,450, forward strand.
GAACAAGTCTAATTCAAATCTATATGACCCTAAGGCTGGCGAGATGGCTCAGCAGTTAGGAGCACAGCACTGGCTGCTCTTGCAGAGGACCCAAGTTCCGTTCTAAGCACCTACATGGCAGCTCACAACTATTTGTAACTCCAGTTGCAGGAGATGTAATGCCCTCTTCTGGCTTCCTTTGGTACTGCACACACATGGTGCCCTTAATATGCATGCACGCAAAACACATTTTTCTTATGCCCAAAATTTGTATGACAGCCCTGCATCAATTGCAGCATCAGAAATAAAAATTACAAATAAGCAAACAAACCAACAGTAAAATGATATTGATACAATGAAACTTTTAAAGCAAAGCTTGAAGCTAAGTTAATTAGAATGTGTTGTTAGGAAACAAAACTTGAACTACCTGTAATTTCAGCATTCAGGAGGATAAGGCAGAAGAATGGCTAGTTGGGGGCCTGCTTGGACTGCATAAAGAGACTCTGTCTCAGAGATAAAATGCAACAAAAAAGCTAGCAATTCAACTAAAAGGCTAAAAGGAATGAAGCCAAAGGAAACTATAAACAAAACCAAAAAAAAGCAATGATACTTTTTAAAATGCCCATCTTTAAAAGTAAGCAAGAAAACCAACAGCTGGTCTTTGAGGGAACCAATCAAAAAGATGCCTTGAGCACAATGCATAAAGGACAAGGGAGAGGCAGTGCTTTAGTGCACAGCACAGACACATGTTTCTCACTCACTTCAGAACTATAGTATCTTAAGAGATGTAATTTCTCCCCTAAGACAATCTCTCTGATGACTCATGGTGGCTTCAGGTTCTGACATCTACAGAGCAGTGTAACCATCCAGCGCTCCTTCCAAGGAAAAGTCCAAACAGCTCATGCAGGTAGATGTTTACTTTATTTGTCACTAATAATTACTGCACAAGAACTGTCCGGCATGGGTCTTGCGATTGGCTGAACTGGCCATTAAACTGCCAGGGAAGCATACTGAGCAACCAAACCGTTTGCAGGATCACCGCCATTCATGGTGAACACAACTGTACCAAAACAAACACTGACAGGGAATGAGTGGCACTTCGAAGCCCTGGGTTTTGGAAAGAACACTCGGCTGTTAAACAGATTTAAATATAGCCTTGAAAGTCGAAATGCTGGTGAAAATTCTGCCTATTGCTCATGCTCAATTCAGTGGTACATTTGCAAAAAATGGAAAAATACAGATTAGCATGGCCTCTGAACAAAGATAGCATGCAAATTAGTGTGGGGCATTCTAAACTTTTAAGAAAATTTTTGCTTAATGCTAACTTTAGGTTAATTAAGAGCACATAAAAACATAGTTAAGTCTTGTACGGCTTCTATATGAAGTTGATATCTCCTATCTTGTCATTTGAAATGTGGATATAGACTGGTTTTTGATACATGAGGCCTAATGAGGAGTCTTTGCATTTAAGAAACAGAGTATACTGTTCACTTTACTGTTACAATTTTAAATCAGCATGTTTAATCCTGCCAGGCACAACAATGTACACCTTAATCCCAGAATTCAGGGGGCAGAGGAAGGCAACGCTATTCAAGTTCAAGGCCAGTCTGATCTACATGGTGAGTTCTAAGTCAGCCAGAACTACATAGTGAGACCCTGTCATATATGCTCATTTGAAACAGTAACTATTAAATAAATAAAGCTGTCTGATGAATTTACTCTGAACCCCTAAGACATAGGGCATAAATATTTCTAGTTTTTCTGGATCTCACGCCTTCCTCTTTTCCTTTTTGCTCATGTTGTTCTCCAGGGCAGTGGAACCAAGTATCCCCAGTGCAAACCATCCCTAGCCAGAAGTATCCCCTCAGCAGGACCACCTTGAGGGTCAGAGAAGGGAGCCAGCCTCTGTCTTCCATTCGAGATTGGAACACATGGCCCTGTTGTTTATGTCCTGGCTCTGCTGGGAACAGCAGATGGTGAGGGAGCAAAAGCCCCAAACACAAAACATTTTACCTTTCTATGCTTATTATGTGTCTAAGATATAGACCTAGTCACATAGAAGGAGAAGTCTTTATAAAACATGGACTATGTATATGATTTATCTACAAATAAGTACCATTTTGTAATTTAATTCTAGCTCATTACTAACAGTGCAATCTGGTGTTTGCCCAACACTGCTCACTTCCAAGCACAATCCAGCTGGATGCTGCAGAGTAAATTTCAACCCAGGACCTACTTCAGGGTTGTCCTTAAACTCTTCTGAAACAAAAGAGAACTCTTGGGGCTCCCAACTGTGCTGTTTTTCTCCAATGGCACGGTCTTTATTCTAACCCCCACAACAGCACCCCAGCCCTGCAGCAGGCAGATAAAGTATTTTCTTCCTTTAAAAAGGATTTGATCAAGTTCACATCATTGTTGAAGTGTCAGGAAAAGTGTTTATTGCTCTCCAAAAACAGCAACAACAAAGAAGTATTCGAGGGGATGAAACTGAATGCTCCTTAAGTTGATGAAGAATTTTTCCTTTAGTGAGACATAATGCCTCTCTTTATCAAAGAAAAATGAAAACAGTACAGAGCAAGTAATGCCAGCTTCTAACAAAATAAAAGGTTTTAATGTGCCTAATTACAACAGCAGTCGCTGTGTTTTACAAAAGGCCAACACAACTGTGACCACATACCTGAAACATTTGCCTGACTTTTCTTCGGGGCAGATTGACATTTAGTTTATGCATCAACTGGTGAATCTCTTCAATATTCAATAAGCCATCGCCATTCTTATCGGCCTCCTCAAAGGTCTGCTTCACCCACGTGCAGAAAGGTCAAAGAAAAGTTTTCTTCGAAATAAGAACCGCTCTCTCACTGAATGTCACGGGGACGCTATCAGCAACATGGAATCAGAAGAAATGCTTTTGAGGAGACCCTGCAATGTACAGGCTCTGATGAAGGGGGGTGCGCGTGGATAGTACCCTCCACTGACAAACCAGAGTCAGACTAGAATGCTGGAAGGTTTAATTCAAACACTCTTGCCCGACCTAATCTGAATTAAATGTTAAGCCTATTGTTGAAAAGCACTGTATTCCACCAGCTGTAAGGTGGACAGCTACATCACTAGTTCCAATTTCCCTGTAAAGGACATCACCCTAGCCTCCACTGACAACATCACAAGACAAATATTTCTCTATGACTTCCCATATTATCCTTTTCTCATGTCCTGACTTCATCTTCTCAATAATGCAGCCACGCTAACACAAATTTTGTTCATACACAAAGGTTAGAGGTCCTCATTTGTGGATACAGAGACAGCACACAGCTGGAATAGCCTGGTGTTAATGCTTTCTGTTCAAGGATCTCATTATGATGAGATTTGAAATATAACAAATCTAGGCTTTATGTTCTCCTATGCCCTCTCACTCAGAATGTTTTTGCTTTCATCATTCTCCCAATCAAGAGCTCAACTCTCTTTTCTGCCTCTTACTTTTCTATTTTAAAAATTAAACTCTCTAGTTATTGCTAATAAAAAGAGAAAGTCTCTGGTCAGAATAGGCAAGAGAATGAGGTCTCATCTCAATTCCACGAGTCTTACAAGCTGATCTAGCATCTATGTTTCCTGCACATAAGGCTGCTTTCTGGCCTGGATTCCTCCTTTATCACTAGATAAGATAGATAACCCTGAGTTCACTTGCAATTTCCACATTCTATGAAAGGAAAACCCATTATTTCCAGTAGTAGTACATGTAGAAAAGCAGTTGAAAGGTTCCTGGTATCTTCAAGCTGTGCTTTATAACCAAGATGTGAGTATCCAGAACCCTCTGAGCTGATGGTTCATTACCACCCACAACAACATTAAGAAGAGCAAGTCATTCTGCAGAGGAAAAAGGAAATAAATGTTATAGTTGGTGTTTTCTATGACAAAACCATGGGAGGATGTGAAATTATGTGGTATTAATTCATATTGGGGTAAGAGTGCACAAAGTTTCTGTAAAGTGGCTGGCAGTTAACCTTTCGGTCATGGCAGATGATTCATCTCAGCTACAGCCTCTCCACACACGGGACAGAGGTCTGATGAACAGCAGCAGAAATATGCACAGCTGTGTGCTGGTTATACTTTGCTTGTGCACAATGAAGCTCAAACTCTAAATAAAAATGTTATCATTCTTTTGACTTTTTTCAAGCATTAAAATTAAAACTCGGCTGGGCGGTGGTGGTGCACGCCTTTAATCCCAGCACTCGGGAGGCAGAGCCAGGTAGATCTCTGTGAATTCGAGGCCAGCCTGGGCTACCAAGTGAGTCCCAGGAAAGGCGCAAAGCTACACAGAGAAACCCTATCTTGGAAAACCAAAAAAAAAAAAAAATTAAAACTCATTCTTAGTTCATGATTCTGGACAAAGCCAGACAGTGAGGCATTTCCCCTGAGACCTGAAAGAGTCAAGTTCTAACCTACAGTACATGTAAGGGGATGCCCACAAGTGACAACTTCCTCCCAGTGTCAGGACAGAGTGAGTGGAGAAAACAGAGAATGACGGGTTGATGGAGTAAATGCTGATGCTATACACCACCACCATCATCATCTTGGCATGGGGTGGGGGACACTGAGATTTCAGAGTTCATCTACCCAAAGGAAGATGGAAGAGATTTGGCAACCTTCACCGCTGCAGCAGCAAGTAGCCTCTTAAGGAAGTGTTTGCTATGTGGTGGGTGATGCTTACATCAATTCCTTTGCTCTCTACACCCTCCACTGAGCAGGCACCAGCATTACCAGCACTGACATCCTACAGATGTAATGAGACAAAAGGGTAGAATCCACCCAAACCTGCACACTACCTGGCCCACCATGATGCCAAAATAATTCATGCCTTAGGTGGATGGATTTTCTCCTCCGGCCACTTAAAATTCGTTATCCTCAATATTTATTCAATAAAGTTTAAGTCCTAAGTGAAATCTAATCATGAACATCCTCCATCCTTTCTCCCTGATTAATTAAACATATGTCAAGTGAAGAATGTCAGTCTGGAACTGGAGAGACAACTCAGTGGGGAAAGGTCCTTATTGTCAACCTTTGATGACCTCAGTCCGACCCCTGCAACCCACATGGTAGGAGAGAACTAACTCCTGAAGGTTGTCCTCTGCCTTCCATACTCTCACCTTGGTATAAACATGCACAGTCATGTGCGCACACATACATACAAGAAAATAGATGTAAAAAAAAATTAATGCCAATATAGTATTTTAAACCTTGGCAATTCTGACGAATGGTTCCCTGCCTCAACCCACTTCTCACAATTTTTTATACTGTCTATTAGTTTCTTCTTCCCTTTTCCTTCCCTTATTGGCATGAACACCAAGTGTCTCTACGTGTCTTTAATTGCTCCCCTGTGGAGTTCTCAGGAGCACTCCATTCCCAGATCACCTGTGTCCAAAACATGAAATGTCTTCACCACCACACTGACTAATTCAATTACAAACACTTTCAAGAGACAGTAAACCTAAATGCATTAAGCTTAAAGAAAACAGAAAACCCCACTAACCAACAAAGCAAGAAGAGGACCCCTCAGTCTGTGCCTACCTCTTACCAGTATGTCAAGGATCATGACTCTGACCTGTGGGCTAAAGGCTCTGGGATATTTGAGTGGGTCCTAATTAACTGGGTACAGAACAAAGCTTCCAAAACTGATTGTTCTACCCGGTGACCACTGTTTTTCCTTGTTTCACACAGAACCTCGACTATATTAACGTATCCAAGAGTCATATGCTCTAATGGTCGTCAGCCACTGAAGGGAAAGAGGGGAATCTTGGACTTAATCCAGCCATCCTCAGAGAGCATGCCTGCGTGTTTCTGGTGTTTCACATCCTGTCTGTGTGAGGCTGGATTTTCGTTTATGTACTTTAAGCCAATGCATCACTATAGGCTAAGTACAAAATAAACGTGAAAACTCACGTGCTCTCTTATGTCTGACATAAAAACATGTAAGGTGATTTGGCAACGAGATCCTTTGAGTCTGTTTGCTTTCAAAAAATTACAGTCATTCTATATTACATTAAATGTAAAAATTACTATGATTTTAAACAAACTGACTTTTTCAGTGCTCAGATTTAGCTTTTAATATGACAAATATCACTATGTACCTCATGTTAGCAAAGCATCATGGCAGTCTTCAAGCGGCAACAGGCCTACAGTAAGAATTCTCGTCAACAAGGAGAGAGTATCTCTGGAGGTACTTCTAGAAAGGCTTTCTTTTTTTCTTCTCTGTCTCATTTATAAGATGAAACGCTGTTCCCCTGGCCAGGACTGTGTTTGGCACTGCCACCTGAAGATATTACATCACCTTTGACCAAGAGTTAGCCAGCCAGCCGAGGGACCAAGCCCACATTAGGAAAACAGATCTGGGTCTCTGATGATGTCACTGAGCCACTGAATTAACCCCACCCTGAAAATGCCCATCTTAGAGATCTCACCTGAGAGAAAGCCCATCTTTACAAAAAGCCCCATCATCAACATGGCTTCTGATGATTGAACCACAAAGTGCTGCCACTGTTTCATACTGTTGCTTACTTGTGTTTTTCTGATTTTTCTGTTTCACCAAGCGTCAAACCAACAGATGGAGGCAGAAATAGTTAGCCCCATGTTTTAACTCATTCAAGAATCCCACCTGTGCTCATCTGCTTGCTATGAATACAGATGAAAGCACTGTGGCTCTTCAGCTCAGCCTTCACACTGCTGAAATCGCTTCCTGGGCTAACTGTTCCATTCTAATTCAACAGTATCCTATTTGTGGATCTATACACCAATGAGTATAAATTTCTCCTCACTCTTGCATATGATGGTGGTGGTGGCGGTGGCGGTGGTGGTGGCAGTTGCGGCAGCCATGCTGGTGGTGGGAAGGAAAATGACACCAGGATGTAACATTCTCCCTTACACAGACATGACACATATACTTTAAGACCATCGAAGGCATGAAGAAGGAAACCACAGACCTGGACTAGCCAAATACTCTCACTTCACAAACAGAGAACTGGGGTCAAAGAAACCACTGAACATGATCAACTCTACCCCAGCAGGAAAGTGTCTTCAGACCAAGTGCATTAATTATTTATCTCATCAGCAGGGCAGGACCACAGGGATAGGTTTCATCAAGAATCGGAAGGATGGCAAAATACATTCATTGAAGCTATAATGACATGAATGTTTCACTGAGGCGACAATAACATGAATGCTTAGAGAATAACCAACTGCTTTCTGACGGGATTTAAGGCCCATTCTACAAGAAGAAACTCATGCTTGGTACTGTTAACTGGGTCAAGAACCTATGGCTTCCCTAGAGAAGAACCTAATACTATCATTCTACTAAATGGACGTGGTTATTAAACTTCCTTCTAGATACTTGTCTTTATACATGAGTGTACCTTTCAACCCTTATCAGACAAGCTTCTTTTTGCAGTAGATGTCTATTAGTACAGATACTAACAACTGGTAAAAGTACAGAGAATATGGAGTACTCAGTTTTAAATAGGGCGCTTACATCACATCCTCTTCCCCCAAGCCTCCACTCAGATTTCAGAAGAGGGAGTGGAAAGATTTTAAGAGCCAGAGACGGTAGATGACTATTGTGAAACAGTGTTTTCCAGACATGGAAAACATGACAGGGCCATTATACACATGAATTCACAACGGCTATGACTGAGTCACAAGTCCTCTGCAAGATCAAGCAGCCAAAATGCAAGCACAAATGATGAAGGACTCACAAAGTCCAATACAAACTGAAGAGCTATTGCTAACTGATGGCTGTGGGAAGAGAAAGAGTTAGATTTCTTCAGATGCGCCCCTGAGAAGCTGCCCACGTACCGTGGGTAGCCCTACACTTAGTAGCATCACCAAATGGCTCAGTGAATTAAAAAAAAAAAAAAAAAAAAAAAAAAAAAGAGTACATGAAGTTTGAGGAGGGAGTGGGAGTGGGGAGTTATGGAAAGAAGATAGATTTAATCAAAATGGAGACTCGTTTCTCAATCACTTTAGAGAAGGCAAGCACGGAAAGAAGACAATCCCTTCCTCCCTCTACAGTGTTAACCAGTCAGTGTTCATGCTATAAGTTCAAAAGGAGAAAAAAAAAGCTGAGAGGCACATGGAGTGCATGACATTAATTAGAACCCAAAATTTATTTGTTACATTCAACTGGATTTATGACATGATAGGATTTCCTATAATCCAAATTAGTGCTCCCCCAATTACAGCTCATGAACATCTCATTATAAAAATGCAATCAGGTCTAATAGGGGACCTCTCTGATTATGGTGCTAGATACAGTTTCTTCAGAATTCTGCTCCTGAGTTCACACATGTTTATGTCTCTTTGGTTTTATTTATTCATGCCCTGGGGATGAGAGCAAAAAGGACAGAGGACAGTTCAAGAGACAGAAAAACAGACACCAAGGAGAGATGCTTCAGACCTCACAATCATGGAAAGAAGCAAAGTTCACTTTAATCCTCACTTTGTGAACATACATCACCACCACTACCACACACACACACACACACACACACACACACACACACACACGCACTCACGCACGCACTCACGCACACACACGCACATCCACATGCACACACATGCACATCCACATGCACACACATGCACATCCACATACACACACACACACACATCTACACACACGTGCACACCGGGGCACATACAAACATACAACTCAAACATGAAGTTCTAGGAAGGATATTGGTCATGGGTCCTCTGCCTCTTGGCAAGGGAGTCTTCGTCACTGATGCCAGCCATCAGATACTTGAGGCCTGTGATCCAGGTGCGTGCCTCCTCTGGGTTGGAGGTAATGAGGTCCAGGGACTCCATGTGGTTGCCATGGTAAATGGTGAAGCAGCAACTGGGATCAAAGTTCCCCTCAGCCTGTCTGTGGAATATTTCAGACTGCCTGCCCTCAGTGACTTTGTAGATGGAATCAATAAGTACTGTAAGGGAAGTACATATAGTTATATGGCAGGTGAAAACATTTATCTGTAATAATTATGAAACAAGAAATGCAACATCTTTTAAAGAACAAAATCATTGTCTATAAGTAGTGCTTTTTGAGACCAAATGTACAAAACTGGCTTCAAAGGACTTACCTTTGGGGGGCATTCTTGACAATGTATTCCCCAAAGCAATCATTCATAGTGTGTTGAGATTTAGGAAAGAAACAGAGGTGCCTATCGGGGCAGGAAGGCTAGTAGAAAAGGTGGCTAATAAATATTTCAAGTTTAATTTACATATTTATGTAGGGAGATGTGCACAAACAGAAGTGAATGTTGTTTGCGAAATATTTAAGATGACCATGAAAGGTAGCAGAACAGTTAGTGTGAAGTGTGACTCACAGGTGAAATGTAGGGACAGTGTGGCTTGGAAAAGTGGGAAGGAGGAGGGGAGGGATAGACAGAAACAGGGCCCACTGCCAGGATGCTGTTCTGAAATGCTCAGAAGACAGAATAGAGGGAGATGAAGTTGGAGAGGTAGACACAGGCTAGGTCTTAGAGGGATCAACAGGCAGAGAATAACATTATTCAGGGAGCCTAACAGAAAGACACTTAAGGACTACACCAGAGAAGTACTATTTTTTTTTTGTTGTTGTTGTTCATGCTGCATGTTTATTTTAAAGAAAGAGTCTAAAATGTTCCATTTCCTACTGACTGCCATCTACCCACCCCTCATTCTCCATTATGGTCTGGGTCCTCAGGGTTGTACTTTGGTATCAAGTCATTCCTGCATGACTCACAGGGAAATCAGCTGATGTTCAATCACAGGAAAAGTTCTGGCAGATCTTAGCCACTGAGAGGAGGAGAAAGAGGGGAGTCCCTATCTATTTCTTAATTTTTATTGTGTGGCTCAGAAGTTATGTTACTATTGCCTTGATTGCAGTATCAGCACCAGGGACAGAGTCAAAAACAATGCAGGGATCAGAATAAGAAATAAAATATCCAATGCTTGGTTCCGAGTTTCTTGTTAAGGGTAAAGAGATTTTCAACCAATGACATTAACATGAAACAGAAAGAAATGAGCTCATGAGAGCTATTAAAGGGAAATCTAGGCCGGGCGGTGGTGGCGCACGCCTTTAATCCCAGCACTCGGGAGGCAGAGGCAGGCGGATCTCTGTGAGTTCGAGGCCAGCCTGGGCTACCAAGTGAGCTCCAGGAAAGGCGCAAAACTACACAGAGAAACCCTGTCTCGAAAAAACAAAAAAAAAAAAAAAAAAAAAAAAAAAGGGAAATCTAACATGAACTTGGTGTTAAATCCAGAAGTCATGTATAATAGTTACAGAACCAACATGTTTGTTAAAGAAATGCCCAGATACCAAGGACAACATCATTGCTGAGGATGTCTAGAAGAGTTAGTATGAAAGAAATCAGTATTTGAATAAATGGCCTGAATAAGGAAGAGTCATCTTCACCCAATAGGAGTGGGCAGCATCAAATCAGCTAACAGCCCAGAAAAAACAAAAAGGTAGAAGATAAAAATGAATTTTCTCCCTCTTAGAGCTGGGACATTCATCTCCTGTCTAGTGATATGAAAACTTCATGGACTCAGGCCCTTGGACTATGGGACTGAAATCTACAGTACCCAGGGAGCTCAGGCCTTCACCTTAGAACTTAGAGTCACACTATCACCTCCCCTAGCTGCAGGCCCTGAGACGTAGGCTGAACCATATTACTGATTTCTGTGGTTCTTCAGCTGGCAGTAGGCACATACACCATGGCACTGTTTAACCAATGAGTCATTGTCCCTTATAAATCTCATCTACCTATGTCTACCCAAGTGGCTATCCATCTACTTGTTCTGTTCCTCTAGAGTAATCCTGGTAACACAGATAGTACAGATGGGAGAAATAACACTAGCCATTTAAACACTGTTGTTAATTCATTGATTACTTGATTGCTTGGAGGATACAATAGACTTTAAAGTCCATTGGATTTATAATATCCCTTATCTTTTATAGGAAAAAGTCTCAAGCTATGAAACCTGATATCCCAATTAAAAATAAAACACGGAGTATCTCCAACATAGGGGAAATATTAGCATTTGCAACATTTATGGACAAGAAAGCCTTCATGGATTTCCATCCCCCAAAGATCATTGTCATTTATTGTTTAATGATCAGCTGACCCCAAACTTGTAAAAGTGGGACAGTTCCACAGATACGAAGAGTCCATAGAGCCTACTCAGCACTTCCCATGTTATTATCCATGCATTACTGTGCCAATCAAAGCAGAGAAATCAAAGGGTGGTTTTACTTTTTGCCTTCTCACTCTTCCTCGAGGGTCGCCATCGGAGGCGGGTCCGGTGCTCATCCAGGTAAAAGAGGCGAACGAGCCCTTTGGTGCCACGCTTCAGTTTGACCATCTGTGTCCCGGACTGCATTACACTCATGCATCTTTCAACTGCAAGAGATCAGAGCACATTCAGCTGCGCACAACACAAGTGCATGCTGGCATGCAAAGCTTACAGTCAAAAGAACTTCTGATTCATTCTGAGACCCGAAGGAACAGATGACATGTTTGGCAGAGGTAACCTGAAAACAGACTTGTTAAGGAACCTATTCATCAAGCTTAAACCAGTAAAAAAAAAAGCCTTATGGGGACAAGAGTCGAACGCTGTAGCCTAGGTTGTCCTGGAACTCCCTGTGTAGCTTCATGGTAGCCTTAAACTCAAAACAACTCTCTTACCTCAGTCTCCTGAGCACTGGGATTACACATATGAGCCACCGCACTGGGCTTGGATAAGAATTATGGTTGTTGCTACCATTTTCTGAGCAAGGGCCTTGTGTATGTTAAATGAACACTCTGCCATTAAGCTAAAACCCTAGCTCTTAAAAAAAAATAAATAAACAAATTCTATTTCCAGATTTAAAAAAAAATGTATTGCTGTTGCACAAAGCTATCTTTTGTTGTTTGTTTGTATGAGACTCATGATGGACTCACACTTGAATTTATATTTTTAAAGAAAGTTTTCAAACAGGAAACCTTGTGAGTTTTTATTCAACCAGCTGTATAAAGTACCTCTAAAAGGGCTCTAAAATGCAACCCAAAGAAATAGCATTGTGCCAAGGCCAGTAGTTAAAGTTGGATGATGATTCTATGTGCATTCATGTTATATTTTTAAATGTTTAGAAAGTTGAATACATGGTTTTATGTAATTAAGAAAAAAGTTTTCACAATTGCTGGTTCATTTAGGCTGCTGAGATTTTTTTTTCCATCTAGGTGAATAACTTGGAAACTTAATTTATGTAATATTCAAACCACTTACTGTGGACCTTCAAGCTCTTATTCACACCTAGTGTGCCTTGAGATCAATTTCCCTGTCAGCAGACATCCGTTTCTTAACCCACTTCCCCTGATTCAGTAAGGCTGTTCTCCTTTTTTTTCTAGAAACACTCTCACAGATTTTGTGCATCTTTGGTGGCCTGTCAATCATCCTGTCCAGGAACAGGCACCTGACTTAGGCTTAGAGCAAATGGATTTTTTCAGAGGAACCACGAGTAGATGATTGACTAAAATGGCTTTGGTCATTTCAACAACTGACCTCTGCAGGATGCCCCGTTGGTCTCCCCAAGATGCCACCACTGTCACGTTTCTTGCTCTAAGAATGACAAGGGACTACATCATGCCCTGACTTCTACAACTTTTCCAATATTCTTTCAAACACTCCTTTTCATTGTATCAGTCAGAAACAGAGTACTTGACATATCTGGCTGAATTCCTGCCTTGTCAAACAGATGCTGTTAGTGGCAGATTTTTTTTATGATAAAAAGAAACCTCAGCAATGCCAAATCTGAGCTCCTGGGGATGGGGATCAGGGAGTCTTTACTGGGAAAAAAAAATGATCTGATTCAACAGCTTAGGCTGCATGCACAGGATGTCCACTAAAGGTAACGTCAACACACCCACTTTAACTTAATGGAACCAATAAAGAATCACACAAAATTATAGTTGGAGGGTTTGATGGTGGGAAGAGATGAAATAACGGAAATATTGCTTGAGAAAGCTGGACATGGAGATATACCTCAGTACAGAATATTTGCCTATAACACTTGGATATATAAGGCCCTGAATTAAGTCCCCAAAGAGAGGCTGGGATAGAGAAAGGGACGGGAAAGAAAAGACAAGAAAGAAAAGGGGAAAAAGTAAAGAAACTTAACAGCACACCATAAAGCAAAACACAAAATGGGAGGTTTGGGGTCAAGAAGTCACTAAGCCATCAAGAGCCACCCACTGTGCCAATGAAAGCTAAAGAGATAAATTTACTTTTAACTAGCCAAAACAATTTTTATTTCTAGTGTTTAGTGGATATTGCACACATTACATGACCTGGGTTTAGATTTAAGCCCTCAAGCAGAATTACATTCCTCACAGTAAGAAGCCAGTTCCATTCAGGATCCACTAGCAACACACCAAGTTAAAACATTTACATCATACCTGGCATCTAAATAAAAGATACGCATATATTTAAAATTCATATTTTATAGAAATATTAAAAATTCAAGTTATACACACACAAAAAAATCTGTTAAAAAGTTTTCATAGCATTTCTGTACCCACCTGTGTTAGAACTGGGAAATGCAATGAAATCTACCTTGATAAAATATATTCATTTATTTAACATGTTACCTAACTGTAGCAATCTGGCACCCCCAAAATCAAATCATCATCAAAATCATCTTTTATGATGGGGTATTTTGCTTGGTAGGAAACCAAAAGCCAGTCCTGTTGCCTCCCAATCCTGTTGCAGCAAACACCTTGCTTATTTGTATGCAATGATTTGATTTATTTTTCAATACGTTTGTGTGTTCTTCTGGCTGTAGTAGTACACTGTAAAGCTACCTCACAGTGCACAATGATGAAACCTGCTCAAAAGAAGGCTGCATGATGGCATTTCAGGTATAAGAAAATATTTACAAATTACCGGAACATGGAACATCAGCTTTTAACTTGCTAGAGTGGACATGCTCCAGCTTAAAGTCATGGGTAAAAGTGCCTTAGCACTGGGGATTTCCGAAAGCCTGTGAGGATGGGTGTTGGCTGAAGCACTCACATTTTGGCTCATGCTCTGTACACTTCCTACTTATTTGGTCAGGTGACTGTGGTCCTGTAGAAAGGACGTGCCAGACGGTGGAAAGCAAGGCACCAGAGCACCCTTTGGCTTTGATGAGAGAGACAGTGGTGCATCTTTGGCTGGAATGTTTCTTGCATGCCAGCAATCTTTGACTGGTCCTCTTGAATTTTACCTCAGGTCACATATTGACCGCTTAATACCGGAAATTAAAAGGACTACAGAAGTGAACATTTCAGAGAATCAAGACAAAGCCATCAAGTTTAGAGATGGGGCCTTTGAGAGACCACTGGGCAGTATAGGTCTTGGGAGTAATGAAATTTGTGTTCTTCAAAGAGGAGTGCTTCTGCTTTCCTTCATTCCATCCCTCCTCACTGAAAGGATGATAAATGGCACTGGTGGTGGTACTGGTTACTGCGTGGAGAGGTCACGGTCACGACAGAACCCAGTGTTAGTTTCCAGAGCTTTATTAGGAGGGAAAAGAGGGGGGGGTGGGACCAGGCCTGGTGAGAGAAAAGATGGTGGGGTGGGGAGCAGAGCAGAGAGCAGAAAGATAGGGTGGGGTCTGCGTCTGGCTTTTAAGTCCCGTACATAGTCACTAGCGCACACTAATGATGTAAGACGCAAGACCCTGAACTGGGCATAGCTGGAGTGAGGGCAGAATCCTAACACTCACCATCCTATCCCTTTCTCTTTGCCATATAGAGGAGACAATGATAAGAAAAGAGCCTGTTGGCAAGCCAGGAAAAGAGGGCTTCCCCCACCCCCAGGTAATGCACGCGTGTAGAAAGAGAAGACTATTGGTTGGAGCGGCCTGCATGCTGTTCTGGGAGATCTAGTGATAACTGCTTCCATGCATCCTTCTGGGTAACCTTTTCAGTCAATCGGGACCCTTGCGTCACTGATGCTCCTGAAAGGAACCTCAATGAAGGCACCAAGAGAGAGTTGGCTGGAAGTGTCCTCTTCTCTGTTGTCAGTGCTCTACATGGGATGGATGGATACCTGTTCACATCTCCCAAGGAAAAACCACGCAAAAACTCCCCAAGAACTTGTAAGTTCATCTTGGATTTTGCAGCCCAGGTACTGTAAAATACAAGAGTCTGTGGTTTAAATCACTTAGTCAATGATAGTTTGTTACAGTATCTGAACTAAGGCATAAACACCTATCTTCAAAGTCTTTAAACACAAAGGTCAAATCAGAATTAAAAGAGCAACACTGTGCAAGCCAGAAAAAAGTGGGGTAGGCCGGCCTGCTGGGGAGGGCAGTCTTGGCAAGATGAATGAAGACACAGGGGCAGGAAAGTTGACTCCAAGTTACTCAGCCTTTGGCAGAGTAACTCAGAGGACAACTGGTAGAGAAGGCCCTCCACATGCTAGCAAGAAGAGGCTGCAGGGGTCTGGGGTGGTGGCAGACTTTGATCCCCTGGGAACATTCATCAGCTATTTCTGTGCAAAGAATTAGCCAGATTCAGACATAATTCAATTCAGAAGTCTGTCTCCCGGAGATAGAAAATGCATTGTTTAAACCAGAGTGAAAATTTAAATTACTATACCATCCACACACCTGGCAGTGAGTACTGCCTGTGCATCTGACTCCATGTCCACTATTGTTGGCATTCCACTTACTTGTTATTGTTTAGATAAGTTACACATACACACACACACACACACACACACACACACACACACACACACACACAGGTGGGGGAGGGGAGACTCATATGTTAAAGCCTTGGTTGCCAGCCTCTAGCAACTATTGCTAGAGATCGGTGGAACTTAGAAAGGTTCAACCGATCTTCACGGCCCTGAAGAGGTCTGTAGGTCCCCATCTCTTCCTTTGCACTCCGTGGCTTGTGATGTGCACATGGTTGACTCCGCTGCACATGCCTAGCCACAGGTCTAAAACAAAGGCCACTCAACCATAGACTGATTGATTGTTGCCTGGTAGTTAAGTTAACCCCCACCGCCTTTTGAGAATATTTGGCTCTCATTACAGCAAGATAAAGCTAAGACACTGCCCCTTCTTTCCTTCTCCCTTCCTGAAAGGGGTGGGTGTGGCTGTGCCATCTCAGCACTTTAACAGGAAAGGCATGTGGATTTAAGAGCAGATTCAGTGAGCAAGTATCACTCTGACAAACCCAATATTTTTGAAAGTTGAACTTAGTCTCTCAATGAGGAGTGTATTGACACAATATATTGAATGTTCATTTAGCTCTGCGTTTATCTACCTACTCAGTCTTGGGTATTTCATGAGCTAAGGCAACATGTCGCCTGCTGCAGTGGACATACACATGTGATTACAAAGTACTTGGCCATCAGAGCCTGAATAACATAAGAGCTAAATTGCTTTTGCATTGCATCTGCTTTATGCTGCCTCCCTACTTGTTCCCTATCAATAGAAAAATGATTTGGTTAAAATTAAATGGAAGGAACAAGCCAGTGAAGTCTTAAGAGACATGCAGCCCACCTCTCTTTTCCCCAAACCTGACAGTACACAATCCTTCACAGGTGCAAAGCTAAGCAAATAAGGAACACTCAATCATGACTTGTAACACATTGTAGTGAGAGAAAATTACCAAGGATGAAGACAAAATTTTCCCCCAGTCTTACCAAAATTACTTACATATCAGAATATGACAATCTCCAAGTTCTACTTTTAGTACAACTACATAAAACAGTTACCACCCTCCATAAAAGTCAGTCTCCACTCATGGAAGATTGGTAGCTAACTGAAAGAGGGTTTAAAGGATCTTACTTGGGCAGAAGTGGCTCAAGGGCTAAGAGCACTTGATACTTGTTCTTCAAGAGGACTGAAGTCTGGATCCTGGCACCCAGCTCACAACTGCCTATAACTCCAGTACCAAGGGATCTAATACCCTTCCCTGGCCTCTGAAGGCACATGTGGCTTACACATACACATAAATAAAAATAAAGTAGATCTTAAAGAGAGACAGAAAGAGAAAAGGAAAGAGGGGGAGGGAGGGAGGGGAAGAAGTGGGAGGAGAGAGAGGGGAGGGGAGGAGGGGGAGGGAGGGGAGGGAATAGAAGGGAAGGGAGGGAGAGGAGGGGAAGGGGAGGGGAGGGGAAGGAAGGGACTAAGACTTTACTGCAGGTAAACAAGGTCTGCTGCCTCACTGAGTACATTTCCAGTGCTGGAGATTTCCCCACAAATACCTGCAAAATCAGACTATAAATTGAGGCAGCTATCAATATATAAAAAAAGCTATCTCTGATCCTATACAGTAAAGCTTTAGTATGTTTAGAAAACAAGTTTGTTTGAAGAAAATCCAGCAACAGATGCTGAAAGAAATGCCCACAGCCCCTTTGCACCAAACACAGTTCTTATTTGCTAAACTCCATATGCATAAATTTGCTACTCTCATTGAAATCATGGTAGTTTAGCCGTCTGGCACTCTGCTTTTGCATTTGTATCATAAACCAGCTTCCCATGTTTCTACAGACTTTATAATTATCATTTTAATGGCTGCCTACCAGTTGCATAAATATTTAAAGAGCAGAACAGATGAGTTGAAGACTATCTTAACTTTATTACATAATTAAGAGTTTTAAAACTCATAATAAAGTCTCGGCTATAAAATGAAAAGCATAATAATCTTTTAAAGCATTAAATAAATCTCTGACAGAACAATTAGTTTAAAATATACAAAATTTCCTTAAGGGTTGTCAGTTCTCTAAACCCACAGCAGAAGAAGCAAATAAATAAATAAATAAATATGTAAATAAATAAGTGAATGATGAAACAGATAGATACATAGATAAACAAACAAATAGTGCGTGCCTATAATTCCAGCAACCAGGAGGTAGAGGAATTTTGAGTTGGAAGCTATAGTAAGACTCTGTCTTAAATGACAATGAAAATGCCACTTGTGATATCTACATCACTCCATGGCTTAGAGACATTCGTGGAAGAGGAACAGGAAGTCTGTAAGAGCCAACTATGGAGGATGACGCCAAGGAAATAGTATCTAGCAGACACAACAGGGCAGTGGCACATACGAACTCACAGTGATCATGACAGCATGCACAAAACCTGCACAAGATTAAGCCAGACAAAATCCGAGAGGAGGGGGGCCATGAAGTCCCACCAGCTGAGGAGCTATTGGTATCTGACAGCTGCCAGGAAAGGGAAAACTAGTCGTCTGTAATGATGTGACCTCTGGTATGTTAACCACACCGCAGGGCAGGCCCTGCACCCGAGAATAGTAGGCCAGGACAAATCGGACTCAATGGGTTAGGGTGGTAGGAGGTGGATCTAGGTGGAGTTGGGAGAAGGGGATGGACATGATCAAAGTCCACTGCATGAATTTCTCAAAGAATAAAAACATTACTTTAAAAAATCCGTTTGTGCACATGAACTATGAACCAAAGGCTGAGGGGCCCCCAGCTGGATCAGGCCCTCTGAATAGGTGAGACAGTTGATTGGCTTGATCAGTTTGGGAGGCAACTAGGCAGTGTGACCAAGTCCTGTACTCATTGCATGAGTTGGCTGTTTGAAACCTGGAGCTTATGCAAGGACGCTTGGCTCAGTCTGGGAGGAAGGGACTGGACCTGCCTGGACTGAGTCTACCAGGTTGATCGCAGTCCTCGGGGGAGGATTTGCCCTGGAGGAGGTGGGAATGGGGGGTGGGCTAGGGGTAAGGGGGGGTGGGAGGGGGAGAATAGGGGAACCCGTGTCTGATATGTAGAACTGAATGGTATTGTAAAATAAAATAAATAAAATTAAAAAAAAAAATCCGGTTGTGATTTGTGGGCTGAAGTAACACACTAGTGAGGTGGCTTAGTTGTTAAAAGCACTTGCTTAGTGGAATGATGGGCAAGGGTAGAAATAAAAAAATGAAGTCTATATGAAAAAGCTATGTGGGGACCTATGCTCTTGCAACTCAACTAAAAATATATAATAAGAGATGGTTGAACACATTATGAAAAAATACAGAGGGATACTGGGAACTAAAGGTTTAAAGAAAGGAATGGAGGGGGTGGGATAAAGAAGGAATAGGAAGCAGACTAACCAAACCTAAAGCTATATAAAGAAGCCTTATAAAAACTCACTAGTTTGTAAGCTAATTAAGAACAGTTTTTAAAAGAAGTTTGAACAGTGGTACCCCACATGGATGAAGAATGCTGACTCTCAGAGGCATGGGCTATTAAATGAAAAGTCTGAGTGCAAGGAATGGGTTACTTCTTAGGAGTCATTGGTCAGAGGCCTCTCACAGGCACCCAAAACAACACTGAAGACACCATACAATTAGGTTCTAGGATACAAAGAAATCAGTCTGGAACTAGCCAGGAAACTTGTAAGAGCAAGCGGATGGGTAGGTGTGCAATAAAAAGTTGTCTTCTGGACATGACACAGTTCCTGCACTCACGACCTCCCAGCTACAGTGACTTGCATGAGATAATGCCAGTTAAAAATTCCAGCATGGATAAGAGAGAGACTACCAAGGAAAAGCTGAGAAGTTATTGGCAAATGATGACTACTGAGACAAGAGGAGTTCCTGTTTTAGGGGGATATTGGTAGGTTGCCCATGCCCCAAGGGATGATCCTACACCCATGGGCAGCACTAATTGGTTTGGTGGGTGAAAACAACAATAATAATGATGACAACAATTTTTTTTAAAGACATAAAGTTAGAAGAGAGATATGTTGGTGGGGAAGTCCTACAGGAAAATTGAAGGGGAGACTATGGGTTGAATATGATCATGATTATATATATATATATATATATATATATTATATATATATATGAAGTTATCAAACAATACATTTAAAATATTTTTAAGGTGCTTGTTGAAGAACCATGATGACCTAAGTTTGATCCCCAAAATTCTTGAAGGAATAAATTGATTCCCCAAAGTCTTCTGACCTCCAGCTGTAAACTGTGGCACACATGTGCCCACACTCACATGTATCATACACATATAGTAGTAACAAGCAAATATTTACATAGATAATATTAATATATTTATGAAAGTTTATCATTAGGAAGAAGAGTTTTGAGAATTTCAATGACACATAACAGCTAAGAGTTGTATTGAGGTATGTGATAAAATTGACCTGCTTTAAATATTTCATTCAATGACTTTTATTTATCCAGAATGTGTGACTACATAGTACTTTTATTCTGTTTTTTGAGACAAACAAGATCTTACCATGTAACCCTGTCTGGCTGACCAAGCTGGTCTCAAACTCAAGAGATCCACCTGCCTCTGCCTCTTAAGTGCTAGAATTAAAGGTGTGCACCAACATGCCTAGAAACAATATAATTTTAAAACATTCTGTCATCCCAAGAAGAAACCTCAGACAATTATAGTCATTTCCCATTTTCATACACTGACAACCACTACTCTGATTTGTCTCTAGATGTCATTCCTTCCTATATATTTTATACACAAAGTCATGTCATCTTTACTAGTGACTGGCTTCTTTCACTTAGCATAATGTTTCCAAGGTACTTATGATGATGATGTTATGTCTTATCTTTTTGTCCTTCCTCCATGGCACCAAGATGATGTTAAAGTCTTTCACTGGCACTTAGGGTTAAATGATCCTGAATAGGGAGACGTTTGGATAAATATCATGTACATTACAGAGCACTGTGTAAGTATAAGACTCACTATGAACTGGTATGAAGTAACCTCTAGGAGATATAAATAAGAGAACATGAAAAGATGCAATGTATGTTAACTTAGTAAAAGAAAAAAATAGAACTACACCACGCGACTGTGGCGCACACCTTTAATCCCAGCACTTGGGAGGCAGAGCCAGGCTAACCTCTGTGAGTTCGAAGCCAGCCTGGTCTACAGAGCCGTCGAGATCCAGGACAGGCACCAAAACTACACAGAGAAACCCTGTCTCGAAACTGCCCCCCACCCCGCGCAAAAAAAAATAGAACTACAAACAATATACAGTTATCTAAGTTGAGCACAGTCTACAAACTCAGTACTTGGAAGACAGGCAAAAGGATTAGGAATTCAAGGTCATTCTCAGCTACATAGGGAATCAGAAGCCAGCTTGGGTAACATGAGACCCTAAAACACACCCAGGAGTAAGTGTGTGTGTGTGCGCGCGCGCGTGCGCGCGCGCACACGCGCACACACACACACACACACACATACACACGTTTGTATAGTTATAGTTGTTTAGTGATCAACTCATTGTTAGAAGAGAGAAACACAATAAGCTTAAGCTAAAAATAAAAACAAAAAACAATGGAACCCATTAGCTGTCTGTAAGCAAGGGAATCTATGTGAAAAGAAGTGATTCTCTATTAGTATCCTACATATTTAAAATTAAAATAAAGTCAGTAAGAATAGGAAGGTGAGAGAAAAGTAAATACATATTTATGCACATGCCCAGAAAGAAGTCTACACATGTCTACAGCTCTGTACATTTTTATGTTTATATGTTTAAATATATTCTTTAATCTCTGTCCTTTGCCAAAAAGCAAAGTCACCTCCGTTTCAATCGTCACCTTGAGGCAGATTTGCACACACAAGGTCATGACCAAACCTCACTTCTGTTCTGATAAGCTGACCACCAAACCACATTAGCAGGCAAATAGAAAATAAACAATAACAACAAAAATCTCAGGTCTTTTGCAGGAGAATCTTTTCAGCCAAAAAGCACATGAAAAAATGAGTTGACTTCTTGCCAAGTTTCACAGATTAAAATAAATCTCAGTCACTGAAAGGGATTAGCTACTGAAAACAATTTCATTTCCATGCAAAGACATCCCAAATAACACAGGCAGCATTCTGAAAAGGGGAGAAAGGAAGATTTCCTAAAATCGTTGCAAAAGTAGGAGGCTTATTTGTTGAATCCTCAGCACAAACCATGACCCCGTTCTGGTCTGGTAGGCACTGGGTGATGGAGTTCACAGGCATGCAGCTGCCCACAGGAAAGAGTGTCAGGGGAAGGGAAGAGGGGCCCTCCTTCCAGCTCTGTCACTAACTGCCTGTGTAATTTTCCAGAAGGTCATGGAGTAGCCTTTCTTGAATCTAAAAGAGCATTTTCTTATAAAACAGCTGAGCTCTTTGTGTAAATATTATTTTCTTTCAATCAAAGTTCCAGGGTTTCTGAAAAGCTTTTAGAATGATTATGGGAGGTCTGGAGGTAGGGGGTGCGATCTGGGTGTCTTAGTAGAGATTGAATTTTCAAAATGAGTTTTATATATGAAATATAACTCACAGGAAATGGCTTCCTTTTGAGAGCTACCCCCTGTCACTAACAAGCCTTTGAGTCAAACAGCCTAGGAATATCTGTGCTCACAACCATGAGCAACTCATCTCAAAGGAAGAGTCTTCCTGGTGAATAGAAAACAACGTGAAGTTCATTGACCACCCACCCCCCTCACTGCTGCCAAATACCTTTGCCTAATCACTCCTATGGAGAAGATAAGATTACTCTAAAGCCTTTATAAACTAGTTGGTCATCAATAATATTGCAGAATCTGTCTGCAAGCCTTATGTGCATACTGTGAGTAGATAAATACATTTGAGATTTAGGTCAAAGAAAGGAATTAGTAAGTAAACCTTAAAATGGCATAACCTTTTATGTTTCCTTTATGGAAACCTTCTACCTAACATTTTGCTTCTTAATTGGGTTTATTTTATAGGCAACAATTGTCCTGTCCCACAGTCTTTAGCCCTGAGAAGTAAATAAAATACTAATCAGAATTCATTACAATATAATGTTGTTGGTTTTATTTAATGTGTTTCCATGGGAAAATAGATAAAGATTATAAAACATTACATTTAGTTCCAACTACCATGTAAAGAGTTTTCCATTTGAATATCAGATCAGAAGTGACCCTACAATATGGTTTTTAATATATGGTATTTTAAAAAAGAACCACAGACCCTCTTCCACCCTTGTTAGGTGACATGACATAGTTCTGGATATTTGAGGTCAAAATTCTCATGCCATG